>NC_041227.1:21640022-21696181 GCF_002837175.3 Physeter macrocephalus
GCGGTGAGAGGCCCGCATAACGCAAAAAAAAAAAAAAAAAAAAAAAAAACAGAAAAAAAAAAACAGACAAATGGTTACAAATTGTGGTAAGCATTGTGAGGAATCGAGGTGGAGGTAGAGGGCAGTGCAGTGGGGCCGGCAAGGAAGGTGTCTAACTAAGCTGAGTTGTAAAGGATAAGAAGGATCCTAGACTGCAAACAGCCAGGGAAAGAGAATTCAAAGGAGAAAGAACAGCACATGTAAAGGTCCTGAGGCAGGGAAAAATTTGTTAAATCAACGGAAGAAATAGATGACCAATGAGGAGATACATCACTGGAGAGGGGGAAGCAGAGACAGGCTCATTCAGCGCCCTGTAGCCATGGTAAGGAGTTCAGAGTTTATTCTAGGAGCAGAGGAGAGACACTGAGTGACACGGTCTGATTTGTATTTTGCAGAGACCACTCTGCCTGCCACTTGGAAAGGAGACTTGAGGATATAGATAATGTATGTAATGTATGCAAAGTAACTGGCACTGTAAATGTTAATCCTCTTTTCCTTCTCTCTCTCTACTCCCTTCCCAGGCTGGAAATGTCCTCTTTAACTCCTATTCCTTCTTCTGACCTATACATTGTCATAATTTGAATTTTCTGAGGATATAATGATCTGTATAGATGTGGACCAACGAGAGGATGCAATGTACCCAGTGTCACATAGCGGGGCTGCAGCAGTGGTGGACTTTTCCTGCCTTCTCTCTTTCCCCTGAACTGGACCCCCAGTTGATGTAAAAGTCAGGAGGAAGAGGAGGCAGCAAGTGCTAAGGCCTTCCCCCTAGGTTCTCCCCCAACCTCTTCATGGAGAAGCTCTGAAAGCCTGGTTCCCAGGCAATTATGGGCTCAGGATGGCGAGGTGGTGGGCGCCCTGGAGTAAGCCCCCAGTCTAGGTACACTCTCTCCTTCTGCTTGAGCCAGATAAGGGCAGGCTAGACTATAGGTGGAGACGGGCTACTTGCTAGGATGTTGGCTGATCCTATCAGCTTCCCCAGGAAACAGACAAGGGTTGTGGCCCTCATTCTACCCATTCAGGACCTGAGGCACTCGGTGTGCTATGACCTGCCTAAGGAGGGAAAGAACATGGCAGAGCTTGAACTACAATCACAGTATGTGGCTGTTTGAGGATTACTGAGCTGAAAACCCTGTTGTACAGATGAAGACACTAAGGTCCAAGAAGGGAAAGAGATGTGACATGCTGAGTAAGTGATGGAGTCAGAACTAGGAGTCTAGGGCTTCGCTGGTGGCGCAGTGGTTGAGAATCCGCCTGCCAATGCAGCAGACACGGGTTCGAGCCCTGGTCCGGGAAGATCCCACATGCCACAGAGCAACTAAGCCCATGCGCCACAACTACTGAGCCTGAGCTCTAGAGCCCACAAGCCACAACTACTGAGCCTGTGCGCCACAACTACTGAAGCCTGTGCGCCTAGAGCCCACGCACCACAACGAAGAGTAGCCCCGGCTCTCCACAACTAGAGAAAAGCCCACGCACAGCAACAAAGACCCAATGCAACCAAAAATAAATAAATAAATGAATAAATTTTTTAAAAAAAGAACTATAGGAGTCTGAGCAGCTTCTGCTTTCCAGCTCCCCATGCAGCCTCCCTTGAGAAAGATGGCAAAGGGGGCAGAGGTGAGGCTGGCCTTGTGGGTGCGCAGGGAGGCAAGGACAGGGCAGCACTGCTTCCTCCGGCTGGCCCTGCTCCAGCTCCCAACCCTCCCACTGTTCATGGGTGCAGCAAAACCTGCCAAACCAGTGCCTGTGCCCAGGCCAAGGGGCAGAGCCCAGAGCTACAGGGGTGTAGGTGGCAGAGCCTAGAGCTACAGGGGTGTGAGTAGGCTGCAGACACCAAGAGCTAAGGGGCAGGGAGGACACAGAGGCTCCTCCTTGGCCTGCCAGCCAGGCCACACAGGCACTGCCCCAGGGCCAGGGTGGGAGCTCAGTGCTGAACTGCTCCGTCACCCGGAAACAGGCACAGCTGGGGCTTGCCAGGCCTCCTGTCGCCAACTGGCACAAGGGCCTGCCCTCTGCTTCCCCTCCCCCTCTGGACTCTCAACATGTCAGCTGTCAGTGCCACCGGGGCAAGAGACCCAGGAACTTATCTGGGAGACATGACAGGAGGCAGGGAAATGTGACAAAAATGACACACAAACACTTCTCCCCTCCCAACCACAGCCACCAGGATGAAGTCCGTCCACCCTCTCTGCTTTGTTGGGGACACACATGCTTTACCCCTTGCCCTCTCCCAACCTCAGGAACCAAGACCCAGGAAATAGCTGAGCACAAGATGTGACTGTTGGAGGAGGGGGGCAGGAGATCGGCGCTCCTAGGTTGCTCTGCAGCACTCGACACTCGGTGTGGACTTGGGAAAACCTGCCCTCTCAGTCTTCAATCTCACCACCCTTCCCTTGGAGGTGCTAGGTCAACTCCATGTTTCAGGGAGCCTTTAAGTTTTGCTCTCACCCCACCTCCACCCCACCTCTCACCACCTCCTGCCCAAAGGAAAGCATAAGAGGTTAAACCCACCAGTATGCAGGGCCCCTGCTGGACAGGGCTTCTGTGTCAGGGGCTGCCTTGCCGGAACCTGTTCTGTCAGCACTAGTGCCAGCCGGGGACACGGGGCCCACAGGCCAGACTATCTGGGGGGCTGATGATTCTATCAACTTTTCCCAAGTGCTCAGAACTCAGTTCAGAGACCACTCCCAAGGCCTGCAAGACCCAGAAGCCAACCGTTTGGCAGGAAGGGACCCTGCCATCAGCCTGGGCTTTTGTGAGCCTGGGACACATGGGCCAGGCAGGTGGCCCACAAACGTCAGAGACTGTTCTCGTATCTCAACCAATCCCCTCCCTTGGTAGACAGGGAGGAGGAGGCCCAGAAAGAGGCAGGGACCAGCCCAAGGTCACACAGCAAGGCCATGGCAGAGGGGGAAGCCCTCAGCCCAGAGCTTCCAGCACCTGCTTCCTCCCACAGCACGTTTTCCCAAATTCAAAATCACTCATCCCACGGGGGAGCCGAGAGACACCTCCCTCGCCACTGCTTGGAAACTGCCAGAGACTGCTACGAAGTTCTGCCGTTCAATACGGATCACGTGTATACCTGCTCTGTTCGCCTCTGTGTCCTAGCACGTTGGGCAGTGCCTGGTGTACAGCAGGATCTCAGTGCACACTGGTTGACTAAATCAATACTCAGTGGCGGATTGACGGGAGGCAGAATCCACTTCTCGGCCCCAGCCCTGGGGGTGGGGGTGGGGAGCCGGAAACAGAAGCGAGAAACGGAAGAGGCTCAGGATCCAGGCAGGCTGCATTGAACAAGCAGGGACACTGTTGGCCCGCAGCTTCAGAAATCCTGGGCCCCAAAGTGAGAGTCAGGTTGCCCCCAATCACCTTCAATGTATGGACTTAAAGACCTGTTGGGGGGTGGTGGGGGGAACTTCCCTGGCGATCCAGTGGTTAAGACTCTGCACTTCCACTGCAGGGGGCGCAGGTTCGATCCTTGGTCGGAGAACTAAGATCCCGCGTGCTGCGCGGTGCGGCCAAAATAAAAGACCTGTGTGTGTGTATCTGTGACTTGGCAAGGCCACCAAGCCAGCCACTCTGTCATTTAATTCAGTCACTTGTTCCCTCACTCTCCAAAACTTATGGGGTAAAAATGAGGGTCAGTAACAATCGTCCCCCACTTCCCTGTCGGTGCTGCCAGACCCAGAGCTGATCTCCGTAGCACATTTGGCCAGGAGTTGAGCTCCCAAAGCGTGAAGACCTGAGCTAAAATCAGGGGCACGCCACTTCTCCTAAGACTCACAACTGCAGTTATAAAATGGAGATGGTGGACTTCCCTGGTGGCGCAATGGTTAAGAACCCGCCTGCCAATGCAGGAGACACAGGTTCGAGCCCTGGTCCAGGAAGATCCCACATGCCGCAGAGCAACTAAGCCTGTGTGCCACAACTACTGAGCCGGCGCTCTGGAGCCCGCGAGCCACAACTACTGAAGCCTGCACGCCTAGAGCCCGTGCTCCGCAACAAGAGAAGCCACCACAATGAGAAGCCCCCGCTCGCCACAACTAGAGAAAGCCTGCACGCATCAATGAAGACCCAACGCAACCAAAAATAAATAAAATTTTAAATAAATAAATAAATAAAATGGAGATGGTGATGCCTTCTTAAGGAATGCTCTGAAAGCCACATACAGTGACGCGTGTGAACATGCTTTGTAAAGTGCCAAAGAGATATAAGAGATTATTCATAACAGTAACATTGCCACCACTAGCCCAGCTTGCCCCCAGAGAATCCTAATCTCGAAAGGTCAATGATCATCATCATTATGGCCACCAAAAACTGATAGCAAAATCTATCAGTTATTAAACACCTGAATCTGTCCCAGGCAGGTTGCCTGCCTTCTCTCATTTGGGCTCCATAACCTCTGAGGCAAGAATTATTATTGTGTCCATTTTACAGATGGTAAAACTGAGGCACAGAGAAATGAAGTATTCAAATTCACACCATAGGTGGTGGAGCAGGGACAGACTACACTCAAGTCTGTCTGAGTCTGGAGCTCCAGCTCATTCCACTGCCCCGTGGGAGCATGTCACCTTGCTAAAGCAACTCCCCATTTGCCAAAGCCTGACGTGGCCCAAAGCAACATGGTCACTTCTCTGACCCTTGCAGCAGTAACCCTTGAGATGGGTAGGATTGGCTGATTTTGTCATCCCTGTTTGACAAATGAGGCAACTGACCCCCAGGAAAACTTGGCAACCATGTATCTCAACTCACTGATCATAGAAGAGCAGGAATACAAAGGACTGTGGAGAGTGGATCCCAAGGGGGAAACTGAGGCCTGGAGAGGGAAAGGGACCTGCCCAGGTCATTAGTTCAGACCTTTCCTGAGACCTTTCTTCATATGTGAGACACACATATGAAGAAAGCCGTGTCTGCCCTTCTAGTTTTATAATGCTGCCCCCAACTCCACTGCTAGCTGCCCCACCCCCTTTGCATCCAGGGCCAGCAACTGATGCCAATTACTTTACTAGTCTGAGTCTTAGTCCCCAGCTTACAAATGGGGAAACTAACTTGGTCAGAAAAGAGTTCTAGAGGCCAACACAGTTGCCCCAGGCCCCCATAAAGCCCAGGAAGCCAGTCTCAGCGCCTTTGCTGCCCCCAATCCAGGGAGGTCTGGAGGTAGAGAACGTGCCCACACTGTATTCACAGAGTTGTGCAACCATCACCACTAATTCCTGCCTGAACCCCATTTATACTTAGCAAGTGCTGAGCTTCAAGCCCCAAAGCTCCTAGGAACACAGGGCTCCTCCCTGGTTTGGCCCAGATGCCAAAAGGCCAGGGTGCCCCTGGAAGAATTTCTCTGGGGCAGAAGTGGAGCAAAATGTAAACACTCAGTGGACACTGTGTTCCACTTAGTGAAACAAAGTTGTGGATTTTCTGGGAAAGGGGCCCACTATATCAGGCCAGCCCAAGTCCAAGCCTTTTCCCAGCCTTGCCTCTGTAGCTGCCCTGAATGCAACAATTGTGCTGCCCCTGGCCTCAGTTTCCCCATCTGCTCCCTGGGCAGCAGGCTGAAACATGTGCCTCCAACATTCCACAGAGGGATCCTCCCCAACAAATGTCTAATCTCATCCACCTTATCAGAAGATAAAGACCATCCTCTTATGTCAGCCGAGATTGGCAAGAGCAGTAGGCTCCGGCTGGGTTAGGGGATGATAAAATTCAGAACTGGTGATGAAGCTTTATTCTGCAGGCCTTAGGAAGCTTGGGAAAGTTTGAACTGGGGACATGACCCCCACATACTGGGCCAGAAAGGGGGCTGTCCTTATAGCCATTAGCAACAGGAAGAAAGGTCAGGATTCCAGACACTGGTTTCTATCTTCTAGCTCTGCTCTGCCACTCATTAGCTGTGTGACCTTGGAGAAGTCACTTACCTTCTCTGAGCCTCAGTTAACCCATCTGCAAAATGGGGATAATTCTATCCTCCCTGCCTTACCTCTCAGGATTATGCGGGAAAACTGATGAGATGATGAATAGAAAAGCCCTTATAGGAAAAATATAAGGGACTTTGATTCTAGTCCAGGTGATAAGAGCCATGGTGATGAAGAACACCCCACCCGCCCCAAGAAAAAATTCCCCTGCCCTTTTCTACCTCTTTTCCCCCTACAGAAATGCTGGAATCCCTCCAAGAAGGGTCGGAGAAATCCAGGGATCCCAGCAACAAGAGGGGTCACAGAAGCAATACTGGACATCTGCGTCTTGTCTGTATGACATTTGTGAAGCCTGGCCCCCCCGTCCCCGATACAGCCCCTCTAGCTCTCAGGCAGGCAGCAAGCCAGGGGAAATGGTCAGTATCCACGTGGGGGAGAGGCTGGGGAACAGACAGGGGAGCCAGAGTCAGCATTTCCGAGCCACCACTGTGAGAGGAGTTTCTGGGCAAGAGCAGGGAGGAGGCTGTTGCGAGTGGGAGGTGTTCCCCTGTTGAGTCTCCCCCACCTCCTTCCCTCCTGCAAGAGACAATGATGTCACCTTTCATGTGACAACTGTACCTGTGTCACTTTCCTCCTCTGTAAAATGGGGGTGATAAAGCCTCTGACACACCGTGAGTCCAGTTCAATAAACATGCCTGTAATTCTCCCATCCTATGAAACCTGGGAGGTTCCCAGTGCTGACATCTTCTTCCCCCAATTTTCCACCTGAGTTATTTAAAGAAAAAATCTGAAGGCACTTTCAGGACAGAGCCCAGGCCCTGAGGTTGTTATCCATCTCCTGACAAGGTAGATGAGATCCGCTGTGTGTGGAAGGGGCAGGGGGAAGGAAAGGGGGCCTCTCCGTGGGTTGGAGGTACATGCTTCAGCCTGCTGGCTGGGGAGGGGATGGGGAATCCTACGGCTCACCAAGGCTCTTAGAAACAATCCTGGTTCCTTGAGCTTGTGTTGCCTGGAGGAAAGGCTGACCCCTGGGCAATGCACCACAGGGGAGCACTCTTCCCATCATTCGCCACCAGGAATGAAGGACTGACACCTGTTGGTGCCCAGATGCCCTTGTCCGCTATCTATGTGGGAAAAGGTGAAGGATCTGGACACCTGTGTGCAGCTGGAGACGATCAAACTTCTTCACATCTCTGAAGAGAATAGTATGGAAGGAAGGGTCTTTCTGGGAAGCCTGAAAGATGGGCTAGTCACCCCGCCCAACCCCAGCTCTTATTTCTGGCCAGACTGAACCACTCCTACTTCTCCCTTCCACGCCTTTTCCCAGGCAGTTCCGTCCTCCTGGAGAGTCCTCCCTGAACCAAACGTCCCAATCCAGCTCCATCCAAGGCCTAGATCAAATGTCCTCTCCTCCCGGAAGCACGTTTTGACTGCTGTGTCCCACGCTGCCCCCCCCCGTTTCTCTGAGCATCAGTTTCCTGTCCCTCTCTAGTGGCAATGTGCACTGTTGGCTGTGTCACAGCCAACACCTGCACACATTTATTTATTCCCCTCTGGGGGGCACAGGTGATTGCAGTGGTTCCTGGCACAGGCTCAGAGCTAGGCAAACCTGAACTCAAAGGCCAGCTTTGCCATTTATTAGCCACCTGACCATGGGAGAGTCACTTCTCCTCTCTGAGCCTCAGTTTCCTCTGGAAAATGAGGGCAATAATAGTACCTACTCTACAGAGCTGTTGTTGCAATTAAATGAGACAATGCACATTAAGTACTCAGCACAGAGCTTGGCACAGCTTGAGAGCTCAGTAACATGACTTATTTGTTACGGTGACCCTTCAGGCAAGTTCACAGATGAGTTTTTTCTTTCTTTCTTTCTTTCTTTCTTCCTTCCTTCCTTCCTTCCTCCCTCCCTCCCTCTCTCTCTTTCTTTTTTTAAAAAAAAAGAAATATTTATTTATTTATTTGGTTGCACAGGGTCTTAGTTGCAGCCCATGGGCTCCTTAGTTGTGGCTCACGGGGTCCCTAGTTGCAGCTCACTGGCTCCTTAGTTGCAGCACGTGGGCTCCTTAGTTGCAGCCCACAGGCTCCTTAGTTGTGGCACGCAAACTCTTAGTTGCAGCATGCACGTGGGATCTAGTTCCCTGACCAGGGATCGAACCCAGGCCCCCTGCATTGGGAGCATGGAGTCTTATCCACTGTGCCACCAGGGAAGTACCACAGATGAGTTTTCTTTACATCTCCTGAAAAGCCTACCACAGAGCCACACAACAGATGAATGGATATCTATGGAGGTGGATCTGTGTGCAACATAAGGAAGACTTTCTCTACTCCCAGAGCAGAATAACCTGGGCCTGAGCTGTCTCTGCAGGTCATGAGCTCCGTGTCACGGAGCAGCATGCAAGTAGATGTAGGATCCACTTGAACTGCTGACAGGAGGCAGTAGACATAGTGATCAGAGAGTGAGCTCTGAAGACAGACTCCTTGGACTTGAACCCCAGCTTCTCCTCTTACTCAATGTGTGACCTTCACTAGCTATGCCTCGGTTTTCCCATCTATAAAATGGGGAGAGTAATGGCACCTACCCAAAGGATTGTCATGAGGATTAAATGAAATAATACATGAAAAACAATAGACCATGCTCAGCATAGAGAGAGTAATTCAATAAACATTACCTATTGTTATCATTGTTGATATTTGTATTACTATGACTGAAGAGAGGAGTTATGGTGCTTTGCAGGCCTATAAGCTATTCATTCTCCTATAACCCAAGATTCCACTAACATGTTCATATGTTCTCATGGCTCTGTCCACTCCCGCTTCTTCTGGTGTTAGCTCTGCTCCTCCATTTGCTACACAGGTAGACACTTGACCCAGGCCTGGCCACTATAGGGAATGTCCCTATCCCCAGCAACAATGATTGAACCAATCAGAGTCCTCCCCTTGGGTTGATATGTAGAGCCTAGAAGAAAAATAGTTCCCTCTTTCTGTTTGGGTTGCTAAGCTGGGGCAGTGGACAGCCAGTTCCTCATAAGGGCAGAGAGGTGAGACAAGCCGTGATGGGAGAGAGATGGAGAGTCTCTCTGATTCTTCATCCTTCAGTTCTATGAACTGCCCCAGGATCCACTGAAGTCCACTTTGAAGTTCAAAGCCACTTTGAATAGAGTTTTTGTCACTTGTTTCTGAAAAATTCAGTCCCGGTTATACAGGCTCTGACCACGGCACAGTCTGTGCTGGCCACGGGCAGGGCAGAGGCTGCACTATGACTGCTCCTGTGTGTCCCAGCACAATCCCTGCCAACTGGGCTGCAAAGGACAGTCCGCAAAGCATGTTCTAAAGAATCATCCTGACCCAATGGCCTTCACACACTGCTTCCCAGAGCCCTGGGAATCTGCAGAGGCACCTCCAAAAACACCCACAGAACAAAGGGCAGGAAGGAGGGCAACAAGATTCTGTGTAAACTGCTGCCAATTCAACCACAGCCGTTCTGTTGCAAATGCGTACGTATCAGGATTCTGCTGCCCCAAAAGATTTGAAATACCTTATTCTAATGGACACTCAGAAGAGTATTAAGAAGTAACCAAGACTGGGCTTCCCTGGTGGCGCAGTGGTTGAGCATCCGCCTGCCGATTCAGGGGATACGGGTTCGTGCCCCGGTCCGGGAAGATCCCACATGCCGCGGAGTGGTTAGGCCCGTGAGCCATGACCGCTGAGCCTGCGCGTCCGGAGCCTGTGCTCCTCAACGGGAGAGGCCACAACAGTGAGAGGCCCACGTACCGCAAAAAAAAAAAAAAAAAGAAGTAACCAAGACTGCTGTGTCTACCCCCATTCTCCAAAAAAGAAAACTGAGGCCCAGAAAGGGGAAGTGATGAGGCCGAGGCCACAGAGCAAGTCAGTGTCAGAGCACGCACTTGAATGCAGGGCTCTGGACTCGCAGGCCAAATGAACTCCACTGCACCAGGCTGCCTGTGAAAATCTATCATCTCTCACATTTCCTGTCTCCTCCAGTAAACCGATGGTGGTTAATATCTAGAGTCTCACCTTTCTCAGCTCTGACTCCTACAGAGTTGCCTGCCTCTGAGCCTGGCTGCTTGGAGGGCTCCAGAAGCTCAAGGAACTTGTGGAATAAATGTATGAACCAACTGCGACCTTCCCCCTACCATGTACACATACACTTAGTTCCCCTTCTCCCCACCCATTTGCCCAAACGTCAGGGAAAGCCTGGCAGGCCCCTTCCTGGGAACTCCTAATCCACCTCCTCTGTCCTGGCTGTTCCGTGACTGTGGACAGAGGATTCCTTGTTCGCAGTGCTTCCTGCCCAGAGATCTCTGTGGGGCCCATGTGCTGGCAGGAAAGAGCCAAATCGCTCCTTTTAACTGGCATTAAAGCACCTCTGTCCCTACCACCCCCAGGAGCAACATGCTCCCAGCTCTGTTTGGCAACTATTCTACCTGCCCTGGCCTGGCTCAGCCACACCTCAACGCCCATAGCCCCTGCTCCCTACACATACACACACACACACGCACACACACAGGAGAGTTCCCCTAGGTACAGAGATGCCTCACATCTAATCAAAAGTAAAAACCAGAGGATTCTAGAATGACAACATCACAGCCCTGGCAGTTGTGCTTTACTAATAACCCCACAATGACATTTGCGTAATACTTCGCAATTTCCCAATCAGTATAACTTCATTGGCCCGGTTCCCTCTCCACACCCTCACCCTGCCAGTGTCACGGAACCTGGGAGGTGGAAAGGGGCTTTGACATGTCCCAGGCCAGCAGTTTGCAAAGTGTCTTGCACAGAGCCCAGGATGGGTTTCTGTCATTGTCTGAGGGCTGCTGGTGCTGAGGAGCTAGCCAATTAGAGTCCCCCGGCCCACCCCAACTTTGACCATGGCTGCAATCCCATCCCTTTACTGTTTTGTACACTGAGATTCTCGGGTTCATTTGAAAAGGGGATTTCACTGCTGGAAAGTTTGAAAGCAACTCATTTACTCTGACCCCACCTCCCCATCCTGACAATGTATATATGACCCTGAGGCCAACAGAGAGGGACGTGGCTGCCCCAGGTCACGCAGGAGTCAGTGGCAGAACAGAATAAAAACACCCTCTTCTGAATCTAGTCTACAACCTCACAGTGGTTAAGCAAAAGAAAACAAGGTCGGCAAGTCAGCAGATCTGGCTTCCAGGTCCAAGGCCATCCGTCCCCAGCCATGGTGGATGGATCAGCAATTTGGGCAAAGCATGCTGCCTAACACAGAGGTGCTTAATGAATACCCATTGCAGTCCCTCCCCAAAACAAGCCAAAACCAGAGATGACCCTCAGCACTGCCCCGCTTTTTCAAACCCACCAGCAATCTGTGGCCTAGACAAACCCTCTCACCTCCCCAGCAGTAAAATATATTAAAACAGCCTGAGGGCTGAAAGACCAAATTTGTCCAACCGGAGCAAAAGAGCCAGGATGAGGCTGAGCTTCTGTAACACTCACCCCTGCTGCGACCACAACAGCTCCCTGGGGGTAAGGACGGCAGTCAGGCACCTGGAAGGAGGAAACAGTGTTAGCACCTCTGAACTGAGTTCGTGGACCCAGCGTGGAGCTGGAAACTGAGAGGCTCGCATTTGACTCTCCGAGGAACCTTTGGGAAGTTGCTGAACCTGTTACACAGAAAGGCCTGTGTGACTATGCAGAGCAAAAGGGAAAGTAACAAATATGAAACTGGAGCGGCCAGGAGGGGCCAGGTCATGAAGGGCCTTGGAGGCCGAGGTAAAGAATTCAGTCCTGAGTCTAAGAGCAATGAGAAACCATTGACCTGTAGGGTCGAGAGTGGACTGGAAACAGGCAAGAGTAGCTTTAGGCATGTGAGTTAGGAGGCTGTTGTGGCTGTCTGGGGACATGTGACAAGGGCCCAGACTGGGGTGGGGACAGCACAGCTGGGATGAGGTGGATGGATTCCAGAGCTCTTTGAGCGGTGGTATCTCCAGACTTCGGCGGTGGACCAGATCTGGGGGGATAAGGGAGAGAGAGGTCTGCCAACCCCTTAGGCGCCTGTTTCATGTCAGTCCCCTGGTCTCCAGCACCCAGGACAAGACACAGCCATTGTTCTCTCAACCTGGCCTATCCTTAACTCAGTTTCCCCATCTGTCAAATAAACATGGTCGGGGACTTCCCTGGTGGCACAGTGGTTAAGAATCCGCCTGCCAGTGCAGAGGACATGGGTTCAATCCCTAGTCTGGGAAGATCCCACATGCCGCAGAGCAGCTAAGCCCCTGTACCACAGCTACTGAGCCTGCGCTCTACAGCCCGCGAGCCACAACTACTGAGCCCGCCTCCACAACTACTGAAGCCCACGTGCTCTAGAGCCCATGTGCCGCAACTACTGACCTCGCGTGCTGCAACTACTGAAGCCCACGCACCTAGAGCCCATGCTCCGCAACAAGAGAAGCCACCGCAATGAGAAGCCCGCGCACCGCAACAAAGAGTAGCCCCTGCTTGCCACAACTAGAGAAAGCCCGCCCGTAGCAACAAAGGCCCAATGCAGCCAAAAAATAAATAAAAAAAAAATTTTAAACTAAAATAAAATAAACATGGTTGGACTCAGGGGTCCCTAAGGTCTTTTTAGCATTAATGTTCTGTTCTGGTCTAATTCACTCACAGAGTATTTAAGCACCTTTTCAATCATCGTTAAGCCCCAACTGCAGGCCTGGCCTAGTACCCAGTGGGCAGGATCGTTGGAGGAAGCAACCTCGGGGTCCCTGGAGTCACACACTTAGAACGGTTATCTCCAGGTGGGATGAAGTATTTCCGCTTCACATAGACACAAGAACTGAGCAAATAGGAAGACCACCTGGGCTGAGGTTGGAACAGCAGAAGCAGAAGCTCTGTGCCCGAGCAACTTGTTCCTGCCCCCGCTCCAGAGGCCGGCAGGGGCCTCAGGACATTGCCACTGCAGCTGTAACATCCATCACCCAGCAGCTTACAACCTGGTTCCCCATCCACTGTTTCCCAGAGCCCAGGCTCACCCTGGGGGCCAGGTACCGAGGGACCCGGGAGGCAGTGCAGGACAGTGGTTTAAGCTGGGGCTCTGCAGCCACGCAGACCGGTTTGAATTCTGCCCCCACCTCTTTCTAGCAAAGTGGCCTGGGGCAAGTCACCTCACTTCTCTGAGCCTTGGTTTCCTCATTTGGAAAACAGGAGTCATAGTGTCTGCTTCCAGGGCTAACGGGAGGATTAAATGAGATGCTACATGTGGAGAACTCAGAACAGTTCCTTATCACAACAATCCAGGAGGAGCCGCCATTTACAGATGTGGACACTGGAACCCAGGGAGTTGAAATGACTCACTGAAGATCATTAGAGAATCAGCACAGGGGTGAGACCCAGAGCTCAGGGTCTTAATTGCCAGGTTATACACTAACCATTTGGGTTCCTCTTTTTTATTTATTTATTTTTAAAATTTATTTATTTTATTTTTGACTGCATTGGGTCTTCGTTGCTGCGTGCGGGCTTTTCTCTAGTTGCAGCGAGCGAGGGCTACTCTTCGTTGTGGTGCGCGGGCTTCTCATTGCGGTGGCTTCTCTTGTTGGAGCACGGGCTCTAGGCACACGGGCTTCTGTAGTTGTGGCGTGCGGGCTCAGTAGTTGTGGCTCGTGGGCTCTAGAGCTCAGGATCAGTAGCTGTGGCGCACGGGCTTAGTTGCTCCGCGGCATGTGGGATCTTCCCAGTCCAGGGCTCGAACCTGTGTCCCCTGCATTGGCAGGCGGATTCTTAACCACTGTGCCACCCGGGAAGCCCCTGGGTTCCTCTTTTTTAGATGAAGACGTTGAGACGAAAAAATTACAAGTGACTTGACCAGAGCCACAGAGGGAATTCATGGTAGAAGAGGGATTTGAACCTAGGCCTTCTTGATGGAAAAGCCCCTGGTCTCCCCCATGGCTATCCAGAAAGTAGATGTGTGTGGAGAAGCTTCAGATTTCAGGGCCCTTTAAACCTGGAACAGGGACAAATGCAAATCTGGGCAGATGGAGTGAGGGTGGTGGTGAAGCTACCTTGAGAGGAAACCAGAAGGAGCGGGTGAAACAAAAGCCTCTTTCTCAGCACTCACTGGGGACTGGGCAGGAGAGGAGGGGCTGACAAGCAGGGCCATCCGTCCCGCCAGGGCCGAGCTGAGGGCTGGATCTAAACAAACAGAAACAGTTCCAGCTTGGCCACCAACTTACTGGCTGATCCTAGGGAGGTCACACACACACATACACACACTCAGGTCTCTGTTTCTTCAACTCAAGAATGAGACAGTTGTACTGAATGGTGTCGAGATCCCTTGCAGTTATAGAAGACTATTCATAACCATTTCTCATGAGCGCCAGACTCCTGGTCAGGCCCTGCTCTCACAAGCCCCAGAGGGGGACTCTTAACGCTGGCTCCAATATTCCTACAATAGGCATGGGAAGTCCTGCATTCAGGTTCTGGCTATATAGCCAGGTCACTTCCCCTCAACAGGCCTCACCTTCCTCATCTATAAAATGGGCACACATCTTTACCTGATCACCTATAGAACCAGAAGATCCAAGGAGCTTCCCTTAAAGGCAAGCAATCCCCATCTCAGCTCCCACCCTCAAGCTCTTTTAACTTCTCCTTTCCCTCTGACCCATGTCCCATTTGGACAAATGGAATAACTGAATCCAAGCTGATAGATGCAACAGCAGTAGCAACAACTCCCACAACCAGGAGTAGTAGTAACCACTGCCACAGCTAAGACTCGGCCGTGCAAATGCGCAGGCACTGTGCTAAGCGTGCACTTGGATTATATCTCAGGTGATCCCCTCCATCAACGAGATAAATCCCACCCTTAGTCTAGATTTACAGATGATAGACTAAGCTTCAGCAAAGTGAAGTGACTTGCCTAAGGTCACCCACAGAGCAAGTGCATAGCATGGCCACCCAGACAGGGGCTCTTCATCTGACGCCAGAAGCCCTGATCTTATCCTTGAGGCTATGGAGTTATTCTGTGTAACATTCCACCATGGAGTGTGGCCCATGTTTGGGGGGTGGTGAGTGGGGGAATATCTCGACTTCACCTTCACCCCCAAACCTCCCCAAATAACTAGGCTCTATTTTCTTGTATGATTATTCAAATGTGTCCAACTCAACTTAGGCTAGAACAGCGCTGTCCAATCGAAACATAATGCAAGCCAAATATGTAATTTAAAATTTACCAGTAGCCACATTTAAAAGAGTACAAAGGAATGGGTGAAATTAATTTTAATAGTATATTTATTTAACATGTAATCAATATCAAAAGTATTATTGAGGGAATTCCCTGGCAGTCCAGTGGTTAGGACTCTGCACTTCCACTGCTGGGGGCCCGGGTTCAGTCCCTGGTTGGGGAACTAAGATACCACAAGCCTCGAGACCCAGCCCCCCAAAAAAAGGAAAAATCCAAAAGTATTACTGAAATATTTTACAATCTTTTTTTCATACTAAATCTTCTAAATCCAGTGTACACCTTACACTTAACAGCACATCTCAATTCTGACACTAAATTCTCATCAGATATTTAGAGTCTCCTAGCCTTTACAATTGAAAAAGTGTTTGCACATATCTAAGTTCACAAACATACATAGAAGTTTTCCAGTAACTGGAGTATTCTTTTTAATTTTTAAATTAATTAAAATTAAATAAGATTACAAATTCAGTTCCTCGGTGACACCAGCCACATTTCAAGTGCTCAGTAGTCTCACGTGGCTGGTGGCTACTGTATGGGGCAGCTCTAACGGTCAAGTCCTAGAAGGCGGGACTGGTGGGCTCCTTGGCCCTAAGCCAGAGCTAGGCCTCCCAGAATAAAGTTGAATGTCAATAGAATGGTGTCTACTCATTCCAACCCCCTATGGAGCCTGATATTAATATCTACCTCTGGTGCCTTTATACTTACAGCGCTGGTGACAAAGGGACAGAGTACCCATTGATCAGATGGCACTATGGCTCCGAGAGATGGGCCACCACTCCAAGGTCCCCCAGGTTTGACCCACAGCCTGTCTGACTTGGAAGCCTAAGCTCTGTCCCTAAAGCTTGGCAGGGGCCCGGTCTGGGGCTCAGGCTTCTAGCCTTTGCCACTAAATTCCCTCCTGTCCCAGTCAAAATGGCAAAGAATGGCCCCTAACAGGATACCCAGTGAAGAGGGGAAAAGGGAAGGAAGTGGAATGGGCTGCACTGGGTGACGGTCCTGCACACGGGGCTTAGGCCACTGGGGTACGATTCCCAACCCTCCCCACCCCTACCCAGCAGGAGGCAAAGCCAGCAAGGTCCACTGGCTGCCTGCCCTCTCAGTTGGGTCTCGGAGGCTCGACGCCATGCCCTCCCCCACATCTCGCCCAAGAACACTCACCCAGAGGCCCCTGGACTAGGGCCAGAGCCTGTACTCACCTCCCAGGGTCACCTCAGCTGGAGTCAAGGGAAAGGATCCAAGAGGCAGTCCGCCCCCCACCCCCCGGGGAGGAGGGGAGGAGCATGCCCTGGCAGCAGATTCCAGAGTAGGGAAAGGGTGGCAGGTATAGGCCAGAAAAACCTGGGCAGCTCCACCCCTCTCCTGGGGGGCACAGCTAGCACTCAGCCCCCTCCCTCCAGCCTAACCGGGTGAAACTCTTGCCAGTTATTAGGTTTAACAATTAACTCTGATTGGTTTTCATTTCAGCAGGAGGCAGTTCCAGCAAAAAGTCCCATCTGGGGTATGTGGACTTGGAAGGGGATAGAGGAGAAGGGCTTGGTGTGAAGGGAGAAAGGGGTGTTTAGTGAAGCAACCACCTCCTCCTTCTGGTCCCAACCTACCAGTGTGGGGCAGCTAAGGGGTGACAGCATAAGTTCTATAAGGTCACAGACAGCACCTGGCACATAGTAGGTGCTCAATAAATATTTCTAATTAACAAATAAGGGGGTGGAGTGATGGAGGAGAAATGAAGGCAGGCAAAAGTTCATTTGTCCTGGGTCCTTGCTGAGACCAAGCTGGGCTGAGAACCAGGAGGGCAGCCACCCAGGACATGCTGGGAAATGGCTTTGAAGTCCCCCAGCCCTGGCGCTGCTCTTCCTAGCTGTGACCTTTGCAGCCCTCATTCTTCCCCATAAACAAGGGGTGACAGATAACACTACGGTATCACCTACAGGGCTGTACAAGGCCAGGCCCAAGAGGCTGGGATGCTCTGTGCCACTGTAATAAAGTCATGTCTCTCGCTGCTTGGCAACAGCCTCCTCTTCTCAGGCCACCCCCTGAACTCCCCCACATCCCAATATTCCCCTGGATCCCACCTATGTGGCCCTTTTTCCTTTCCGGGAAGGAAAGCCCGGGATGATGATGGCTCCAGCCCACTCACATCCCACTCACCTGGGATTACACACACACACCCTGGCAACAGACAGCTCCTAATTTGGCATTTGTTTGTCATTTACACCCCTCCTTGGGCCCCCTCCTCACCCTCTTCCCTCAACCCCTAACCCAGGCCTACAGACGACAAAAGCCCACACCAGGCTGGAGCGAAACTCACTGTGGCCCGTTCACTCTGCGTTCCTGGGCGGGGGCTCCCGCTTCTGGACCTCTGCTTCCCATCTGTGTAATGCGGAGGTGAGGGGGCGTGGATTAAGAGATAGCTTCTCCTGATATTTAGATATTCTGACATTTCTGGGATCAGTTTGCGTTTTAACTTCAGACAGACCAGAGTTCAGATCCTGGCCAGGGAAACAGGCAGCCTTGATATTACGAGAAAGACCCTGAGACAGGCCTGCAGAGGCCCGGAGCTGCAGCTCACCCCTGAGCATTCTCCGCTCAAGCCTAGGCAGAGGGACAAAGGCCCTGAAGGCTCACTGGGCTCTCCTACCTCCACCATAAAGCCCCAATTTTTTACTTCTGCCCCCCCTTCCCAGTCTTCTCTCTGTCGCTCTCAGCAACGGCATCATGAGCTACCATTCCCCCAATTTCTTCTTGGTGAAACAAAGCTTGAAGCTCCCCCTCCATCTGGGGTGCTGACCCTAGGGCCCTTCTAAGTGGAGATTCTAGAGCTGCCTCGGCTTCCACTCCGCCCTTTCCTGCATCCTGCCCGCATCGCTCCAAGAATGTGCCCCACTCTCCCACGCCCGGCCTGGCGCTCGCCTCCTTTATCTCCACAGGGAATACCTGTCTCCCTGCTCCCCACGGCCCCCTCCCGCTTCTTGCCCATCCAGCTCAAACCTCCAGCACAGAGTCTACGCTGACCACTCACTCCTCAAGTCACTCAGCCATGTCTCTCCCAGACACTGCTCCCCGGAGGAGAGGCTTACCAGCCCTACGTGACCTTAAGACCCTGCAGACCAAGGAACTCCTGCAATTATTTTTCTCTGTCCCTCACCCTTGCCCCCCAGCACTGTGAGAACACAGTAGGTGTCTGCTAAAACAACGATGATAATAACCATTGCCTGAAAAATAATGAATTATAATTGCTTATTGACCATTTATTCTTTACAATGCTCAGATCTCAGCATTTTACACATATCATTTCAGTTCATCCTCCCAAGCCCCCCGTAGACTTGTCATTCCTACCCCTTTGTCTTCAACTGAGGAAACAGGCTCAGAGAGGTGAAATGATTTGTCCAAGGTCACATAGCCAGGAGATGGCAGAGTCATAAGACTGGAATTTAAGTTCTTATCCACCGCCCTACTTGGCCTCCCTCCAATCCACACATAAAGGAGGGGATATGTGAGAAGCTATGACCTGCCAGTGATGGGGCCATGGGGGCCCCATAGAAACCAGCCCAGCCCAGGGCCAGAGGCAGATTCCGTAAATAAAACCTCACAACATTCTATTGCGTACCTACTCTGTGCAAAGCCCTATGCTAGGTGCTGGGAGCACAGAATATTACATGAGGCATCTGGAACTCACAATCTAGCAAGAGAGACAAGCCACGTCCCAGGATAAGCCAAGAGCAAGCAGAACTTGTCGCCAGAGGAGACCAGATAAGGTGCTAAGGAAATTCAGAGGACAGAAAGACAAATCTCTCTGTGGGGTTGGGGACGGGAGGGCTCACAAGGCTTTGGGGGACAGAGGTTGACATCTGAGCTAAGCCTTGACAAGGCAGGCAGGATTTCAACAGTGACTGGGGAAGGACGGGGTGTGGCACTCCTGGCAGAGATGAACCTGGGAAGTTGGGGCAAAGACACAGGTAAGCACTGGGCATGTCCCAGGAGCCACAGCAAATGCATTCTCCAAGCCCCTCCCCTTGGCACTGGTCCCAGGTGTCCGGCCCTGAAGAGAGGCCACCATGAGCGTCCCCAGACTCCTAGACAGCTGATTCATTCTGGTAAGCGGGCATGGAAAGGGAGAGAGGGCTGAGTGCCTGGGCACATGGTCTGCCAGAAGGGGCTCAAGGGGCTAGAATCCAGGCTCTGTACAGACTCTCTCAAGATGGGAGGTGCTGAAGGGAGGAGGTGGCCCCACCAGAAGTGGGTGACGCTGGGGAGGAAACAAGGAAAGGGGCAAAGACTGAATTGGGCAGCAGGAGACCTGGCTTCCAGAACTACAGATCAAAGCTGCATGGGACCTTGGGCTTATCCTGTCCAACCCTCATTTTTACAGCTGGGAAAACTGAGGCCCAGATAGGGGAAGAGACCGGTTCGCAGTCCCTTCGCAGCAGAACCAGCCATGTGCTGAGAGGTAGGAGAAATCTGCCTTCAATGCTTCACTCTGGCATGACCTCCCAGCGACCTTCCTCCAGTTATTAGGCTCCCACTCAACAAAACAACCCTGAAGTCGGCAGTTCTGAACTTTTATGGGTCGTGACTCAGAGACTCACGTGGTGCCTGTGGATCCTTTCCCGAGGACAGGGAACACTCTGAGAATTGTGCATGCCGTTTCGGAAGTTCACAAACATCTGAGACCAGCGTTCCCCGAGGGCAGTCTGAGAACCCTCTGTGTCCCAGTCACCTCGACTGGAACCTAATAAAACAGGCTGATTCCAGGGCCCCCACCACGGGGTGCTCAGCTGCTCTCCTTTTAGCTGGTTCACAGATTGAACATAGAGAGGGCTCCGTGGCTAGAAGTTTTAAAGCCACTGCTCATTAATCAAGGTCCCTTCTGGTTGAGCCACCTGCTCAAGCTGGCCCTGGTCATGGTCATGGTCATGGTCATGGTGGGGGTGAGTGGAGGCCCAGCAAGCTGACTGCAGCTGGCTAGATTCTGAATTGACATTCTGAGATCAGCAGCCCTGCCTGGGAGGGAGTCCGGACTCCTGGGCTTCACTCGGGGTGGGAGGAGGGTTCCTATCAACCCCAGCCTAAAGGCTCTTTTCCTCTCTCCAGACTCTCACTCCGGCCCTCAGCCAGGTCCGGCTCCCTTCCTTTTCCTTTCTAACACAACTCTGCTCCTGAATCTCCGTTTCCTGGCTGCAGCCTCTGCCTCCCTCCCCTCCATCACAGAGCCTGACAGAGGACCTCCAAGCCCCCAAGCACCCTTCTGAGGAGATAAAACTATCATGCTTTGCAGATGATAAGCTCATTTAATTGGGAGACTCAAGATAATCAATGAAGAACTAAGGTGGCCAGTGACAAAACAACATCTAAAGAAAAAGCCAAGCGCCTTCAGTCCTGCCCTGTTACCTGCTCTTGATGCAGCATCTCTCCAACAGGTGGGCAGCTGCCTAGAACCAGAGGGGCTCAGAGCCTTGTCCTTCCTTGTGGGAAGGCCAGTCCCTGATGGGGTGACAGTATAGGTTTAGGAAGCAGGAGACCCCACTCTCTGAGCCAAGAATCTGTCCTCCAAATTTGAGCAAGTGTGCGTCCCTCTGTGGACCCCTAAACGTTCTCACAGGCTCCATCCGGGGCAGTACAGGAAAGACTCCAGACCACCTGTGGGCTTTGGCTAGATCTGGCTTTAAATCCTAGCTGTGCCACTTGCTGGCTGAGGACTGGGTAGGCCTTGGGCAAGTTACTTAGCCTCCTTTAATAAAATGAGGACCGTAATCTCTGCCTCACTGGGTAGTTGCAAGGATTAAAAGACATAAGGCGCGTAAAGCACTGAGCACGGGGCCTGGCACATGGTGAGCCAATAAACGTAAGCACTTGTTTATCAGTCACCAGAGCGAACCTCTGACGAGGAAGACTCTAGGCTTTCTAATTCTTAGGTGGCCTCAAGCAACCCCCAAACCACCCACCTGAACTGGGTCTGGAGGCTTTATCTTTAGACCTTTAACACAGAGAGATGATGGGGGGAGAGAGGAGGGGAAGGCAGGGGAAGGGAGAGAAAGAAGACTGAGAAGAGGAGGGAGGAAGGGAAAGGAAAACCAAGGGTGAGGAGCAGCCTGGCTTCCCCAGCTTGGGGGAAAGGAAGATGACTTCAGGGAAACTGCCAAGACAGGATAAGCCTTCTCTCCTTTCCAGAGCCTCCCCTAGGCCCGCCAAGGCAAGGCTTAAAGGGACACAGTCTGCTGAGAAGCACCGCCCTGGCTGTCAGTAGGGACATTGAAGCCTTGGGTTACCTCCAGGCTCTGGCTCCCCATGCGGCTGCTGCCTGCCCATGGCGGCCTCCTCCCCTGGAGCAGGCAGAGATGGCCAGAGCCAGGCTGAGAACAAAACCACTGGCCCATTCAGCCTGCAGAGGCACTACTCGCTCACTTAGGACTCAGGGACCCCCTTGTGGATTCTGATCCTGACTCAGCAGGACTCTCCCCACTGGGTCCCCACCTCCGGGTCCCATGCGGAGCCCTCTCCAGGCCTCTACCTGCCCCAAGGTCCTGCTTCAGAGGCTGAAGTTGCAACTAGGGAAAAAGCACCATTCAGACTCTACACAGGAACCACAAACGAGGAGTTCCAATTGCCACTGACCAGCTGTGTGACCTGCAAGGGTGTCACTTCCCTCAGAGCATGTTTCCTTCCTCTGGCTAATGAGGGCAACGGAGGACGAGGAGTTTCTCTAAGGTTCTCCCAACTCCGACAGCAGCTATCCTGCTGGTAGGATACCTTGGAGCGCAAAGGGGCAAAGAGAACTTGCCTCAGAAGAGGAGTGTGCCGAGCTGGGCTCTGCTGAGAGTGCGTGGATGTGGCAATGGCCAAGGGTTATTATGAAGATGACGATTATAATTTAAAGACACAGCCACAAACTCTAAAGCAGTCTACAAAGAGCTTTCTCATTATCCCCTGGGATTCACAATCTGGTGAGTTAAGTAGAGCTGGACGATGATTATTCATATTTGGCAGATAAGGAAAGTAAAGCAAGATTTAAGTGGCTTGTGACTTCCCTGGTGGCCCAGTGGTTAAGAATCCGCCTGTCAATGCAGGGGACACGGGTTCGAGCCCTGGTCCGGGAAGATCCCACATGCCGCAGAGCAACTAAGCCCGTGCACCACAACTACTGAGCCCATGTGCTGCAACTACCGAAGCCCGCGCGCCTAGAGCCTGTGCTCCGCAACAAGAGAAGCCACCGCAATGAGAAGCCCGCGCACCACAACGAAGAGTAGCCCCCGCTTACTGCAACTAGAGAAAGCCCGCGCATAACAATGAAGACCCAACACAGCCAAAAATAAATAAACTAATTAAAAAAAAAAAGATTTAAGTGGCTTGTCCAGGCTACTAAGTGTAGAGAAGGGGGAGCCAAAGCAGAAGCGGTAATTATGGGGTGCCTGCTGTGTGTCACCTCACTAGGCTCCCTCATATCTGTTATCTTGACCTAGTCTCACCACCACAACCCGGCACTGCAGGTGCTACTGTCCCCGTTTCAGAGAAAAGGACACTGAGGCTGAGAAAAAGCCTCATGGCTGCTCCATTGCAAAGCCTGGATTGGGACCTGGAGTTGTGGGACTCCAAGACCTGCACTCTTTTCCATCTTCCTGTATGTACTGAGTTGAATAGTGTCCCCCCAAATTCATGTCTACACAGATGCTCAGAATGTGACCTTATTTAGAAATAGAGTCTTTGCGGAAGCAATTAGTTAAAATAAAATGAGGCCATGCTGGATACGGGTGGGTCCTAAACCCAAGACGACTGGTGTCCTTAGAAGAAGAGGAGATGACACAGAGACACACCAGAGAAAGGGGAGAAAGCCATGTGACAACAGAGGCAGATGCAGCTGCAAGCCAAGGAGCTCCAAGGATTACTGGCCACCACCAGAAGCTAGGAGAGCGGTACAGAACAGATGACCCTGCCACCCCACCTCAGAGCTTTCAGAGGGAACCAACATTGCCGACACCCTGCTTTCTGACTTCTAGCTCCACACTGTGAGAGAATAAATTTCTGCTTTTTTAAGACACCCAGATTGTGGTATTTCAATAAGCAGCTCTAGGAAATTAATACACAGTGAGTCCATTGAGCAGCAGACCTGAGACCCTGCATCGGCAGGCAGACTCTCAACCACGGCGCCACCAGGGAAGCCCCTGAGACTCTTAAATTCCATTTTTCAGATTCCCACTCAATAGGCAGCCTTGGAGTTTAATGGAGGCCTGGGGCCCATGGAGGAGTCCTTCTCATCTCTCCTTCACTTCCCTGGTTCAGGCTGGCCTGAAGTCCATCAACTGGGCTTCTTCCACGTCCCAGGTGTCTAGCCATCCCACTGGGCCCTTCCATCATGCACATAAGCACGCTTTGAGCCCCGACTCCAGATGGGCCATCCTCCCCCTCCACCCAGGCCAGCCTCTACCACCACCTGGAGAGCTGTGGTTTTGAAATGCAAATTCGATCCTTCCTGGCTAGCTTAATCTTCTTCCCTAACTCCCCACAACCTGTAGGACCCAGGCTCTTCAGCCTGTGCCAGATCTGGCCTCAAATTCCTCTTTATCTCCAGCCACTCACCCCACCTGTCCCCACCGCTCACCACTTTCTGCTCCAACCACATGGAACTATTTGTATTTCCCCTAACAAGTCATGGTGCCTTTGCACATGCTGCTCCAACTACCTGGAAAATAAAATCCAGCCCAAACACCACTTTTTCCTCCCTGAACGGCCATACCCTGCCACCTTGTACATTGTTCATCTTTACGGGTCTGCCCCGCACACTCAGCCTGGGAACACTGTTGTATTCATTTCTGTCACTGTAGGCCTAGGGCCCAGTATAAAGGCATTCAAGAATGTTGAACTGTGGAGGAGCCATAACAGTAGCAATTGCTACCATTTACCAAATATTTACTATGTGTTCAGCACTGTGCAGAGCATTCCACGTATGTTACTTCATTTCATTCTCAAAACAACGCTTTGAAACGGATGCTATTACTGATCCTCTTTTACAGGTGAGAAAATGAAGAGATGAAGTCACTTGCCCAAGTCCAAGCAACTAGTAGGCAGCGAAGACAGTGCTCCATACTCTAGCGCCAGTGCTAGTAACCAACGTTAGGTACACCATTCATCCTAATACCCTCATTTTACAGAAGAGGAAACAAGCAAGAAAGGAAGAGTGACTTGCCCACAGTCAGGTAACAAGACATGGACCTAGATCTTTAGACTCCTTATTCAATGTTCTTCCTCTTCTCATTCTTGCAGGATCTTAATCCAGGAGGACACAGAAAACAAGGTAGGCTGTATCTCCTAAAGAGCTTTTTCCCGTCTCCCCTAGAGCAGAACCCAGCATAGGCCTGGCCACACAATAGGGGCTCAAATCTATAGCCAGGCGACTTAGCAGTAAAAAAGACAGATAAATCTACTTCAAAAAACTCTGAAGCCTGGGGACTTCCCTGGTGGTCCAGTAGTTTAAAATCCACCTTCCAATTCAGGAGACACAGGTTTGAGCCACAATAGGGGCTCAAATCTATAGCCAGGCGACTTAGCAGTAAAAAAGACAGATAAATCTACTTCAAAAAACTCTGAAGCCTGGGGACTTCCCTGGTGGTCCCGTAGTTTAAAATCCACCTTCCAATTCAGGAGACACAGGTTTGAGCCCTGGTCGGGGAACTAAGATCCCACATGCCGCGGGGCAACTAAGCCCGCGCACCACAACTACTGAGCACGCGCCACAACTAGAGAGCCTGTGCGCTGCAACTACAGAGTCCATGCGCTCTGGAGCCCACACGCCACACTAGAGAGAAGCCCATGTGCTGTAACTAAGATCTGACACAGCCAAAAAAGAAAAGTCTGAAGTCTGCTTAGATATTACAATGTCAGGGCTTGAGAGGACAAAGGGTATCATTTAATACCATCTCCCATATTATAAAGTCATCCATTCAGCAAATTTATTGAACACCAGTCATAAGCCAGACACTGTGTGGGGGCACTAAGAAGACTGATAAGCAAGTTTGCGCCCAGATGGCATTTGTAGTCCAGTGAGGAGAGACAGACAAACAACTAACAAGTTCATGTATAATTACGAACTCTCGTAAGTGTTATGAAATACAGGGAGCTATAAGAGGTATAACAGGAAAAACTGAGTTATCTTAAAGGAGTTGTTGGTGAAGGCTCCCCTGAGAAAGTGATTCTTCAGCTGAAATCTGAAGAGTGGGAGTTAACCAACATAAGATGCAGGGGAAGGGTGCGGTAGACAGATGGAACAGCATGTGCAAAATCCCAGAGGCAAAAGAGCTCCTGGTGCCTGGATGAACTAAAACAAGGCCAGAGTGACTGGTTTCTAGAGAGGTGGGCAGGCCTTGTAAATCAACGTAAGAAATGGAGAAACGAAGCAGAGCAGGGAAACCCCTTGCTCAGAACCTAGCCCAGAGCAGATGCTGTCAACAGGTCATTGAATTGTTTTGTGAAGGAGTGATTTGTCCGAGATCACAAGGAAGACCTGGGACTTGAAGCTTGTAAATCAACGTAAGAAATGGAGAAACGAAGCAGAGCAGGGAAACCCCTTGCTCAGAACCTAGCCCAGAGCAGATGCTGTCAACAGGTCATTGAATTGTTTTGTGAAGGAGTGATTTGTCCGAGATCACAAGGAAGACCTGGGACTTGAAGCTTGTAAATCAACGTAAGAAATGGAGAAACGAAGCAGAGCAGGGAAACCCCTTGCTCAGAACCTAGCCCAGAGCAGATGCTGTCAACAGGTCATTGAATTGTTTTGTGAAGGAGTGATTTGTCCGAGATCACAAGGAAGACCTGGGACTTGAAGCTTGTAAATCAACGTAAGAAATGGAGAAACGAAGCAGAGCAGGGAAACCCCTTGCTCAGAACCTAGCCCAGAGCAGATGCTGTCAACAGGTCATTGAATTGTTTTGTGAAGGAGTGATTTGTCCGAGATCACAAGGAAGACCTGGGACTTGAAGCTTGTAAATCAACGTAAGAAATGGAGAAACGAAGCAGAGCAGGGAAACCCCTTGCTCAGAACCTAGCCCAGAGCAGATGCTGTCAACAGGTCATTGAATTGTTTTGTGAAGGAGTGATTTGTCCGAGATCACAAGGAAGACCTGGGACTTGAAGCTTGTAAATCAACGTAAGAAATGGAGAAACGAAGCAGAGCAGGGAAACCCCTTGCTCAGAACCTAGCCCAGAGCAGATGCTGTCAACAGGTCATTGAATTGTTTTGTGAAGGAGTGATTTGTCCGAGATCACAAGGAAGACCTGGGACTTGAAGCTTGTAAATCAACGTAAGAAATGGAGAAACGAAGCAGAGCAGGGAAACCCCTTGCTCAGAACCTAGCCCAGAGCAGATGCTGTCAACAGGTCATTGAATTGTTTTGTGAAGGAGTGATTTGTCCGAGATCACAAGGAAGACCTGGGACTTGAAGCTTGTAAATCAACGTAAGAAATGGAGAAACGAAGCAGAGCAGGGAAACCCCTTGCTCAGAACCTAGCCCAGAGCAGATGCTGTCAACAGGTCATTGAATTGTTTTGTGAAGGAGTGATTTGTCCGAGATCACAAGGAAGACCTGGGACTTGAAGCCAGAACCTCTACTTGCCAGGTTAGGGCTGTCAGCTACTTCAGGTATGTGTGTGGAAGAAGGCAGATGTTTTCCAGGTGTTTCATCCTATAGGAGGTTCCAGCTCCCTGCCTGCACCTCTCTTGAGCTCTAATGTGCATCAGGATTTCCTGTGTTTGTTAAAACATAGAATGCTGGGCCTCACCCCCAGAGTTATTTATTCAGTAGATCTGGTGGGAGCCCCAAGAATTTGTATTTCTAACTAGATCCTAGGTAACCCTGCTGCTGCTGGTGGGGTGAACATACTTTGAGAACCACTGCTCTAGACTAGAATATACGAGGGCAAGGAGGAGTGGTGAGTGGGGCCCATGGCCAGGATCCTTGGGGGCTAAAAGGGTAGATTCCTAAATCTGGGTAACAATGAGACAAACTCTAGCACTCTGAGAAAGGGAAGGGGACTCAAAGTCTCAGAATCCAGCCTAATAGCTGCTCAGCTAGGGAAACTGAGGCTTAGGGGGTTTAGACCCTTACATAAGAGAAGCTCAATAAAAATGTGTTGAGTGAACAGGTAAAAACATGAAAGGTTTGACCAAAGTCCAAAGGAGACCCCTGCACCAAATTCCAGGGCTCCTGAGCTGCAGACCAGAGCCTTTCCTGCCTGGGAAAGGGATTCAGGAAAGGAGACAGCAAGCTCAGCTTTCCCCCAGCTTCTGCTGCCTTCAGTAGGGAAACATTTTTAAAATTGCAAAAATCTGCTGTTGGCCCCCAATCCTATCACCCATCCACCCTCCTTCCTTTCACACTCCCAGCTCCCTCCCTTTACACTCCAAATCCTGTGCACTTTATCCTGGCAAGCTGAGTAGCAGAGGGGGAGGGGAAGTTCTAGGGAAGAAGAACTGGAAGTGGAGGGTGAATTCTTACACTTGGATAGCCTTCTTCCAGAACACTTCCTTCCTCTTGTAAGAGTCTCGGTTTCTATCCTCATATCCAGTCTAATCCCAGTCTACCTACATTTCAGTACCAGCATCTGAAACCCACAAAGCCGGGGGCTAAATTTCCAAACCAACTTTTCACCCAGTTTTTCTAAAATAGGGTGGCCCTGGACAGAATTTTTCTATCCTATTCCAGTTGGCAGCAAAATGCCACTTATCTTGCAAACCCACATGCACAGACTCACTAACATACAAACAGCTATGTGTACATAAAAACAAATATACTAAAACTCATTAAGAAACACATACACATAGACTTCAAGAGATGCATTATTCACTGTTCACTGATAAAATACATCTGCACCCCCAAATACACAAGAAACACACACATGCACACATCTCCAAATGCATGCGCTGCCCCATACATGGAGAACGGAGTAAGACACACCCAGAGACCTCTCTCCAAGTAGACATCTCCTGAGGGGGCGTTCCTTGGAGCGGGGGGCACTGGCCCTTTAAGAGAGTGGTTCTCCCTCCTCCCTTCAGGGCACCTAAGGTGCGGCTCTACCCCAGGGAGCTGGGAGGGGTGAGGATGGGAGTGCGGCTGAGCTGGCCAGGCCCGGTCTGGCTCTGGCCGACTGTCCCCGCACCACGACAGGAAATGGATCCCTGAACCGACTGGGTCACCAGCCTGGGGACCGCTGTCTCCACCATCACCAGCACACACACACCCGGGCTCCAGGCAGGACACGCCCTCCGCTCCAGCGGGCACCTCTGTCAGCCCGGCTCCCTCCGGCCCCCGGGGTGTGGCCGCCCACCTGCCGGCAAGGAGTCTAGGCCCGGCAGGGACGCTCCCGCCGCCACCGCCGCCCTCTGCCCCGGCCAGGTGCCCGGCTCCCGGCGACAGCAGCGTTTCGGCCGCCGCCCCCACCCCTTCCTCCCAGCTGTGCGGAGACAAAGCCGCGCACACGCACACGGGGGCTACGCGGGTGCACACCCGCCCTCACACGCGCACACACGGGGACTCACAGTGGCGCGCGCGCACACACACACACTCCGCCACAGGTTACAGCCACAAGCGAAGCCACTGGCACACACCCTCATCCAAATGTACACACACTCGGCTACACATTCAGACACACCCTCTCATAAACACATTCACGCATAGACACGCGCGCACACACACCGCCCAGTCCAGACGCGCGGAGACACACAGGGCACACACCCTCTCACACAGACACAGATGCACACCCGGTGCACACACGCACGCGCGCACACACCGATCATCCACTTGCACAGACCCACGGGCACACGCGCGCTCACACCCAGCACACACCCGGCGACGTGGACCCCGACACACATACCGCGCCAGCACTGAGACGCACAAACCGAGGCCCGGGGCTCCCAGCCCGGGCGCCCGCCCCCCGCCTCGGTGCTGTCCAGCCCCCCCGAGCCTGCCCGCCGGCCTGTCAGTGCTCGAGGACGCGAAACCGAGCCTGGAGCCCTCGGCGATCACCCTCCCCACACACACCAGCCCAGACGCGGCGGGGTCCCCGGGACCCGGAGGAGGCGGCGGGGGCGGCTAACCTGGCGGCGGCGGCGCGGCTTCCGGGCGCTGTCTGTCCTTGGTCAGTGTGTCCCGCGGCCGCTCGGCGGGCTCCGAGGCGCACTTGAGCTGCGCACAAATGCCCCGCTCGCTCTCTTGCTCGCTAGCTCCCTCCCTCCCGCGGCGCAGCCCCTTCCCCGCCCGCCCCCCTCACCCGGTCTCCCCCCTCCGCCCCTCCCCGGCCGGCTCCCCGCGGGGAAGCGGCGGCGATCCCGGCCGCCGCGGTAGCCAGGGGCGAGCGAGCGAGCAACCGGAGGAGCGCCGCCCGAGCCGCCCGAGCCGCCCGAGCCGGGGCCGCGCGTAGGGAGGAGCCGCGCGGGCCCCTGGGGAGAGGAGGAGCGGAGGGGGCTGAGCCCTGCGAGCCCGCCTGGCGCTGGTGACCCGCCGCCCGCTTCCCAACGTGAGCCGGCGCCTACCTGTGCCGCCGCGGAGCTCGGAGGCTGGGGCGAGCGGCGGAGCGACGAAGAGGAGACCCCACCCCGGGCCCCCTCGCCCTTCCCGTCCCAGCCCGGTGGGCTTGGGCCCCGCCCCCCGCCTCCTCCTGGTCCCCGCCAGCGCCAACCTCGGTTTTCCCTGGCCCAGACGCCTCGGCTCTCGGCCCGGTGCCCCGTGCTAACCCCACGGCCCGGCGCCCAGCTCGCCGGCCTCCTCCACCTCCAGCCCTGACCTGGCCGACGCCCACCCGCCTCCCCGCCGCCCTCCCATTGTTCCCGCGGCCCGAGCTCGAGGAAGACCGCGCCGCGCATTCCAACCCCACCTCAGGTGGCGATACCTCTGGACCCTTGGGGAGGGGATCCCCGAGGGCTGGACCCTGGCTCTGGGCGCCGACGCCCACCCTCCACGATCGCAGGCACGCCCAAAGTAAAGAGCTTTCCTAAATTAGAGTTAAAATCACCACTGCCCTTATAGGTGCTCCTTCAGGTCCTAGTAAAAACTGAGGCTGGGGGGCGGGGGGGTAGGAACCACCCCAAGGTCAGCAAGCCCGAGATAGCAGCGAGGAGAAGGTGGGGAACTGATTAGGTATCCACATTACATAGAAGAAGAAACAGGGAATTCCTGCCCAGGGCTCCTGGGACAGGGACAGGCTCCAGAACTGCAGGGAATAATGAGCCTGACCTCCTTTGTTAGATACTACATAAAACACAGAGACGTGGAAGAAGCACTTTCAGAGATTTTACTGGATGAAAAGGCCTACTAAGTGCAGGAACTCTCACATACTTTGTCTCACTTAGCCCTGACCGTGGTCCTATGCGGCAGCTGTGATCATCCCCATTTTATAGATGAAAGCTTGTCCTAGGTCTCTCCAGCAGGCAGCGCAGAACCAAGATGAAGCCCAACAATTATTCAAGTTCTTCACTGCGCTCCCCCCTCCAGTGTAGGATACTAAGTGCCAGGTGAGCAGCTAAGAACATAAGAAATCAAGGAGGGCGGGCCTAGTTTGGGCCTGGAAAGACTTCCACAAACTAAAAGAGGGCAGAAGTGAGGGCACTGAGACCCCAAAGTAGGACTGAGTATGGCTTGTCCAGGGGAAACTTATAATTAATCATGAGAACTAATCATAGCTAATGTGTTTGGAGCACTTACTGTATTCCAGGCACTGTTCTAAGAACTTTACTTGCACTAACTCATTTAATCCTATAACAACACTATGGGATGGAGGTTATTTTTTAGGAAACTGAAACACAAAGACATTATATAGTTTATAAAGTGGCAGAGCCAGGATCCAAACCCAGGAAGCTGATTCCCAAGCCTGCACTTAACTACCACAGGCCAGACAGAAGCAGGCCTGAATGCGAGGCAAAGGCATTTGAATTCTTGGGGCACCCACAGCAGCATGACTCTTTACTTGCCGTCTTCTGTCTCGCTGTGTGTACCCAGTACCCAGTACACAGGGCCTGGAATGTAGGCTCATCTGTTAAACTATCGCATGACTGAGGCTGGAGTGCAGAGGGCCGTGTGCAGGGCTTGGTTGCAGCTCTCTCTGCTGTGCTGGGCATTTTTATCAGTGGTTTTAGATGAAGCAGAAGAAGGCATGAAACGCTAATCATATCTACAGCCATCAGGAAGTTGGGAGGGCCCTCAAACACTCCAGAAACCAAAATTAGTTTCCAAAAGATCTCGGCAGCATTGGAGCTGAGCTGGAACTAACAAGATGAGGTACCACAAGGGATAAATGTAAACTCCTGCCCTTCAGTCCAAACCACAGCAGTCCCACAGAACTTTCTGTGATGATGGAAATGTCCTAAATTGGCATTGTCTGATGTAGTAGCCACTAGCCACCTGTGGCTATTGAGCCCCTAAAATGTAGCTCCTACAACTGAGAAACTAAAATTTTAATTTCAATTAATTTTAAATTTTTAACATTTTTTTCTTTTTTTCTTTTTAAGTACTTTAAATGTAAATTGTCACATGGGGCTAGTGGCTGCCATATTGGACAAGTGCCCAAAATACAGGGTAGAAAGAATCTAGATTAAGAGCAGTTTCGGTGAAAATGACTTACAGGTTTGAATTGACCTCAAGCTCAACAATGCAATGTGGCTGCAAAAAAAGAAAGAAGGAAGGGAGGAAAGGAGGAAAGAAAAAAGGAAGAAGAGGAGAGACTCCCCTGATGGCACAGTGGTTAAGAATCTGCCTGCCAACGTGGGGAACACGGGTTCAATCCCTGGTCTGGGAAGATCCCACATGCCGTGGAGCAGAGCCTGCGCTCCGCAACAAGAGAAACCACCACAATGAGAAGCCCATGCACCACAATGAAGAGTAGCCCCCGCTGGGCAGCTAGAGAAAGCCCACGCGCAGCAGTGAAGACCCAACACAATCAATAATTACTTACTTATTTTTTAAAAGGAAGGGGAGGAGAGTGAACATGATAAACTGTATCAAAGAAATAAAAGGTTAGACCTCTGTGGTTCTAACTCTGTTAGCCTCTGTTAGAGGTTCTATGCTGCCCTGGGCTGATCACACCTGGACCACGGGGCTCAGCTCAGCCCCACGTTCTGAGGAGTACACTGTCACACTGGAGCAAGTTTAGAAGGGACCAGAGTGCTGAGGACCTGGATGCCATGTTGTGTGGTGAATGATTTAAATATCCTTGAGAAGGTAGAGCACTGGAGGATATAGTGGCTGTCTCCAAACATCTGAAGGGCTGTCATACGGAAAGGGGATTTGATTTGTTTCTTATCATTTAGGTCTAGTAAACAAAATAAAAAACTCTGCAAACCCCTAAGCCCCCCTCTCCATGTCTAATTCCTCTTTCTGTTCCCCTCAGCACTTAATCCACCCAGGATCTGGCTCATATTAAACACAAATTTGCTGACAAATGGATGTGAAAGAATTCCACTCAGCTCTGGTGGGTGGACATCCAGGAGGAGAACTTCAGCTTATTATAAAGATCTCTAACAGTCAACACGATCCAAGAAAACAATGGACCACCCTGGGAGTGATGAACTCCCTGCCAATAAATGTATTCAAAGAAAGATTGGGTCTTCAACTGGAGGCTGAACTAGGAATCAGTTGACCCTTCAAACCGAAAAATGAGCAAGTTCTATTAGGAGGGGAAAGACAAGATCGAGGCTGTGCTTCCAGACAGTTACCTGGCTGTATATATAGACCAGATTGATATGAAGGGACCAGAGGCAGGGAGGACCAGTTAGGAACCATTGCAGTGGTCCAGAAAATAACAGACTAGATTAGGTGGCAGTGGGAATGGAAAACCAAGGACAGGTGTGTGGTGACAGAAGCACTGGCCCTGGGCTGGAAGTCAGGAGCTACAGGTTTTAGTTCTGCCTCTGCCATTAACTTATTGTGGGGTATGGGGTAAATCCCTTCCCTTCTCTGGACTTCAGTTTCCCCATCTGTGAAATGCAGAATAATCTCCAAGTCCCTGCTAACTCTGGATTCTGTTTATGGGAAAGAGATTATGAAGGCTAACTGGGACAATGTAGTAGACAGCCTTTATACGCTTCAAAGGAACAATATCACTAGTCTCATACTATCATTATTATTACAAAGGCTGCCTCCCCAGAACTTGGTGACTAGATCGGTAGGAGGGGACAAGAAAGAGTCAATGGACTGCTTGTGTAGGGGGTGGGCTCAGGGGACAAGGACCTGCGATCTTTGGGGAGCATCAGCTAACCTCTCTACTCCTCCCCCAAGATCTGTGAAGACAGCGTGCTGTGTGCTGTCACCACATGAACTGCTTCCTCATTCCTTTGAGCCACACCTTGGCTAAGGGAAGCAATCAGTTCTAGGAAAAGTTAGACTCTGTTCCCCTCCTTTGAACGTTCCCAAATGACACCGGTTGTGGTCCTTCCCTTAAATAAGTATCATCTACGCATATGAAAACAGCCAATATTATTGAGCACTATGTGCTAAGCACTTTACTTACATAGCTTTCTGACCCTGGGAGGTAGCTCTAATTATTATCCCCATTTTATAGATGAGGACATCGTGGCTCATGGAGATTCGCAATTTTCCCACAGTTGCATAGTTTATGAGGGGGATTCCAATACAGGTCCGTGTGATGTCAAGGCTGCATTCCTAGAGGCTTCTAGCATTTTACTATATATTTTTACAACAGCTTAGGGAAGAGGGCAAGATCAGTACGGTCTCTAGGTTACAGCTGGGAAAACGGAAGCTCTGAAAGGTTAAATTAAGTCACTTGGACAAGTTAGTAAAGGCTTTCAATGTGCAGTTCACACTCTTTCCTGTTCTCTGTTCCTCTCCTATGACCCAGCAGTGCTTTCCTCCTTCCCTGCACCTTCCAGGGCCTCCCCAGTCTTCCTAGACCTGATCGGTAGGGACTTGCCCAGACCATTTAAGAGAAGGACTTTTACTTGTCCTTTTTCTGGGGCAGGAGGAGGGAAGGATTTCTGAAAGGCAGAAGTTAACTCCCATCTCCTCACTCACCACCACCAGCACACACACACCCCAGCCCAGGGCCTCGAGGTGACAGTGCTGAAGGCTTACAGAGTGAGTCACGCAGAGCTGAGCTGCCAGTCACCGGAGCATCAGGTGCTAAGCTTAGGTTAGAAGGGTGGAAAAGTAGGCCAAGTGTTCTCATCCCCAGGAGCACGGCCCAGTTGCAGCTCGGACCCCCCCTCCTACTCATCTCATCCCCAAATACTGCAAACATTTAGGGGACACTGTGCAAGGCCCGGGGGCAGAGGAGACGTGAGAAATCAGGATGCATTCCCACCCTTCAGAGGGGATAGGGCAGTGAGTACAAAATAATATATACTTATAAAGAGTGATGGGGGTACATGGTGATGAATTCCAAGGAGAGAAGTTCACAAAGGAGTTGTGATCAGAGTGTATTCTTAAAGGGTAAGTTGAACATGCAGAGGTAGAGGGGCACTCCAGGCTGCAGAAACGCACAGGCAGAAGCACCAAAGCTTAGATGTATTTGCACACCATCTAGCAGGCAATAGGGAGGTATGGAGCGCACTACGGCTTTGAGAAAGACTGCCTGAGTTTGAATCCTGGCTCTGTCCCTTCTCAGCTATTTGACCTTGGGCAAGTTACTTAACCCCTCTGGGAGAGATATCATTGTCTCCTATTATTTGCTCTCCCCCTTCCCAGTAAGCTTACACATTCTAGCCAGTTGCCATGTGACTCCAGAGGAAGGAGTACACTTCCCCAGACCAATGTCAGACTCCATCACATGACTTACTTCGGCCAGTGGAATTTGAGCTGGAGAGATATATGCCAGTTCTAGGCAGAAACTTGAAGAACCATTGCATGTTTTAGTCAAAAATCAAACTCTTTAATCTCTGCCACTGGAATGGCATGACCTGGATGGGGGCTGTGCCTTCAGCCTGGACCTTAGAGTGAAAAGACACAGAAAGCAGAGCTGCAGCCAACACACAGCTGCCCCACAGCTATCTATGTGTAATCTGAGGGAGAAAACTTTGTTGTAAGCCACTGAGATTTTGGGGTTGTTTGTTATCACATCATAACTTAGCGTAACCTAGTGATTTTAGTAGTACTTACCTCATAAAACTGTTGTGAGGATTAAATAAGATGATCTTGTGAAAAATGTATAACCATTTCATCAGAAATTGCATTATAAAATGATCACCCTGCCCACACATATATGGACATTTGATATACAACAGAAATGACATTTGCAAAAGGCTCGCAAAGGATGGTGTCACAGGTTGAATAGTATCTCCCCAAAATTCATTTCTACCTAGAACCTCAGAATATGACCTTGGGACTTCCCTGGTGGCACACTGGTTAAGAATCTGCCTGCCAATGCAGGGGACACGGGTTCGATTCCTGGTCCGGGAAGATCCCACATGCCTCGGAGCAGCTAAGCCCGAGCTCCACAACTACTGAAGCCTGCACTCTAGAGCCCGTACTCCACAACAAGAGAAGCCACCACAATAAGAAGCCCGCTCACCGCAACGAAGCGTAGCCCCTGCTCACTGCAACTAGAGAAAGCCCGTGTGCAGCAACGAAGACCCAATACAACCAAAAAAAAAAAAAGAATATGACCGTATTGGAAATAGGATCTTTACAGATGTAGTTAGTCAAGGATCTCAAGATTAACTCATCCTGGATTTAGAGTGTGCCCTAAATCCAACGACTGCTATCCATATAAGAAAACACACAGAAACAAAAAGAAGGCAATGTGAAGATGGAGGCAGAGACTACTGTGATGTGTCTACAAGCCAAGGAACACCAAGGATTGCTGGCAAACACCTGAAGCTAGGAGAAAGGCATGGATATTTTCTCCCTCCCCCCATGAGGACCCGATTCTGTCCACACCTCGATTTTGGACTTCCGGCCTCTTGAACTGTGACAGAATAAATTTCTGTAGTTTTAAGCCACCCAATTTGTGGTAATTTGTTATGACAGCCCTAGGAAATTAATACAGATGGATTATTGTTAAGTGATACTGAACAATTGGTTATTCATTTGGAAAAAAATAAAATTGGATTCCTACCTCATAGCATACATAATAATAACCTGTTGGATTAAAGACCTAAATTTGAAAAGCAAAACCTTAAAATCTTTAGAAGTAACTAAAGAAAATCATATTTAGGACTTCAGGATACAGAAGAATTTCTTAAACAAGACATAAAAATCACAAATTGTATTACTCTGGGTTATCCATAGAAATAGAACCAGTAGGATATATATTCTATATATCTACGTCTACATCAATAGATAGAGAGATAGATTTATTATAAGGAATTGACTCATATGGTTATGAAACCATGTGACTCAGATGGGATTGAACCCATAGGCCGAGACTCGAACCCATAGGCCAAGACTCGAACCCAGCCAGAACCCACCGTCTTTCTTTTTTTTATATAAATTTATTTATTTTATTTATTTATTTTTGGCTGTGCTGGGTCTTCGTCACTGCGCACAGGCTTTCTCTAATTGTGATGAGCGGGGGCTATTCTTCACTGTGGTGCGCGGGCTTCTTATTGTGGTGGCTTCTCTTGTTGCGGAGCATGGGCTCTAGGCACGTGGGCTTCAGTAGTTGCAGAATGCGGGCTCAGTAGTTGTGGCTCGCGGGCTTAGTTGTTCCGCAGCATGTGGGATCTTCCCGGACCAGGGCTCAAACCCGTGTCCCCTGCATTGGCAGATGGATTCTCAACCACAGCACCACCAGGGAAGCCCAACCTACAGTCTCTTAATTGAGATCACACACTTGGTCTCTGGACTTAATGAAGCTCAGGTTCTTTATGTCTCATCGCAGAAAGAATTCAGTGAGATACAAAGTGATAGGTAAGAAGTGGATTTTTTTTTTTTTTGGCTGATTTGGGTATTCGTCGCTGTGCACGGGCTTTCTCTAGTTGTGTCGTTGTGGTGCGCGGACTTATTATGGTGGCTTCTCTTGTTGCGGAGCACGGGCTCTAGAGTGCAGGCTCAGTAGTTGTGGCACACGGGCTTAGTTGCTCCGAGGCATGTAGCATATTCCTGGACCAGGAATCGAACCCGTGTCCCCAGCATTGGCAGGCGGATTCTTAACCACTGCGCCACCAGGGAAGTCCAAGAAGTGGATTTATTTAGAGAGAAACACACTCCACAGACAGAGAATGGGCCATCTCAGAAGACAAGAGGCCCCAAAATATGGGGTGGTTAGTTTTTATGGGCTGGGTAATTTCATAGGCTAATGAGTGGGAGGATTATTCCAACTATTTCAGAGAAGGGGCGGAGATTTCCAGGAATTGGGCCACTGCCCATGTTTTGACCTTCTATGGTTAACCTCAGAACTGTCATGGTGCTAGTGGTGTGTCATTTAGTATGCTAATATATTACAATGAGCATATAATGAGGCTCAAGGTTTACTGGAAGTTGAATCTTCCACCATCTTGGACCTACTTGGTTCTAATCAGTTTTTGTCGTATCCTATGGCTATGTCATTCTTTTATTTTTAAATTTTATTTATTATTTTGTATTTTTTAATTTTATTTTTGGCTGTGTTGGGTGTTCCTTGCTGCACGCAGGCTTTCTCTAGTTGCGGTGAGAGGGGGCTACTCTTCATTGAGGTGTGCGGGCTTCTCATTGCAGTGGCTTTTGCTGTGGAGCACGGGCTCTAGGCGCACAGGCTTCAGTAGTTGCGGCGCATGGGCTCAGTAGTTGTGGCTCATGGGCTCTAGAGCGCAGGCTCAGTAGTTGTCTCAGAACTGTCATGGTGCTAGTGGTGTGTCATTTAGTATGCTAATATATTACAATGAGCATATAATGAGGCTCAAGGTTTACTGGAAGTTGAATCTTCCACCATCTTGGACCTACTTGGTTCTAATCAGTTTTTGTCGTATCCTATGGCTATGTCATTCTTTTATTTTTAAATTTTATTTATTATTTTGTATTTTTTAATTTTATTTTTGGCTGTGTTGGGTGTTCCTTGCTGCACGCAGGCTTTCTCTAGTTGCGGTGAGAGGGGGCTACTCTTCATTGAGGTGTGCGGGCTTCTCATTGCAGTGGCTTTTGCTGTGGAGCACGGGCTCTAGGCGCACAGGCTTCAGTAGTTGCGGCGCATGGGCTCAGTAGTTGTGGCTCATGGGCTCTAGAGCGCAGGCTCAGTAGTTGTGGCGCATGGGCTTAACTGCTCCGCAGCATTTGGGATCTTCGCGGACCAGGGCTCGAACCTGTGTCCCCTGCATTGGAGGCAGATCCTTAACCACTGTGCCACCAAGGAAATCCCACCACCCTTACTTCTTTTCTTCTCTCTTTTATTTCCTGACCCCCTTCCTGCTCCGTGCACGGTCCCCTCCCTCTGAGGGCAAAATATGGGATAAAAAAATCCAAATCAAACAGCTTCTAGATCTCATCACAAGAAGCCCTCAAAGTGGGGTGGAAACGAGAGGGAGAAGGAATCCTGGAGGCAGAGAAGAGGCTGCTTAGCGACTGCTGGTGAATCCACAGAGAGTACTGTGTCAGTTACCTACCTCCAACCCACGCCCAGCTCTTCCTTTTCCTGCCTGTGATCACAGAATTTTGAAACATCAGAACTGCAAAAGTCCTTGACATTTATCTACTCTGCCTCCATAAGTTTGCAGCTGGGAAAGTGACACAGGGGCACAGGAAAGGAAAGCAACTGGCTATTGTCACCCAGCAAGTCAGTGGCTCAGCAGGAACTAGAGTCCTAGGCCTCCTGACCCCCGACCAGTGATTGTACTTTCACCTATACCACACGTGACCTTCCTTCCTGTGGTCACTAGTCCCTCCCCTTGATTCCTACCCACCAGGTTTGGGAGGACATCTAAGCATTCCCAATCTGCCCTCCCATCCCCCACCCCCCAAACCCCACCCCCGAGTGAGCGTAGGGTACAGTGAAACAGGGGCAGAAGGGACAACCCATGTCAGAAGGGAGGGCCAGCCCTAAATCCTAGGGGCATATTTGGCAGTGGTGGGAATGGTGAAAGTGTCACTCTGGCCTGCAGGGGGACCAGTCTCCTCTTTGGAGAGCTCCATTAGAAGCAGCCTCTGTTCCAGCAGGCCATCCTGGCGGGACCCCTCCTCGCGCCCTTCCAGCCTAGCTGGCTGCCTGGAGGACCTACCTCACTTCACCAGCCGTGGACTTGCACAGAGGCCACCCAGGCGCAGGATGGTCCATGACTGCCGGGTGGCGGGGGGTGGGGGTGGGGGTGAGGAGGAAGGGTTTCCAGCAGCTCCACTTTCAGTCCTGCTCCTGTGCTCCACAAAGGGCCACTGTCTGAGCACAGAGGGACCCTGGAGGGAGGCCTCCCAAGGTGCTCGGCAACAGGGCCGGGTTTCATCACGCTGGGCCTCCTGGCCAAGTAAACATCAGGGTAGGAAAGGCCCAGCAGTTTCTGCAGACAGGGTCCTGGCTCCAGGCTGGCTCAGTGGCATCCTCACCCAGGGCTTCCCTGAGACAATAAGGAGGGCCAAGGTCATTTACCCACTTTTCTCCAGAAATGGAGTCAGGATAAGAAGCTGGCTCTATCTTAGTCCACTTCCTATTGTTCAAGGAGCAGAGAGACATCCTATTCCCCTCTTAAGAAGTAGATTTTTGTTTGTTTGTTTTGTTTTTTGTGGGTTTTTTTGCGGTACGCGAGCCTCTCACTTTTGTGGCCTCTCCTGTTGCGGAGCACAGGCTCCGGACGCGCAGGCTCAGCGGCCATGGCTCACGCGCCCAGCCACTCCGCGGCACGTGGGATCTTCCCGGACCGGGGCACGAACCCGTGTCCCCTGCATTGGCAGGTGGACTCCCAACCACTGCGCCACCAGGGAAGCCCAGAAGTAGATGTTTTCAAGAAATTTTAAAATTAGTTCAGAGGGAGAAGAGAGCTCCGTGAGCTTGAGTAATCAGGGAAGACTTCCTAGAGGAAGTGTGATTTAGGTGTGATTCTGCCTCAGTGTGTAGGTATAGGTAGAATCTCCACAAATAGACAGGAAGGAGAGAGGCATTTCAGACAGAGAGCACAGAACTGGCAAGTTGTGGTGTCTGGAAAGCAGCAGCATTTGGGGTAAATGAAGAGACCTATTTGGCTAGGGTAGAGAATTAACACAGGAGAAGGTGGAAAATAAGGCTAGAAAGTTTGGTTAGGAACTAAACCTCAACTAGTCTTAACAGCCATGTGGAGGAGTCTTAACGGTTTCCAAGCAGAGTGGTGATGAGGTTCTAAAAGCAAAATTTTTGAAAGCTTAGTCTTAAGATCTTACAAAAGAGGCCTCAGGTTGAGCCTCAGTCCTCTGGGAGAAGTTGGGCTGGTTATGGCCTCTCTTGGGGCTTGGTTTCTTCATCTTTAAAATAAAATCGTTATACCAGAGAATCTTAAAGCCTTTCCCATCTCTAAAGTGCAAGGATTCTCTAATGGGGCAACATGGACTATAGAAAATGAAGGGAGGTGAGGCCGTGGCCACACCCTGGATGCCTCTGGGCTGCATTTCTGCAATGATTCATCTGCTTAGAGCTATCACTGCCACCACCACTGCTGCCAGGCACTATGCTAAGTAGTTCCTTTTTTAAAAAACTTCATTTTTGTGAACAGAAAATGCATGTACATACTGCAAATTTTAAGTCATAAAAAGATATATGTATGGTAAAAATAAATTTCCCTCCTTCCCCTCTTTCCAGCCACCCATTTCTTGTCCCGCTGTATCCTGAGTATGCTTTCACAGATAATCCATGCATTTTTAAAGATTCTATAGATTCTTTTTCTTTATGCAAATGGGAGCATACTAGACACACCGTTCTGTACCTTGCTTTTTTGACTTGAAAATTCTGGAGATCTTTTCATATGAGTCTGTAAAGAGCTGCCTCATTCTTCATATGGCAGGACCATGATTTATTAAACCAGTCCCCTATGGATAGATATTTAGGGTGTTTCTTTTCTATCATAAACAATGCATCCATGAATATCCTGAACATACATCATCCAGCATATGCTGGAAAAGGTCTACAGGATACATTCCTAGAATTGAACTTATGTGCTAACTTCTTTATATGACTTAATACTTTCAAAAAAAGTTTGAAGTGATCGTAATTATACTGATTATGCAAATGAGGCACAGAAAGATGCATTAACTTGTACAAGTCACACAGCTCTTACATAGTAGAGTTGAGATTCCAATGTGGACAGTCTGACCCCTCAATCACTAACACACTAACTAACACTAGCACACAGAGCTAACACACTCAGTCACTCCACTAGTGGTTCTGAAACTTCAGTACACATCAACACCACTGGGAGGGCTTGTTAAAACATAGAGTACTAATAGTTTCTGATTCAGCTCATCTATGGTAGAGCCCAAGAATTTGCATTTCTAACAAATTCTTAGGTGATCACTCTTTGAGAACCACTGCACTATGATAGCTCTTCCACCTTCAGCTGTTCACGTTGTCCAAAAAGAAAGCAATTGGTACTCAGTAACTGGCCTTGATAGGACCAGAGTTGAGAGGCACAGACAAGGATTCCTGAAGCCCATCTCTCTAAGCTCTTTTTTTTTTTTAATATTTATTTGTTTATTTGGTTGTGCCGGGTCTTAATTGCGGCATGCATGTGGGATCTAGTTCCCTGACCAGGGATCGAACCCAGGCCCCCTCCATTGGGAGCACAGAGTCCTATCCACTGCACCACCAGGGAAGTCCCTATCTAAGCTGTTTGAAGGCCCTGCACAGTGCCTGGCACATAGTATTCAATAAATACTTGTTGAATGAATTAATAAGTAAATGAGGTATAAGTACTCCATGCAACTTGTTGCTGTCTCTTTTCCCAGCCCCCTGAGAGCCCCTGCCCTGGGGAAGCTCCACTGCCCACACTGGCTGAGATCCAGCTTCAGGTTGTGAGAGCCTGCTATGGACTGAATGTGCTCCTCCCCGCCGCAAATTCATATGTTGAAGCCCTAACCCCCGATGTGATGATATCTGGAGGTGGGACCTTAGGGAGGTAATTAGGTTTGGAGGAGGTTTTGCAGGTGGGGCCCCCACAATGGAATTAGGGTCCTTATAGGAAGAGGAAGAGACCAGAGCTCCCTCTCTTTCTCCATCATGTGAGGACACAGTGAGAAGGCGGCTATCTGCCGGCCAGGAAAAGGGCCTCATCAGGAACCGAATCCACCTGCACCTTGATCTTGAACTCTCCAACCTCCAGAACTCTGAGAAACAAATGTGTGTTGTTTAAGAACTCAGTCTGGGACTTCCCTGGTGGCGCGGTGGTTAAGAATCTGCCTGCCAATGCAGGAGACATGGGTTTGAGCCTTGGTCCGGGAAGATCCCACATGCCACGGAGCAACTAAGCCCGTGTGCCACAACTACTGAAGCCTGCGCTCCTAGAGCCCGTGCTCTGCAACAAGAGAAGCCACCTCAATGAGAAGCCCGCGCACCGCAACGAAGAGCAGCCCCTGCTTGCCATAACTAGAGAAAGTCCGCACGCAGCAAAGAAGACCCAATGCAGCCATAAATAAATAAATTAATAATAATTTTTTAAAAAAGAACTCAGTCTATGGCATTTTATTATAGCAGCCCAAGCTAACCAAGACGGAGCCCTTGGGAGCAGAGCTGTTTATTTCCTCCCATTCCTCCCTTGGCTTATAATGAAATCAATGAAGCTGCTAGACCTCTGTTATTAAAGAAAAGGCAGCATCTTAGAATGCTAGAGCTTGATCGAGATAAGCTAGTCCAGTGCTCTCATTTATTATTATTAACAGCAAGAGCTATAATTCATAGCACACCCATGCACTTGACATGCTTGCTTTTTTTTTTTTACTTCCCTGTATTTCCTTTCCCCTTATTCTAGTACACAGCCTCTTCTTCCATTCCATGCAGTTGATGTGGCCAGTACACACACACACACACACACACACACACACTATGGGAAAGATTTAAATTTGGAAATTTGTGAGGAGACCTGAGCTCTGTGGGAGGCCCCTGCTGCAAGAGCAGCAAGGCACTGACAGAAACATCCCTCCATACAGTTGATGTGGCCAGTACACACACACACACACACACACACACACACACACACACACACACACACACACACACTATGGGAAAGATTTAAATTTGGAAATTTGTGAGGAGACCTGAGCTCTGTGGGAGGCCCCTGCTGCAAGAGCAGCAAGGCACTGACAGAAACATCCCACAAACAGGAAGAAACAGTTTCCAGGGTCATGCATTGTGGCAGCCACCCACCAGCCCACCTCCTCCAGGTGCTGACTCTGTTACAGAATTATATCCCTGAGCTCAGGGCCTTGAGGACCCGGACAGCTTCTCCCAGCTGCTCCCTACCTGGCCTTGAAACCTGCTTCCGCTGCCTCCCTCTCCCACGCGCCTCCATCCTGGGTTCCCTTTCCTGTTGGTGGCCTTGTTATGGACCCCCCCAAGGCCAGACTTATAGCTGAAAATGTCTAGGCCCCAGGCCCCTGGACAAGTAACACTTCAGAAGCCATTTGTTGGGCAGCTGGAGAGGAGGGCATCAGGGAGAGAATTTCAGGGGCCAAGTCAGATTCAGTTGGTCAGCTGTACTTCAGACAGCAATCTGACTCAACTGACATTATCGAAGGTAGAGGAGACGGCCGTCAGGCAGATGTAGCCAGACACAGACGCTGTCCGTCGAGCTGAGTCAGGCAGAGGTGGTCAGGAAGGGACAGTCAGGCGGACTCCGTCATTCAGAACCCGGTGCCTGAGATCCAGTTAGACTCGGACGGGGAGCCAGAACCAGCCAGCCTCAGCCTCAGCCACCGCAGTCTGGCAGATGCGGTCGGTCCACCCATCAGGCGGGCTGATCCCACCTGTCAGATGGCCAGTCAGGCGGGCCCCACCAGGCACAGAGGCTGTGCAGACAGGGTAGCCAGCCAGCTTGTCAGCCAGCCAGTCAGGGGACTCGGGCAGACGCGCGGGCCCCCGGCCGTAGTCAGAATCAGCTGCTCAGGCTGTCTGCTTAGCCCACACAGCAGAGTTGGGGTCAAAACGTTGGCACAGAGGTATCAGTGAACTGGTCAGTCAGTCACAGAGGGCCTCGGTCAGTCAGATACAGCTTGTCGAGCGCCGATGGAGTCCGGTCAGTCAGAAGCAGATCGACTCAGTCAGACACGCCCCATCAGGCCCAGATGCCATCAGCCAGATAGGGCAGTCAGTCAATCAGTCAACTGCGGTCAGGCAGACAGATCACCCGGTCTTGGTCCACCAGGCATCCATGAAATCTGTGTTCAGTCCGACACAGCCAGACAGACACGGATTATCAGGCAGTGATGGCGTCTGTGGTCACTGAGACACAGTGGGCCAGTCAGAGGCAGCCTGTCAGGCCCTGATGGAATCAGAGCGCCGCGGAGGCCACCGAAGCCAGGGACTGAGGCCCGGGACCTCCTTCTGGGCGGAGCCTTGTTGAGGTTGGGGCATCCTTGGGGGCGGGGCCTCGTTCTTGCACAGGACCGCCCGTCCACTCCCCTCCCGGCAGCCTTCGGACGTTGCCATGGCAGCTTCGGACTCGGCCGGAGTCGCTCCTTCCCAGCCCACGGGGGTCCCCCACCCCCGACCCCCGCGCCTGCGGAGTGGAGGTCCCGGCGGTGTAGTGGAGGGGCGGCGGGGCTGGGCAGGCTGCACTCCGCACGGCGGCAGACGCTGCGGCTCGCGCTTTTGTCATCCCCTTGTACAGATGAGGCTGATTGGGAGACCAGGAACGACGCACGTCAAGCTACACAGTGACAGAGACCCAGAACCTCTGGATCCCTTGCTCCTCTCCAGAACCCTGCGCTCTCCTTTAGGAGGAATCAGATTTCCCCAGGCATAGGGTGCGTATCGAGAAGAGAGAACAGCCCATGCAAAGAGGCTTTTGACTAGGGTGAACACTCGCCTTGTACCAAGCTCTGTAGTAACAGCTTCGTGTACAGTAATTCACTTGGGCCTCACAATTTTCCTTTGAGTGAAATAATGATGATTTCCTTTTTACATATGGAAAACTGAAGCACAGAGGGGTGGTAACTTGACCAGGGTCAGCGGGCTGTGGGGTGAGCCAGGATTGGAACCCAGGCAGCCTAACTCCTGACATTCGCTCCTGGGCCCTCAACACACCCTCTGGCCCTTTCCTTGTGACCTCCGAGGGCAGAGCATGAGTCCCCTTCAGCAGGCCTCCCTGGTCTGTTTCAGAATGCCCAACCCTGTGCATGAGGCTCCTGTTTGAGTCTCTGCTTTAAGGACTGAGAATAAGGAGCTATCAAACCAGGAACCTGGCCCAACCAGGGGACAAACTATGGGTCTGTCTCACAGAGTTCAGAGAAGGGAAAGCCTATGAGATGAAAGAAGCCAGGGCCAAGAGGCCACTGAAAGCTGTCAGTGGGGAACCCTATGAGCATGGCCCCTCAGGGGTTCAAGTTGAAAGACCTTTGAACAAATTCCAGCAATGTGAGCCAGGAGTTAGAAACACATCATGGGTCATAAACGCAAATGCCTACAAGGGCCACAAAGGTAATGAAAGTCATGAAAACAAGTCAAGTGACTAGATTGGCAAACTCTCCCCATCTAAAGGGGGCACTGCCTCTTGACTCCTGTCCATCATGTTCTCAGACACCTGTTTTCTCTAGCCTTCTAACAACTGGATGATGTTGGTAAGTCAAACACTGAGTCTCGGTTTTTCCATCTGTATAATGGGAAGGAATATTTGGCTTTATCTCACAGGGTGAAATATTATGGCAATTAAACATGTTTTTGTATGTAGAAAATATTTTGTGAGCTGTAACTCTGTAAAGTGGAGGGGGTATGAAGAGGAGGTTGACTGAACATGTGTTGTACATCTGCTACATGGTCTATGGGTTCTGACAGCATTCCTCTAGGCAGGGCTTAGCATTCCTCTTGTAGAGAAGATGAGAATGCCCTTCAAAAAGTATGCTGACTTACCCAGGGTCACAACTTTGTGTATGATGGAGCCAGATTTAGAACTTAGGTCTTTCTGACTTCTAAGACCAGTCTCTTACAACAGTTGTTTTGCAAGGTGTTGCGTGGTCCCACCAGTTGCACTGAGATGATTTCAGGTGAAACCCAAATGAACAGTTTAAAAATAGTTATATAATTTTTGTTATTTTCAATTTTAGAGGAAGCTTATTGATACTACGGAAGTCCTAAATGTCACACAGCCAGACTGTAGTAGGTTGAATAATGGCCTCCCAAAGATATAGAGACCTAATCCCTGGAACCTGTAGATATTAATTTATTTGGGAAGAGAATCTTCACAGATGTGATTAAGTTAAGGATGCTGAGTTGAGGAGATCATCCAGGATTATCCAAGTGGGCACGAAATGCCATAACAAATATCCTTGTAAGAGGGAGGCAGAAAGAGAGGCAGACAGACACACAGAACAGCAGGAGACAATTCAACCTCGGAGGCAGAGATCACAGTGATGTGGCCACAAGCCAAGGAATGCAGGCAGCCACAAGCTGGAAGTGTCAAGGACGATTCTTCTTTAGGGCCTCTGGAGGGAACATGGCCCTCTCAACATCTTTATTTCAGCCCAGTAAAACTACTACTGAACTTCTAGCCTCTAGAACTATGAGAGAATACATTTCTGTTATTTTAAGGTATCAGCTTTGTGGTAATTTGCTACCTCAGCTACAGGAAACAGATACACAGGTCTACAAGTCTTCAAAAAGTCATACTCCAAACCCGTAGTGTAAACATAACCCCCTTTATTAAAAAATAAAATTATTTTTAGATAATTTTATATTTACAGACAATAAATGTAAATCTCTGATTTACAGAATACAGAGATTTCCCATAGCACAGAGAGTTCCCATACACTCCTCCCCCAGTTTCCCATATTGCTAACATCTTATATGACTATGGTGCATTTGTCACAACTGAGAAACCAGCCTTGGTACCTTCCTATTAACTAAACTCTACACTTTATTTGGATTTTACTAGCTTTCCCCTTAACGTCCATTTTCTGTTCCAAGGTCCCATCCAAGATATTACATTACATTTAGTCTTCATGTCCCCTTAGTCTCCTCTGGCCTGGGACAATTTCTCAGACTTTCCTTGTTTTTCATGACCTTGACAGTTTTGAGGAGTACTGGTTAGGTGTTTTAGAAAGTGTCCCTCAATTTGGGTTTCTCTGATGGTTTTCTCATGGTTAGACTGGGATCATTGGTTTCGGTGAAGGATACCACAGAGGTGAAGTGCCCTTTTCATGACATCATGTCAGGGGTACATGATATCAATATATGACTTGATCACCTTGAGTACCCGGCCAAGGTAGTGTTTGCCAAGTTTCTCTCCTGTGAAGTTACTTGTTTTTTTTCGCTTTCTACTCTCTGAAAGCAAGTCATTAAGGGCAGCCTACTCTCGGGGGTGGATTAAGCTCCACATCTTGGAGGAGATAAATTATTTGGAATTCTTCTATTAGGAAGATTTGTCCTTCCTCCTCCATTTATATATTTATTCAATTATTTATTGACATCAGTATGGACTCATGGATATTTAGTTTATACTTTGGGCTGTAATCTGGTACTATGTTATTTCTTTTGTTGCTCAAATTGCTCCAGCTTTGGCCATTGGGAACTCTTTCAGGATGTCTCTTATGTCCCTTTGACACCAATTGTTTTGCATCTTGGTTACACGAAGATGATTTCAAGTGGAACTCAGCTGATCTTTTTTTAAGAGTTGTATATTTACTTTAATAGATCTTAGGAAAACATAACCTGCATGTCAAATTGACAATTTCACAAATACCACTGAAGACAAGGCTAATGTAGTGCTGGTTGTGCTAAGTGAGTCAATTCACAGAGCGCTATTAAGTAAAAGCTGGTATTGATGGTACGTAGGTATGGAGGAAGTTGTTAAGCTGATTAGGGAATGACTCAAATTTGAGAAACATCTGTACTAAAGCAGAACCAAGCCCCAAAGGGAAGCAGTGATGATAACGGTACTAAAGCAGAACCAAGCCCCAAAGGGAGGCAGTGATGATAACGATGGGGACTGTGGGCAGCTTCTCGGGGACACACCCACACACAAGCCATTCCCAGGGCCCTGCTGCCAGGTAGACCTGTCTCAGTGCAAATGCATGCTGATGTTGATAACGGTGGAACTGCGCATGCCCAGGCCCGGGACGGATGGATGCTGCACTGTTTCCCAAACGAGCTGCGTGGGTGGCTTGCAGCTCAGCACCGTTCCTGCTAATGAGCTTGGAACCGTTGGCCTAACAAACACGTTCCGTGTCACAGGCCTGACATGTGATGTTTCCCGAGGAGAAGTGCCAGGAAGGCTCGTTATTTTTACTTTTTTTTCCCGTGTTTCATCCTTAATCTGAGATAGGCAGAAAGACGTGGCGGACTTAGCGGTCAGACCCGGTACACTCCTGGCTCAGAGTCTTGTCTGAGGTCTGCAGACCAGTCCCCCAGCCCCACTGAGGATGCTCAGCATTGAACTGGAGTATTTAGCTTGTCCTGCTCTGCACGATCCTGAGCCCTGACTGAGCACCTGAATCTACCTCCTGGTTAAGGAGTGATGCTCCAGAATCTCTGGCCTGATCTGAAATAGAAAGCCCTTCAAGAAAGAAGTTTTTTAATTTCCCTGTTTCTAGTCTGAACTGTGGGTGGCTGCAGGCTGGTGTGTGCTCAGGCCTCTAAACCCTCTATAGTGCCTTCCCAGGGAGCTCTGGTGTCACATGACCTAGGTTAGAATCCTAGTTCATCCTAAGAACTAGATAAGTTACATTTCCTCTCATCTCTAAAAGGAAGATAGGGACTTCCCTGGTGGCCCAGTGGGTAAGACTCCGTGCGTGGGTGGCTTGCAGCTCAGCACCGTTCCTGCTAATGAGCTTGGAACCGTTGGCCTAACAAACACGTTCCGTGTCACAGGCCTGACATGTGATGTTTCCCGAGGAGAAGTGCCAGGAAGGCTCGTTATTTTTACTTTTTTTTCCCGTGTTTCATCCTTAATCTGAGATAGGCAGAAAGACGTGGCGGACTTAGCGGTCAGACCCGGTACACTCCTGGCTCAGAGTCTTGTCTGAGGTCTGCAGACCAGTCCCCCAGCCCCACTGAGGATGCTCAGCATTGAACTGGAGTATTTAGCTTGTCCTGCTCTGCACGATCCTGAGCCCTGACTGAGCACCTGAATCTACCTCCTGGTTAAGGAGTGATGCTCCAGAATCTCTGGCCTGATCTGAAATAGAAAGCCCTTCAAGAAAGAAGTTTTTTAATTTCCCTGTTTCTAGTCTGAACTGTGGGTGGCTGCAGGCTGGTGTGTGCTCAGGCCTCTAAACCCTCTATAGTGCCTTCCCAGGGAGCTCTGGTGTCACATGACCTAGGTTAGAATCCTAGTTCATCCTAAGAACTAGATAAGTTACATTTCCTCTCATCTCTTAAAGGAAGATAGGGACTTCCCTGGTGGCCCAGTGGGTAAGACTCCGCACTCCCAATGCAGGGGGCCCGGGTTCGATCCCTGGTCAGGGAACTAGAGATCCCGCATGCCACAACTAAGAGCCCACAAGCTGCAACCAAAAAGATCCCGCGAGGCGCAACTAAGACCCGGCACAGCCAAAGAAATAAATAAATATTTTTTTTAAAAATTAAGAGGCTATTAGAGTCACCCAGACTAGAGATATTGCTGATTTAGACTAGGTTCTAGATCAGCACTGTCCTATGACTTTCTGCATGGTGGAAATGTTCTATATCTGTGCTCATACAGTAGCCACTAGCCACCTGTGGCTCTTGAGCACTTAGAATGTGGCTGGTGCAGCTGAGGAATTGAATTCTTAATTTCATGTCATTTTAATTAATTAAAATTTAAATAGCCTCCTGTAGTTAATTTCCAAAATATACAAACAAATCATACAACTCAATAACAAAGAAACAAACAACCCAATCCACAGAAGACCTAAATAGACATTTCTCCAAAGAAGACATACAGATGGCCAACAGGCACATGAAAAGATACTCAACATTGCTAATTATTAGAGAAATGCAAATCAAAACCACAGTGAGGTATCACCTCACACTCATCAGAATGGCCATCATTAAAAAGTCTACAAATAATAAATGCTGGAGAGGGTGCAGTGAAAAGGCAATCCTCCTACAGTGTTGGTGGGAGTGTAAATTGGTGCAGCCACTGTGAAAAACAGTATGAAGGCTCCTTTAAAAACTAAAAATAGAGCTACTATATGATCCAGAGATCCCACTCCTGGGCATATACCTGGAAAACAGGAAAACTCTAATTCGAAAAGATACATGCACCCCAATATTCATAGCAGCACTATTTACACTAGCCAAGACATGGAAACACCCCAAATGCCGATCAACAGACGACTGGTTTAAGAAGATGTGATATATACAGTGGAATATTACTCAGCCATAAAAATAAATGAAATATTGCCATTTGTGGCTACATGGATGGACCTAGAGAATATCATACTAAGTGAAGTAAGTCAGACAGAGAAAGACAAATATTGTATCACTAATATGTGGAATCTAAAAAATAATACAAATGAATCTATATAAAAAATAAAAACAGACTCACAGGGCTTCCCTGGTGGTGCAGTGGTTGAGAGTCCGCCTGCCGATGCAGGGGACACGGGTTCATGCCCCGGTCCAGGATGATCCCACATGCCGCAGAGCGGCTGGGCCCGTGAGCCATGGCCGCTGAGCCTGCACGTCCGGAGCCTGTGCTCCGCAACGGGAGAGGCCACAACAGTGAGAGGCCCACGTACCGCAAAAAAAAAGACAAAACAAAAACAAAAAAAAACAAAAAACAGACTGACAGACATAGAAAACAGACTTGTGGTTACCGAAGGGGAAAGGGAGGGGGTGGTGGGATAAATTAGGAGTGTGGGATTAACAGATACAAACTGCTATACATAAAATAGATGAGCAACAAGGATTTACAGTGTAACACAGGGAACAATATTCAATATCTTGTAATAACCTATAATGGAAAATAATCTGAAAGCATACAAATAATATAAATATATAACTGAACCACTTTGCTGTACACCTGACTAACACAATATTATAAATCCACTGTACTTCAATTTTTAAAAAATAGCCTACTGGGTAGATGGACCTAGAGTCTGTCATACAGAGTGAAGTAAATCAGAAAGAGAAAAACAAATATCATATGCTAACACATATATATGGAATCTAAAAAAAAAAAAAAAAAAAGGTTCTGATGAACCTGGGGCGGGACAGGAATAAAGACAGACATAGAGAATGGACTTGAGGTCAAAGGGGGGGGGAAGGGTAAGCTGGGATGTAGTCATAGCACAGGGAGATAAGCTCGGTGCTTTGTGACCACCTAGAGGGGTGGGATAGGGAGGGTGGGAGGGAGACGCAAGAGGGAGGGGATATGGGGATATATGTATACATATAACTGATTCACTTTGTTATACAGCAGAAACTAACACAACATTGTAAAGCAATTATACTTCAATAAAGATGTTAAAAAAAAGAAACACATATACTAAAAATCAAAAGAAAAAAAATAGCCTCCTGTAGCTAGCGGCTACTATATTGGACAGCACAGGAAATTGGCTGTAACTTAAATATATTTAGGAGGAAGATAGAACTTGTGATGGTTGGGGGATAGGGAGTGAGAGAGAGTGGAATCAAGGATGATGCCCAGTTTTTTTATTGGGGAACTGGGAGAATGATACTACCATTTACTGACTTGGAGAAGAGCAGGCTCTGGGGAGATACCAAGAGTTTTGTTTTGTTTTGTTTTTAAATATTTATTTATTTATTTGGCTGTGCTGGGTCTTAGTTGAGGCATGCAGGATCTTCTTTGTGGCGTGTGGTATCTAGTTCCCTGACCAGGGATTGAAACTGGGCCCGCTGCATTGGGAGCGTGGAGTCTTAACCACTGGACCACCAGGAAAGTCCCAAGAGTTTTGTTTTGCACAAGAGGAGTTTAAAATACTGTTGGAACATTCAACTAGAGGTATCAAGTAGAAGGTAGGATATGTACATGGTTGCCATCATCACCTTTAGGTTCCAGAAACACCAGGCTGTTGGCTGCTTAGAAGGGTGGGAGGTCAGAAATGGGACCAAGAACTCCACACTGAGACTTTCCTTCTTCTTGTCTTGGTTATTGTTCCAATGAACCACAAAGCCAGCCAGTCCTTGTTTGAAACCCTATGATCTGTGGCTCCTCCTTCCCCTCCTCCCTCTTCTCTCCAGGTATGGAGCTCAGGGGCACCTTCCTTTGCAAAGCTAGAAACCCTCACCCCACCTGCTTTCTACTCCGGTAGCCACTCCTATGGCTCAGGCCTTTGTCATCTCATTGTGGACTAGAGCCGCAGTGCCCAGAGTTCCTGGCCTTCTCACCACTCCTGCTTTCCGCCTTCTAGCAGAGGGGTCTTTCTGACTGTAGGATTTCCCTCCTGGGAATCCTGTCGGGGTCTGCATCAAAAGTTTTAAGCCTGAACCAAGGCTTTGATCCTTCTTTACATTTCTAGAATTGCATCCAAAGGAAATCAGAAAGCCTCCACAAAGTTTGAAAATCCACAAGAAAGTTCCTCACAGCATTTATTATAAAAGCTAAAAGTATACTTCTCAACCATATCTTACATGACCTATCAGCAGTCTCCCTTGAAACACATTTACTTCCAGGATACCACATTCTGTGGTTGTTCTCCTACCACTCTGGTCACTCTTCAGTCTCCTTTGCTGGTTCTTTCTCATTGCCCTCATCTCTACACATTACAGTGCCCCAGAGCTCAGGCCTGAGACCTCTCTCTCTTTGCGTACACCCTTGGCTCTCTCATGCAGCCTCATAGCTTTAAAGGGATCTGTATTCTGATGACTCCCAAAAGTATATATCCAACTCCAACTCTCCCCTAAATGCCAGGTTCACAAATACAACTATCTACTTGACATCTCCACTTGAATGTCAAACAGACATCTCAAACTTACCATGCCCCAAACTGAAGTCAAGATATTCTCCCCAAAACTCCCTCCTCCATGGTCCCATCTCACTTAATGGCAATTCCCTCCCTTATTTGCTCAGGCCAGAAGCCTTGGAGCCATCCTCGATTCCTCTCTTTCAACTTCACATCTGGTCTATCAGCAACCTTCAGGCTGGAGCTTATATTTATCCTGAATTCTATCATTGTTTTGCCATCTTTGCTGCCATCATCCTGGTACAAGCCACTATCCTGTTTCACCCCATTGACAGCAATGGCCTATTAGCAGGTCTCCCTGCTTCTTCTACCGCGGGTCCCACTTCAGCTCTTCTCCATACTGCAGGGTAAAGCCCTCCAACGTCTCCCATTTCACTCAGAAAAATACACCAAATTCCCTTTTCCGTCTTTCGCATTATGTGAGTGGTTTAACGTCTACACTCTTGCTGCTCACTCTGCTCCAGCCTGTTTGTTGTCCCTCGACCAGGCCAGCCCCATACGCCTCAACATCAGTGCCTGCGCACTGGCCGCTCCCTTTGCTAGGAAGGCTCTAACACCCGACATCCCCTTGGATGGCTCCATTCCCTCACCTCCGTATGTCTGGTCACAAGTCACCTGGCCACATTCCACACTCACTCCTCATATTCCCCTTCTTTTATTTTTTCATAGCACTTTCACCATCTGCCCTTTTACACATTTTAAGGGTTGTCTGTTTTCCCTACTATAGTGTAAATTTCAAGGGGGCGGAAATTTTCGCGCCCCTTCACTGCTGCATTCCCCAGTGCTTATGTGGCACACAGTAGGTGCTCAATTAATAAGGGGTAAATGAGTGAACGAATGAAAGATTGTAAGGAGCCTCAGTGACCTAACAGTGGGGGTGTGAGGGAATGGAGAAATACGCATGCTCAGGGTATTCTGAAAAATTACCTTTTGTTAGGGCAAGCCAAGAGGGCATCCGGACCTCACGTGACACCTCCCTCGTCCTTCCCCCTGCCGGAACGTTTCAGTCCCGGAACCTTGGCTCGCGGGTCTCGCGCGCTGGCACTTCCGGTACCTCTCTTCTCTAGCCAGCAAAGAGAACTGCCAAGTCAGTTCCGGCAGAGAGCGCGGTGAGGAGCGGATCGCGGCCTTCTAGCCCGGGGCCCTCCAGGCCCTCCGGCCTCTGGTCGGCGGGTGAACTGGGGGGCCCCCGGGACAGGCTCAGGCTGTGTCTTGCCGAACCCCAGAGCCCTCGCCGCAGCCGCCCGCTAGCAGGGCCCGAGCCTGGAAGCATCAACGAACTGCTCCCCCACCCCCACCTCCGCGACCTAATGGCGGCGGCCCCTCGGAGCCCAGATCCCGCCCACCGCCGGGTCTCTTGACCCCACGCTGCAGGGGTTAGGCGAAGCCTCCGGCAGGCCACCGAGGACGTGGCGCCTTTGGGCGTCGGGCGTGGCAGGGCGAGAAGAATGGCGGCCACTGGAACGCCGCGGAGGGCCGTTAGAGCCTCGAGGGCCCGGAAAGGGGGGTCCTACGTGGACGCCAGCTCAGCCACCCTTAGGCCTTGGAGCCCGCGCGGATCCGGGACCTGAGGTGACCTCTCTGTCCCAGTTGGACGAGATCTCACCTCGTCCGGGCAACGACGGACAAAGGCCTTAACGGGCCCGGAAGGTGAGCGGAGCCCCGGTCGACGACGGGTGGAAAGCTAGCGGGTCATCGGGCGGTTGGTCGTCGTTCTACCAAGACCTCGATGTCGGAAGATAGAAATGGTAGAATAATGTACCACATGCGGCCAATAGGAAGTGCCAGCCACCCTTTGGGAAGATTTACTGGCCGTTTATAGAAGGCCTGTGTATATAATATGAAAAAGCTGCTCTCAACTTTCCCCCCAACCTTTCGAAAGAAAACTTTTCGCTGCATATAGGTCTTCTAGATGTGAAGAGGTTGCCGACGTATGATAGAGTTAAAGTCACGTGTCTTGTAAATGCCCGTTTGTTTCTTTAAAAAAACCGTAGAAAAGAAATGTCTTCTGGAAATGACTTTTCGAAATGGAGTTGTTTGACCACCTCTAGAGGCGACATCAGGAGCCACAGGTCCATGTTTGTTCAGTGGGTTAGAGGACATGGAATGGAAGACGTTGAGGAGGAAGAAAAGAAGGTTCTGTGCCAGACTGGTCACAGAAGACATTTGCATATTAGAACCATTGTTTTGTGTGTGCATTTTACTCCTTACTCCTGTATATGCAGTTGACAATAAGTACTTTTTTGAAATATCTAGTCTTTCTAGATGTTCTGAAGTGCCTGATATATGTTCAAAGTAGAGGTAGTAAAAAGACATTTTGTAAATATCTTTTTGTTAAAATTCGTATGAAATGTTGTTTTGGGGGGGAGGGGTGGCCAAACCACCTTTTTGAACAGTACGCAGTATGCACTGTTTTTTTGTGCACTGGTTCAAGGTGGGGGGGGGAGGAGAAGAGTATGACAAAAATAGAGTTAGTAAATAATACATTTTGTACATTTTGTGTTAAAATTTCTAGGAAAGATTGTCTTCCAAAAATTTGAGCATTACAGCCCTCTGGGTTGGTGGAGGGGGGAGAGAGAAGGGGGTTGGTCTTAGGATGGCTAGAATGCTGGTATTTTGAAGACACTTTCAGATTATAACTGTTACATGTGTGTAGTTCATTCAGTACTGCTCTGTATATAGTGGACAAATTAAGTCCTTATTTGAAACATCTAGTCCATCTAGATGTTTAGAAGTGCCCAACGTATGTTAAATGTAGAGGTAGTAAAATATCACTTTGTAAATATCTTTTTGCTAAAATTCACAGGAAGTACTGTCTTTGGGAATGTTAAATGTTAAACCACCTCTCTGAGCAGTATACTATTGTCTATACTTGTTCAGTGGTTTGGAGGAGGGAGGGAAAGAATTGCAAAAGGTAATATGCTAGTGTGTTCATACCTGGACATTTTCAGACAAAACCATTTTTTGTATGTTCATTTTGTTTTGCTGTGTATATAGTGTATATAATGGACAAATTGAGTCCTAGTTTTGCAACATCTAGTCTCTAGATGTTAAAGGGGTTGCCAGTGTATGACAAAGTAG
>NC_041227.1:21697470-21711185 GCF_002837175.3 Physeter macrocephalus
TAGGCCAGAGTGTTCCTGTTTAGGAGACACTTTGTGACTATAGCCTTTGTGTGCAGTTTCTTCAGTGCTACTACGTGTATACATAGTGGACAAACTTAAATCTGTATTTGAAATATCTAATCTTTCTAGATGTGTAAAAGTGCACAACATATGTTGAAAGTAGAGAGTTAAAAGTGACACCTTTTAAGTATTTTTTTTCTGTTAATTCATAGGAATGGTTGTATTGAGGGAGTGGAAATTGTTAAACTTGAGTCTTGGAGAGTAAGCTGACTATTCACTGGGTGGTGGGGAGGCGGGGAGCGGACAGGGAAGGAAGTAGGGAGAAGGGATCTGTGCCCATGAGTCTTTAGACAAGTTCAGATTGTCTAACCATTGTTCTATTTGTGTGTTTCAGTTAATATTGCTGTGTATTAAAGAATAAGCAAGTCCTAATGCCCAAAGTATATTAAAAGTAGAGGTAGTAAAATAACCCCTTAATAAATGCCCTTTTGTTGGTTTTTAGGAAGGGCTGTGTCTTCTGGGAGCGTCTATGTTAATCCACCTCTTGGAGCTAGATATAGTCCTGTACTTAGTTGCTGATATGCTGGAGGAGGGGTAAGAGGAAGGGTGAAGGGAAGGGCTCTTAGCTAATATCTCCATATCTAGAAGAGTTTTAGGTTATAACCATAGGTCTAAATGTGCATTTTTGTAAAGTACCAATGCTTATTATGGACAAGGTTCATTCATTATTTTGCAACATCTAGGCTTTTCAGGAGTCCTGAGGTGACAATGTATGATAAAAAGTAGAGCTAGTGAATTAACCAATTTGTAAATATCTTTGTTATAATTGGTAAAAAAGTAGCATCTTGGACATGGATTTGTTAAACCATCTAAGAAATGTGCACCAGGACGTGTTCATTAGGTTGGCAGCAGAGGGCAGAAGGAAGTGTAAAGGGAGGGAAGGATGTGGACGTATTCCTTTTTGTATTTTGATGATAACCATTGATGTGTGTGCATCTCTTAGCTGTACTATAGGAATACATTGTTAAGTAATTCAGTGGAAACATACCTCCTTGCTAATACTTTAATAGTTTAGATCAGATAATGAATCCTCTTAAAAGCATTACACTTTGGGTACTGTGTTGCTTTATGTCTCATTTTTAATTGAACGTTAAGGGAATGTAGTATTTTAATCATAACTCTGCCAATATCTTTATCTAGAGGACTGTTGCCATTTTTGTCTTTTCTGAAGTTTTTGTCGCCAAGAAAGGATTACATTTTTTTTCCTTCCAGATTGAGTTGGTGTAGTGTATTTTTGGTTATCAAAATACTTATAGCTTTGGGACTTTGAAATGGTAAATATTCATGATGTGTGAAAAAGCATGATACATAACTATGATCTTAATTATATAAAAATGGATGCTTAGTTGTGTTTAAAGACACAAACGAGACCTAGAAGGACACATCAAATGGTAAACTGCTTGTGATGATGGATGACTTTGTTTTTTGCTTATTGTGTTCTTTGGTTTCCTATTATGCACATGTTAACTTTTAAGAAATAAATGTTACTTTGAAAACCTTAATGAAGTCTCCATAGAAGCATAGTGTCCACACCCTTCATGCCTGGGCTCTGAGGTATCTGAAGTGTCATGTCTTACGATGCCTTCCATTGCTTAGATGTTAGCCCGCTACCCCCAGCGCCGTGCCTTGCTGTTCTAGGTAACTAGTTCTGCGCTTCAGTGATTCCAGCTTTGCTCAAGCTATTCCTTCCGCCCAAAGCGCCCTTCCCACGTTTTTCTTTTTTTTTTTTTTTAATCGATTTATTTTATCATTTCTGGCTGCACTGGGTCTTTGTCGTTGCATGCGGGCTTTCTCTAGTTGGCGGCGAGCGGGGGCTACTCTTCGTTTTGGTGCGCGGGCTTCTCATTGCGGTGGCTTGTCTTGCGGAGCACGGGCTCTAGGCGCGCGGGCTCAGTAGTTGTGGCTCGCAGGTTCTAGAGCGCAGGCTCAGTAGTCGTGGCGCACGGGCTTAGTTGCTCCGCGGCACGTGGGATCTTCCTGGACCGGGGCTCGAACCCGTGTCCCCTACATTGGCAGGCGATTCTTAACCACTGTGCCACCAGGGAAGCCCCCCTTTCCAAATTTTTCATCTAGCAAAATCATTCTTGGTTGCCCTCTCAAATTTTGTATACAGTCTTGCCTACAAGAACCTGACACGCCAGAACCAAATGTCAGAAGTTAGGCCCTTTCCCTTGCAGCCCCTACTTGTGCCTCTTGTATCGACATAATGGAACCCACTTGTACTGTCATCGTTACCTGAAATTCTACTGGATTGAGCTCTGGCTTAAATCATCTTACCACAGGGTGCAGCACAATGCCTGACACATAGTAGGTGCTTAGGAAATGTCCGTTGAATACAAAAGAGCCAAAAGCTCAGCTTTTCGGACAGTTGTATGGTGTAGCTGCTGCCGGCATCAGTTGAATAGTCAGGGCTTCCCAGGCTGGCGGTTCCTATCAGCTGACCAAACCAGAGGGTGAAGGTTGGATGCAGCACCACCCACCCCAATCAGGCATCAAATATTCTCTAATGGAATACCAGAGGGTTTCTTACACCCAGCTTTGAGAGTGAAGCATAAGAGACACTGGCCTCGAAATGTGGGGAGGCGGCATTCCTGGTGCTTCCCTGGGTGCTCTTGGTATAACATGGGTGGGCTGGGAGCCAGTGAGGGCAGGTAGAGGAGGCTCTTCCCATTGCCATCTTCTCCTGTTGACGCCCCTAAGAGACAGGTGTTACCTGATGGAGATGGGCTTCTGGAAGGGGAGAGCCAGGTGCATTTGGACAGCTCATCCCAGGCTAGGATCAGTCTGCAACCCCAGTCCACCAGAGCTGGAGATAAAAGCTGAAGCTCTCTGTAATTAAAGGTGGAGTCACCCATAAAGGTCTGGGGGGTGGGGGGAAGGTAGGCTCATGAAGAGTTAAAGAGAAAAGGTTAGCTCTCAGAAAGGCAGTCTTGGACCCCCAGGCAAAGCTAACCCTCAGTGGACAGAAGAGGAAAGTGAAGTCCAGAGAGGGGACAGGCCCCACCGGGATCACACCTCATAACTAACAACATGTATTGCCAGGGAAAGAGCACTGGAAGGGAGTCAGAGGCCTCAGCTCTCGTCTGAGCTCTCTCACGAGCTAGGGAACATTGGCCACCTGATCCCTTCTGAGCATCAGTCCCCTCCTCTGTAAATGAGGGGTTTGTTCTGGCTGGTTGATGAGGTACGCCTCTCCAGATCAGATGCTGGGCTTTTCAAAGCCACAGATTTCAGCAGCAGAGCCTGGGCCAGAAGCTTCTAAATCCCATTCTCTATTAAAAGGAAGCAGGGTCCCTGGAGAAATGGTTAATTCCAGGGCTGCAACAGGAAAGTACGAGATCATCCTGGAATATCCTGTGGCAGCAGAAAACAAGAAAGTGCCTCAGAGAATGATAGGAACATGTCAAAAGGACCCCAGAAGTCAGCTTGAAGTGGCTTCCATTGGCCTAATCTGTGGCAATTTGTGCATCAAAATAGAAAATGATAATAACAGATAATACACTGAATAAAATAGGAAGCCATGAGTCCAATGCTGATATAAATAAATGAATAAATAAATGGAAAGTATGATAAGGAAGGGAATATTTACATAGTTCCAAAGCACCTCCTCACAAAATACCTATTAAAAGGGAATAAGACACACTCAACAGACTGAAATGGCAACCTATGGAATGGGAGAAAATACTTGCAAATCATATATCTGATATATCTAGAATATATAAAAAACTCTGACAACAAAAAAATCCAGTTAAAAAATTGACAAAGGACTTGAATAGACATTCTTCCAAAGATGACATACAGATGGCCATCAAGCATATGAAAAGATGCTCAACCTCACTAATAATCAGAGAAATGCAAATCAAAACCACAATGAGATATCAACTCATACCCATTAAGGATGGCTACTAACAAGAACAGAATGACAAGTGTTGACAAGGATCTGGAGAAATTGCAATCCTTGTGCACTGTGGATGGGATTGTAAAATGGTGCAACTGCTATGGAAAACAGGATGACAGTTTCTCAAAAAAATCAAAACTAGAACCACCATGTGACCCAGCAGTCCCACTTCTGGATATATATCCAAGAAATTTGAAAACAGGTCTGAAAGAGATATTTGCATATCCATGTTCATAGCACTATCACAAAAGCCAAGAGGTGGAACCCAAATTTCCATCAACAGATGAATGGATAAAATGTGGTATATACATGCCATGGAATATTATTCAGCCTTAAAAAAGCAAGAAATCCTGACACATGCTACAACTGGGATGAACCTTGAGGACATTGTGCTAAGTGAAATAAGCCAGTCACAAAAGGACAAAGACTGTATGATTCTGCTTATATGAGGTATCAAAAGTTGTCAAGTTCATAGAGACAGAAAGTAGAAGGGTGCTTACCAGGGGCTGGGGGGGGAGGGGGAAAGGGGGGTTGTTTAGTGGGTACAGAGTTTCAGATTTGCAAGATGGAAAAAGTTCTGGAGACCTCTCTCACAATGTGAATATATTCAACACTCTTGAACTATACACGTAGAAATGGTTAAGATGGTAAATTTCATGTTATGTGTTTTTTTTTAACCAAACATAGATACGTATATACATACATAAATTTTAAAATGAAAAGTAAATAAACAAGAGTAACTTTACAGTGGAGACACCATTTTAATCCAATAATAAGTTACCACCAGTAATGGGACAAATTGAAATCTTGCACCACCTGATAACATCCAATGGGAGGAACACAGCATCGCTTCTGGGATTTCCTGCCCAAGATGCATAACCTAAATCGAACCATGAGAAAACATCAAACAGGCCCTTTCTTGTAGAAAGAACACTCTACAAAATAACTGTTCTATAGTCTTCAAAAGTATCAAGGTCATGAATGTCAAAGAAAGGTTGAGAACTATATCAGATAGAAGGAAACCAAAGAGGCATGCCAACTAAGTGTACTGCACGATCGTGAACTGGATCCTTTGCTATAAAGGATGCTATTGGGACAACTGGCAACATGTGGATGGGCCCTGAGGATTCGACGGCTGTAATGTGTCAATGATAATTTCCTGATTTTGATGGTTGTGGTTACATAAGAGGATGTCCTTGTCTGAGGAAATAAACACTAAATTATATGGATGTGCTGACGCATCCGGTCCCAACTTACTCTCAAGTGGCTCTTTTGTATTGTAACTGCAACTTTTCCGTGAGATGATTTCAAAATTTATAAAATTAAACAAAAAAGAAATGCCCATGATACTCTGTTAAGTAAAAAAACCAAAATGTATAACACTGTGCTGTCCATTATGGTGGCCACTACCTACCTATAGCTATTTAAATTACTTAAAATTAAAAATTCAGTCCTCAGTCACATTAGCCACATTTCAAGTGCCCAGTAGCCATATATGGCTGGTGGACATGTATGATAGAACATTGTCATCATCGCAGAAAATTCTATTGGACAGAGCTGGTATAGCTTCTTCCTTTTTTTTTTTTTTTTGTTGTTGTTAAAATAATAAATAAGGAAATGAGTATGAGTATGTGAAATTTGAGGAGGTTACGTACCAAACTGTTATTCAAGTTATCCTTGGGAGATGAGATTAGATGGGTGAAATAGTGGAAATGTTTCAATTCTCATTATATACATTTAAAATTTGGGATTATGAAAAAAAAATTTTTAGACTTTTTCTAATATTTATATCTATATAGATAAATATCTACCTACCTACCTTTTACCTGTCTGTCTATATTTTTAAAAGCATGTTTTAGGAATTACTTGATGCCAGTGAAGTTTTAAATGACCTTTCTTGTGATGAAAACCTATGAAAAGGGAATTTAAATTTCACGGCGCTACCAATAACGCTTGAAGAGGCAAATAGCTCATGGGTGCCTCCTGCTTCACCACGCAAAACAGGATCTTGCTCGCCTCACTTGACATAACCCAAGAGTCCCAAACAAAGGGTCAGGCTCTAACTGCAATAGGACAGACTGCCGTTAAACAGGAGGAAGAACTTTCTGACAGTATCAACATGAAACCTTAAGGACAAGGGATCATGCAAGACTGAGGATGTTTAAGAAGAGAAACAAACCGAGGTTTGGAGCCAAACAGACCCAGGTTTGAATTCTGGCTCTTCTACCAAACCAGCAGTGTGAAAATAGGGATAATACTAACCTTGCATGAGTGTGCATGAAGTGCCGGGTGGTGTTCCAACTGCTTTACGTGTGTTATCACATCATCCTTAAATCCTTTTTCTTTTCTTTTTAAACTGTTAAAAACCACACTCCTGATATTCGCCCCTAAATATACTTCTCCTACAGTCTTCTCTGTCTCAGGGAATGGCTACTCCATCCTTCCACTTGCTCAAACCAAAATCTTTGGAGTTATCCTTAGTTCCTCTCTCTCATTCCTGACATTCAGTCCTTTAGCAAACCCTGATCGATTCTACCATCGAAATATGTCCGCGATCAGCCCCATCGAGACACCACCACAATCAATATGGTGATCTGAGCCACCGTAATCTCCTACTTGGATTATGGCACTGGCTTCCCAACTGTCCCCCACCCCCGTCTCCCCATGCCACCCTCATGCTTAAACCCCAAGTCTGTAGCCAGATCATATCACTCCTCTGCTAAGAACTTTCCAAAGGTTCCCTTCACATGATCATGAGCTGGCCTCCAGTCCCTCTCTGCCCTTGCCCTCTTTCAATCTCTCTCTCCTTTGACTCCATTCCAGCCACACCAGCCTTCTTGCTGTTATGCTTGAATGTGCTATCTCTCTGCCTAGAACATTCTTGCCCCGATATCTGCACAGCTCATCCCCTCACTTCCTGTACTCATCGATATCACGGTCTTAGAGAAGCCTTCCCTGACTATCCTTTACAAAGTAGTAACCTCTAAGCCACCTCCATCCCCCAGTTACCCTGATTTTTCTTGTGTTCTTTAACCACTGACCCAGAACGTAAGCTCCTTGATGCCGAGGACTTTGGTTTGGTTTGGTGCTGTATCTCTAAGCCCTGACCAGCTCCCTCTCCCTACAGCATGTCTGCTAATTGGAGATATACTGGTTGAATTCATCTAGATTTTAGTTCAGTCCTTCCAGTTCCCATATGCTTCCCCATCTAATGGAGATGCCAGGAGCCTGGCAGCTAAGGGACAAAAGACAAGCACTGGCATAAAGGGAGGAGGAGGAGATAGGCAGCCAGCAGGCTCCAGGGCTCTCCTCTCAAAAAGGCAGAGGACCGCATGAGCTGGTAATCATCGAAGCTGATAAGATGTGTATGATAATAGAGCAATGTGCAAATGCAGAATGATTCACCGGTGAGAGCTTTTTACATGTGCAAATCCCCCAGCTGCTGTGATCTGCTAAACTGAGAAATGTCCATATGTGGGACTCTTCTATTTCAACTCTGTGGGCAGGGCTGGCCTCCCCGTCGGTCTGCAAGTCTCACAGACCTACTGTCTGTATCCTTTGGTCCCTGGGTCCCCTTTTACCTCCCACCCCAGGTTTTTGCTTTCTGAGAGTCAAACTCTGAATTTAGTGTTTTATATGGACGATTTAAGTTAATCTTCATGACTTTATAAAGCAGATGCTTTTATTATTCCCATGTTACAGATGGGGAAACTGAGGCAAAGAGCAGCCGCTTGCCTGCTGTCACACAGCTGGTCGGAAGCAGAGCAGCCTAAACCCAGAGCTCCTGCTCCTTCTGCCTTGTGATGTCGGTAAAATCAGACAGAAGGACAGGAGAAGGTCTGGCTTTAGGGGGAAGAGGCTTCCAGAAGAGCAGTGAGCAATTCCTCTCCATCTCCACACAAAACAAGAAAAACTCTTGAACAGTAGCATGAGTTTTAAGTTATGACCGGACGAAGGACTTTCTGACAGTATCTTTCAAGATAAAAACCAGCTCTCAGGAAAAGATATGGTCTCAGTTTCTAACCATTAAAATCATAGATGATCAGTGTTGTTAAGACTTAAAGACCATGAGTCCACCTCCTTGCATGTGATAAACGTGATAAGGGGAGCAAGGGGGGAACAGCCCTCACCGGCAGCCAAGCATTCTAGATACTAACTTTGTGGTGCCAGAAGGGACCCGAGGCCAAGAAGTCCAGAGCCGAGTAGAAACAGGCCCCTAATTTTTTTTTTTTTTTCCCTTCCTCCACTGATATGGAGGGAATGAACTAGCAGTGGGGATTTTGTTGCAACAAGAATAGAAATGAGACTTTTCTGATAAACAAGGAAAATAAGGAAACAATAAACAGGCTGAGGAAATAAACAGGCCTTAAAGAGTTAAGCAATCTTGGTTATCCTTTAGATGTTACTACTAACAAACACTTGTAGCTAGACTTGTCCTTCACAAAGCTGATTGCCCTCTGACTCCATATGAATTACCCTTTGCACCTGGCATTTCTTCTCCCCCTACACTCCCTTGTAGCACTCTTCATTTCAGAAAGAAGGTCACGGGCCAATGACTTCAGGGACACCAGACCCAGTTGCTGAGCCACTTGACGCCAGCTCCAAACTCCGGAACTCCACATTCCAGAGGGCCTCCTTTCCATGTGCTGCCTCTCCCCTTCCACACAGGTCCTCCAGGCCCCTAATTTAAAGTACCCTGGGAGAAGGTAGCTCACAGTAAAATGGGCAGGAGGCACATTTGAAAGAAGGGAGTGAAGACAAACTTCCCTACCCTCCTTGGGTGAGAAAACATTTTGTTACTCTCCTCAGGGACTGAGCAGATTCTTCCTTTCAAATAAGGAAATACTATGTTTCTTTTTTTTGCCTTGGCTGTCAGAGAGCTCAAAGCTAAGATTTTACAATCATCAGGGCTAATGCTCATATTGATACAAACCCATATTGACTTCTTCCATTTTCTTCTTCATTTTAATTGTCATCTCTAGTGAAATAGCATTTTCCCCCTTTTGCCCTGGATATCAGAGAGCTTCTCACCAGATTTTAAAATAAATTATTACCTAATTACAAAGTCAATTAGAGTTGTAATTTTTATTTTGAAATGACTTCACACTAAAATTGCAAGGATACTGCAGCCAGTGTGGAAAACAGTATGGCAGTGCCTCAAAATATTAAAAATGGAATTACCGTATGATCCAGCAATTCCACTTCTGAGTATATACCAAAAGAATTGAAAGCAGGGTCTCAAAGATATTTGTACATCCATGTTCACAGCAGCATTATTCACAATAGCCGAAAGGTGGAAGCAACCTAAACGTCCATCAGCAGATGAAGGGATTAACAAAGTGTGGTATGTATTGTACATACGATGGAATTTTATTTAGCCTTAAAAAGAAGGAAATTCTGAAGAAAAAAAAAGGATATTCTGACGCATGCTACAACATGGATGATTCTTGAGAACATTATGCTAAATAAGACATCTACAAAAAGACAAATATTGTATAATTCCACTTATTTAAGGTACGTAAAGTAGTCAGATTCATAGACAAAGTAGAACAGTGGTTGCCAAGAGCTGGCAGAGGGGAGTGGGGAGTGAGGAGTCATTGTTTAATGGGTACACAGGTTCACTTTGACAAGATGACAAGAGATCTGGAGATGGCTGTGGCGATGGTTGAACAACAGTGTGAATGTACTTAATGCCACTGAACTTAAAAACATACACTTAAAAATGGCTGCGAGGGTAAGTTTTATGTGTATTATACAATTTAAAATAATTTTTTTTAAGTTACAGGAATGAAGGATGAACTAAGGTATCTACCATGATTATTTTTGTAATCTGGTCAGTTCATAAACAGTGACTGCTTTTAAATTGGAAAAAAAAAAAATTACAAGAATGGTTCAGGGACTTCCCTGGTGGCGCACTGGTTGAGAATCTGCCTGCCAATGCCGGGGACACGGGTTTGAGCCCTGGTCCGGGAAGATCCCACATGCCGCGGAGCAACCCGGGAAGATCCCACATGCCGCGGAGCAACTAAGCCCGTGAGCAACAACTACTGAGCCTGTGTGCTGCAACTACTGAAGCCTGTGTGCCTAGAGCCTGTGCTTTGCAACAAAAGAAGCCACCGGGATGAGAAGCCCGTGCACCACAACAAAGAGTAGTCCCCGCTCACTGCAACTAGAGAAAGCCCGTGCACAGCAACGAAGACCCAACACAGCCAAAAATAAGTAAATAAAATAAATAAATTAAAAAAAAAAAAAAAAAGAATGGTTCAAAGAACTCCTAAGTACCCTTCACCCAGATTCTCCAGTTGTTATCATTTTGCTATATATGCTTTGCTCTTCTAAATATACACACAATATATTTCTAAATCATTTGAAAGTAAGCTGAAGAACCAAGGACCTCAGTGTGTATTTATTTCCTAAGGACAAGGAGATTCTCTTACATAACCACAGTAAAATTACCAACATCAGGACATTTAGCATTAATACAGTACTATTATCTCATCTGCTGTTCATTTTCACTCTTCACCAAGGGTCTCCATAATTCATTTTCTTCTTGATTCTGATTTTCTGTTGGGGTTGGATGGAGGCTGAAGAACACCTACCAGACCCTGCCAGTTTTAACAATGACGGTAGTGAAGCTCCAGAAAGGGAAGGAGCCTGGCTGAAAGTCACACAGCTCTTGTCCAGAAGTGCCACCCTCCCAATATCCACAGGCTCTGTCCCCAGGGCTAAAGCCCACAGCCTTTAGAAGCCATGAAAAACCCTCGTTCCAGCTTTGGTGCTGCTTCTCAGCCACCTAGAAATTACTCGTCTTCATTGTCAGCTCTGAACCTGTGACTACAAATTCTGCAACTCAGCACCCTTGTGGTTAAACCCCTTAAATCCCCAAATGACAGAAAAGCATCATGGCAAAATAGCCTCTAGTGAGTGCGAAGGAGGTTGCGAAGTTACCCATCTCTCACCCCTCAGACCTTCTGTAACAGGAAGGTAAGATTTTTCCATGAGTTATATAAAAGGAATAGAGGATTTAAAGAATGCTTTTTACTTCCAACCCCAAGGAGGGATCTTAAACACTTCCTATAACAAATGCTGGCAATATCTCCTGTGTTTCTCAAATGGGTTTTTTCATTTTCCCAAAACAGTGGAAGCTATCAATACTGGGGGCTGTATTTTTGGCTTGAGTGGCCTGGGTGTGCCTCTCCAATATGACTAGGCTTATTTACATATGGAAAATCATCCCAGAGGGTGAATATATTCTCTCCAGCACAGTTCCAGGGTTGTGTGTACAGAATTTGTTTTGAAAACAGGTGGCTCATTGGGGATAGATGAGTGAGGGTGGTGTCACAGTGCACACGCTGAGACGCTCCCTGCCTGGGAGGGTGCTGGGGTGCACTGAAAGCTCTCGGATTTCCTGGAGCAACCACCTGGTAGCGAGTGAGCTTAGACAAGGCCTTTGCCTCTCTGGGCCTCAGGCTCCTCATCTGTCAAATGGGGACAATGCCACCTGGTTAGTTGCCAGAAAGTATTTTCAGGATAAGTGATAGCCTCTATAGAGTGCCTCACACAATGTGGGCACACAGGGTGCACTCCGTACCTGAGCCGGGCCCTACTCCCTTGTGATGGGTCACTATGGGCTTCCTGACCCTTGGATCTGTGCCTGGTGGGCAGTAAGAACCTCTGTAGCACTGAAAATATATTAATTACTAACACTTGTATCAAGGGGTGTCATACTGGTTCCTTCTGAATGAGCTTTTCTCCCAAATAACTCCTGATGTGTCCTCCTCCTTGCCTGATTCTGATCTGCTGCTGTTTGTTGCAGAGTGTATGAGGAAGGGGAGGGATTCTGAAGCTCACAGCCCGTAGGCCGGGAGGTTCTCACACATCCCTTCCCACACTGTCCCACCCGTTCTTCCTTCGAATAGCACCCTTGCCCACAGTGCATGTTAATGCTTTGGTGACCTGCCTCTGCTCTCTCCCTCCAACGCTGCCCCTTAATATTGACATTAACCATTTCACTTAGAGTGTGGGGTTTGGGTGAGATGACAGCCAGCACCCTCCTGTCCCAAATCTCTCGGAGATGGTCTTTATCATTGATTATGAAGACTTAGCCTTCCAAAGCCTTGGCTTCCTATTCCACTGAAGGGGGGAGAGTCTCTGGATGGCCAAATTGATCTTTATCAAAAAGGTACTAATAGGACTTCCCTGGTGGCGCAGTGGTTAAGAATCCGCCTGCCGATGCAGGGGACACGGGTTTGAGCCCTGGTCCGGGAAGATCCCACATGCCACGGAGCAGCTAAGCCCATGCACCACAACTACTGAGCCTGCACTCTAGAGCCCGTGAACCACAACTACTGAGTCCGTGTGCCACAATTACCGAAGCCCACGCGCCTAGAGCCCATGCTCTGCAACAAGAGAAACCACCACAATGAGAAGCCTGCACACCACAACGAAGAGTAGCCCCCGCTCGCCACAACTAGAGAAAGCCTGCGCGCATCAATGAAAACCCAACGCAGCCAAAAATAAAATAAATTAATTTTTTTTAAAAAAGGTACTAATACCATCTAACGTGTATTGAGCACATACTATGTACCAGGGGCTTTACATGTGTAACCGAACATAACTAGGGCCTAATGCTGCCCACTGTCTGCTTGGTAACTGAACTCAAAGAAACAGCACTATTGCATAAAATCATAAATAAGAGCTATTCAAAAAAAAAGGAGCTATTCAAATGTTTACTTGGTTTCTCAAGAAAATGCCAAAGGAGAAACATATTCTCAGTGCACAGAAAAGCTCTTTGAAGACCTCTTTGGGCATTTCTCATTCTCAAGTTCTCTGTTACATAGTAGCTTCAGAAAAAGCTTTGCTCTTTCTCTGTTCCCCTCAAGACTTCCCAAAGCCCCAGCCCTCACAGCCTCTCCCCCTACATATGGTGCCCTTGCTCCCAGGCTGCTCTTCTAATTTCTCACCCACTGCTCCCCTAGAAAACTGGCTCTGCCTCCTACGCTGGAAGTTTTTTCTCTCACTTTCTAGGAAGCTGGATGCAGCGGTCCTGGTGAATAAAATCCTCCCCCTTGCTGTTCATGTACCACCTCTTTTAATTCTCAACAGCCATTAAGTGGCAGACCTAGGATCTTAGCCCAAGTCATTAGACTCCAGTCAGATGCTTAGCAAGATGTCTGTCATAGAATAAATGCTCAATAAAAAGCTTCCCACCCCTTCTCTGGTCATGTCAGGTCTATTCAAGAACCTTCAGGGCTTCCCTGGTGGCGCAGTGGTTGAGAATCCGCCTGCCGATGCAGGGGATACGGGTTCGTGCCCCGGTCCGGGAAGATCCCACATGCCGGGGAGTGGCTGGGCCCGTGAGCCATGGCCGCTGAGCCTGCGCGTCCAGAGCCTGTGCTCCGCAACAGGAGAGGCCACAGCGGTGAGAGGCCCGCGTACCGCAAAAAAAACAAAACAAAACAAAAACAAAAAGAACTTTCAAGGGCTCCCTATTGCCTAGAGCAGGGGGGGTGTCAGCAAACAATGGCGCACAGGCCAAATCTAGCCTGCCACCTGTTTTGTTTTGTTTTGTTTTTTAAACAAATTTATTTATTTATTTTTGGCTGAGTTGGGTCTTTGTTGTTGCGTGCGGGCTTTCTCCAGTTGCGGCGAGCGGGGGCTACTCTTCGTTGCGGTGCGCGGGCTTCTCATTGCGGTGGCTTCTCTTGTTGCAGAGCATGGGCTCTAGGCGTGCGGGCTCAGTAGTTGTGGCACATGG
>NC_041227.1:21711291-21793479 GCF_002837175.3 Physeter macrocephalus
TGGGCTCAGTAGTTGTGGCACGTGGGCTCAGTAGTTGTGGCTCGTGGGCTCTAGAGCGCAGGCTCAGTAGTTGTGCACGGGCTTAGTTGCGCCGTGGCATGTGGGATCTTCCCCAACCAGGGCTCAAACCCGTGTGCCCTGCATTCACAGGCGGATTCTTAACCACTGTGCCACCAGGGAAGCCCGCCTGCCACCTGTTTTTGCAAATAAAGCTTTATTGGAACACTAAAGCTGCTTTCACCATGCAGAGTTGAGTAGTTACAACAGAGAGCATAAGGCCTATAAAACCTAAAATATTTATTATTTGGCCTTCTATAGAAAGAGTTTGCTGACCCTTGACCTACAGAATAAGAGGGAATGCAGACTGCCTCTTATCCTCCTTTGGATCTGCTACAGAGCAAGTACTTAATAAATACATTTCAAATGAATGAACAAAATGTCCACACCATCATCTTGGAGCCACAGACCTACACGCAAAGAGATCTCTAAGTATAGTCAGACACCCCAACTTACCTGGTCCCCAAACCATGCCACCCTGTCCTTGTAGGTCACAGGCAGCCCTTCCAGGACTGCTGCAGACATCCCAGGCTCCTCGACCCTCTGGAGCTATCAGGGAAGTCGAGATGATGAAGTCCACTGCTTCCCTCCTCTCTTACATCCACACGCTCTTCTGATAGACAAATTCCTCACTCCTCCTTCTTTGCTGTGTAACATGAAAACAGCTTTCTTCTAAACTCGACAAACAAAAGTATAATGTTGAATGTGCTTTTCAAACTATCCTCACCTCTCACTCGTGAAAACCATTGATCTTGTCCAACATGCTCATTTTGCCACTGGGGAAACCGGAGGGCAGGTGAAGCACTCAAGGCACTCAAGGGGGTCCCATGGGATAGAAGCAGGCTCTCCAGAGCTCCTGATGCCGGCTCAGTGCCCGGTGTTCCTCCGAGTCCGCTCCTCGCGGGGGTGGTATGTGTGGGGGGGTACTGGTGGGGGAGGGCTCCTGTCTCTCCTGGCACCGCCAGGTTGGGTTCTTGTGCTGCCATGGCCTCTACCAGGCCCCTCAGGGCTCTCAAAGCTAAACCATGGGTTTTCCCAAGAGAGAGAGGTGACTTGGTCCCGGGTCTGTGGTGCCGAGGCTGGAGTGAGACGGGAACCCTGAGTTCTAGGCCCAGCGCTACCAACAAGGAGAGCCGGCCCAGGCCGGTGACGGATGGCTTCCAGGCCCCGCCGGAGGGACCAAGGAGAGCTCCTTAGGTCCCACCGACCGCCTCCTTGTCTCTGGTCTGCATCCTCCCTCAGGCTGCTCACTCCTCATCCTTGACCCGGGACGCCGGCTCCTGTCACGCTGCACGTCTGTCTCTGGCTCCTTGTACCTCCCCCCACGGTCACGCCCCACTCCAGTCTCTGGCAACACCCTGTCACTCTGACAGAGCTGCTTGACAAGCTACTGGCAAACCAGCAGCCCGTGGGCCCAACGCAGCCTGCATATGTGTTTTGTTTGCCTAACCCAGTATTTCAAAAACAATTTGAGTTCGTTGCTCACATTTGAAAACCAGTAGGAATCATCTAAAACATTGCGTTTCTGGGTTCTCCTGAAAAATCTAAAGATTGGCAGTACCGGGCCTGCATTACTTCCTGGCATGGCATCAACTGACTGGGTCTACGGAGCAGCGGCTCCACCTGGATGGGGAATGTGTGCACCAGTCGCCACCGCTCCCGGCCGCCTCCCCAGTCCTTCTGCTACACTCCTTTAGATGACCTGCCGGCCTTGCAAGGCATTTGAGTTTGCAACCCCATCTTGCCTCTGCGCCTCCCATCTGTCTCCTCAGATAAGACCCTCCCACTCTGAGGCCACCTCCACTGATTAACCCATCCCCACCCAGCCTCCCAACCATCCCTTACTCAGTCCCACAGTGTCCAGAGAGACAGTGCCCCAGGTGCTGCCTCAAATACCTCTCCGGACCCATGGCTCAGCCCCCAGGATCCCCCACCGTAAGCCCCGCAACTCCCATGGTGGTTATTCAGGAAACACGAGGGTCAACCCAACCCAGTTACCAATCATCTTTTATTGATTCTAAACAAGGACCCCTGCATTCTTATACTGAGGCAGGAGTTCTTGGATTTTGTACCGGGGTGCTATAATGGCTTGGACAATCCTCAGTGGGGGGAGGTGTTTCTGGGGTGCCATAAAAATGGGATGACGAGGTTTAGTCTTCTTGTCTAAGCTACACAAATCCAGCATCACAGCCTTGGGGCTGTAGATCCCTTTCTTCCTGGGCTGGACTGGGGCGAATGGTGGACACTGGCGAGGCTCCACCAGCAGCCGCACCAGGTCCTTCCGGAAGACATTCCAGCTGTTCTCCTCGAGGAACTTCTGGCACACATCTTCATCGCTGAAGGCAAGGCACAGATGCTGAGGCTCCCACACGAGCTCCTCCCTGTGCCCCTGCCCCTCCAGCCCTGCCTCCTGCCAGTCCCTAAACACACTGAGCCCTGTCCCACCTCCGCGCCTTCTCCCAGACTCTTCCCTCTCCCTCCTTTACCTTTCCACACCTTCATCACCTAGACCTGCACTATTCCACGTGGTGGCCACGAGCCACATGTGGCTACTGAGTACCTGAAGTGTGAAGAATCTGAATTAGAGGTGTGCTCTGAGTGTAAAACACACACCAGATTTCGAAGACTTAGAACAACCAAAAAAAGAATGCAGAATATCTCAGTAATTCCCATGTTGATTACATGTTGAAATGATAACATTTTAGATATACTGCATTCAATAAAATATATTATTACAATTAATTTCACCCATTTCTTTTGATTTCTTATAATGTGGCTACCGAAAATTTTTAAATTACGTACGTGCTCATTAGCCATCAGGGAAATGTAAGCCAAAGCCACACAAGATACCACTTATGCCCACTAGGATGATGATAATTAAAAGGACAAATAATAATAAGTGTTAATGGGGATGTGGAGATATTGGAGCGAGGGTTCCAATACATTGCTGCCAGGAATGTAAAATGATGCAGCCACTTTGAAAAAACAGTCTAGCAGTTCCTCAAAAGGTTAAACAGTTAACTTATGACCCAAGGATTCCACTCCTAGGTATATACCCAAGAGAAATAAAAACATATGTCCACACAAAAACTTGAACAAGAATGTTCATAGCAGCATTATTCATAATAGCCAAAAAGTGGAAACAACCCAACTGTCCATCAGCTGATGAATGGGTAAATAAAAGAGTGGTATATCCATGCACTGGAATATTATTTGACAATAAAAATGAATGAAGTACTGATACATGCTAAAACATGAATGAACCTTGAAAACACTATGTTAAGAAGCCGGTCACATATACATGGTTCCATTTATCTGAAATGTCCAGACAAGGCCACTCTATAGAGATAGAAAGTCCATTGGTAGCTACCTTGGACTGGTCTTGGTGCCCTGGCTCTACTCTGCCCCCTTCCCTCATAGCACATGAGGGTGAGGAAAGTGGGGCAGTGTGGAATGGGCTCAGGACTCATTGGTTTATTTTCTTCTGAGACCTCAGCAAGGGAAGGGCACACTCAACTTCCACTGACTCACCTGTACTCTCACCTAAGGAGGCAACTCTGATAAATCACTAACACATTAGAGCATTCTTCTGGGTAGATTATATTGACCAGGACAAAATCAACTTTGATTCATAGAGATCAACTTAATATAAAATCTAGAGGTCAGAATGGGCTACAAGTTAGTCCTGGTGGTCTCAGCATTGCCAGCGTCAGCTCCTACCAGCTCACGAGAGCAACTCCATGCTCGATGACATCAGGTTGGTAGCTCAAAACCGGCCATGGCGGTAGTATGTGCACCACAGAAACCAGCAAACACTTCCAATCAGGTTACCTCCGACCTCCCAGAGAGCTGCTTGTTGAACATTTCCCAGCACACCACTGGATAGTCTCCAACTAAAAAGTCCCGCTAACTCCCAAGTTCTTACATAATAAATAACAATATCTAACTCTGCTTCACACTTACCATGACCAGGCACTTTACACTTGTTAACTCATTTGATCCTCAGGACCACCCCATTTCACAAACATGGAAACTAAGCCTCAGTGGGGCTAAGGAACTCATCAAAACCTATGAGGGGGCAAGCACGTGCTTACACATTCTTAAGGGATCTTTTTTTTTTTTTTTTTTGATCCAGAGTCCAAGTTAAGACAGACAAGACTCCACATAACCTCCTGATGCCGATGGTCACACTGATTTCTAGTCTAGTCTTTCACTAAATGGGGCAGCTCTTCTAAAGTCCTCAGCTTAGGGCTTCCCTGGTGGAGCAGTGGTTGAGAGTCTGCCTGCCGATGCAGGGGACACGGGTTCGTGCCCCTGTCCGGGAAGATCCCACATGCCGCGGAGCGGCTGGGCCCGTGAGCCATGGCCGCTGAGCCTGGGCCACGGCAGTGAGAGGCCCGCATACCGCAAAGAAAAAAAAAAAAAGAGTAAAGTCCTCAGCTTCATGCAGCAATTCCAGTTCCACTCTCTGCCTCGCTTGAACTGAAAGTGTCATCTGTCCTTGCAGAATGCAACACTTCAGCCCATGGTGCCCTCAGCCACAACCCCCACCCCATGCCTGCCCGGCAATCCAGCACTAGATCACACTCTGTGCTTTGGTTTTAGGCTGCTCTTCATTTGGGCCCTTGGAGATTTCCCTTCTTTCCTGTGAACTCAGCTGTTCATATTCTACATGGGGGAGAGGTTTCAGATAATCTAGCCCATAGCATCCACAGGACAGGTGTCTCACCAAATGACTGTGTGATCTTCAGGATGTCACGTCCCCTTTCCTGGGCCTCACAGTCCTCAATTAAAACATGGAGGATTTGAGCTAGATAATGCTTATATTTTCTGCCTGCTTTAGCAGTCTAGAAAACCATGAGTTCAACATTTAATGAATAAGCGAGAATTCTATCTGTCAGCATTGCAGACGATTGCAGCAAAGTGCTGACTGGGCAGCACAGATGCTGGGTGCCCAAACATCTGCCACCCTCAAGTCTACATAAATCTCTGAATTTCAATTCAACAAACATTAACTGACACCCATCATGTACCAGATGTTATGTGAGAAGCTAAGGCTCCTTAAATCCTTTTTTGAGTAGCTATTTTCTAAATAGCTACTTTTTATGTTGGTAGTATGCAGGAATCAGAGAATTGGGACATCGCTGAACTGTAAGGAACCACGAGTGTTTCCCAACTTTTTTTTTTTTTTTTTTCACAAAACTGCCCCAATTTGGACCATAGCTACATATCATCTGTTCTTTTATTAATGATTTTTTAAAATTCTACTTAGTTTCTTTTACCTAAGTATTTACTTTGGCTTTGTTCTAAGCAACAAGTTTGTCAAATCATGGGTTTAGTGAGCTAGTCATGTTTTTCTAGTTCACACTAGAATAAATACATAGCTGTTTACAATCCGCATACCACCTAAAGTCATCTTGTAAGCCTTCTGTGAATATGATCCATACTTTGGGAAACACTGTTCTAGTCTAATTTTCTTGTTTTGTAGATTGGAATCTGAAACCTAGAGGAGGGAAAATGACTTATCCAAGGTCATATGGATCCCATGTCAAATTCTTTCATGTGCTTATTGGACACGGCTAAAGCAACTCTACAGATTTGCTTGACTTCACACCTCCTCTTTCTCAACCACAGGAATCACTTTCTTCCCACACCTGCCCACAAAACGATGTCTGATCACAGCATCACCACAAGAAAAGAAAAAGGAGGGAGGATGCAAAATTGTACAATCGGTATGATCTCCATTATGAAGTTTTGTGTGCCTGAATGATAAATACCTATTTGGTACACAGCCATGCGGTAAAAAAAAATACTGAAAGGAAATACATAAAATGCTAATTGAGATTGTTGGAGGAATGCAAATGCATTTAAGAAGGTCTTCACCTTCTTAAATGTTCAGCATTTTCCAGTTTTCCCTAATGAGTGTGTCCCATTTATTCATTCACTCACCCAACGTTTATCACGCACCTACCATGTGCCAGGTACTGTACAGGTGCTAGAGATGAAAGGTGGATAAAGCCCAATCCCTGTGTTCACGAAGCAATTAACCAAGTGGTGGGGAAAGAACTGTGTGAAAACTACACAACTCTAAACAGCTGTAATATAACGTGGTGTGGCCACTGTGAAAGCTACGTAGGGAGGATTATGAGTACACAGAAAGGGGTACTTAGCCCAGCCTGGGGTCAGTCATGAAAGGTTTTCTGGAGGAGATGAATCTTAAAGAATGAGAAGAAATTTATCAGGAAATAAAGGGGAGAGGAGCAGGATTGAGGGATGGCATTGCAGGCAGAGGGCCTGCACTGGCAAAGGCAAGTATGTGCAGGTCCAGGAGGCAATCTGCCTGGGTTGCTGGAGTGGGTTAGAGGTGGCAGGAGGTGTTGCAGGGGAGTTGAAGGGTCAGAAAATGAAGGGCCATTTACGTGGCATTGAATCTGCACTGTATCCTACATGCAGTGAGATACCACTGAAAGGTTTTAAGCTGGAGTTTAACATGGCCAGATTTGGGTTTTAGCAAGAGCAAAGTATGCAGAAAGGATCTGGCAGGGAGAGACCGAGGCAGGGGACCAGCGGTAATTCGGCTACAGGAGTCTCGGCTGGGGATCCCAAAGTGGGGGTGAGGGTGTCAGCCAGGGAGGTGAATGAGATCCACTGGGCTGTGTGAAGAAAACAGTAGGACTTCATTTATATTTATCTTTGTCTTATTCTTTCTAAAGATCTATTTGTTGCATGTTTATAATATATATGATATATTTGTATAGCAATATATGGACATAATAAATAAAAATAAATAATATATATTATTTATATCACATATATATCCTAGGGGGTATACAAACATTCTTTAGCAATAGCGGTGTTAGATCAAAACAGTTTTGTGACCAGTGGTCCAGACAATAAATTCGTTTTTACCTAAAAATTAGGTTTTTTTTCACACTATAAAAGTATTCACTCTGGAGAATTTGGAAACTAGGGAAATACAAAAAGAAATCTTTTTCATCAAATCTTTCAAGATAAATTTTTTTTAGTTATAAAAGTAATATATCATCATTAACAAACATTTGGAGAATAAAGGGGAAAAAAACCCCACTTGGAATGTCATACCCTGACAACAACTTTAAAAAGTATATCTTTTTTTTCCCTCATTATAAAAGAAATGCATACTCACTGCAAAACCAATTAAACATCAGATGAATATATAACTATAACCAGAAAGTCCCTTTTAGTCTGACCTTCCAGAGAGAATGACTTACAAATTGGGCAATACCACAGATATTATCATTTTTGCTCATTTTCTTTCTAGATTTTTCTCATGTGTTTTACAAAGGCACAGTCATAGTATGTATATATACAATTTTGTACCCTATCCTTTTCTTGTAGCATTTTATCACTCATTTACTTATGATTTTTAAATAAAAGTTACTTTCTATCAAGGGAATGTACCACAGTTTTCTAAACTATCCCCCTGGTGTAACACATGTGGGTAAAGGTGGTTGTTTTTCTATTAATATGGCGGCTACGAACATCTTAGTGTATGTAGCTTTCCCTATAATTAGTTACATACAGATAAATTCACAGGTAGACCATTGCTTCAAAGGGTAGGAACAGTTTGGTGGCCCTTGAAACATTATTATCTAAAATTATTATCAAAAGGACTGAGCCAATTTCGAGTGTACCAACAATTATCAGTTTCATTCCACCAGTGTCAGCTTTAGGTATCATCACTTTTTTCTTCCTTTTACCAAAATAAGAGGCAAAAAATTTGTTCATTTGATCTGGTGGGAGGTACGCACATTTCCAGCACTGACCTGGGGTACTTGATCTCCAACTTCGACAATTTTTCTATTGTCTTACTGTCAATCAGTTCGCAAAACTTCTCTTTCCTAACCCGTATCACCTCAGCTCCCAGGCTCACCAGGATCAAGGGCCGAGTGTCATGCTGGCTCTCCGGGAGGAGGATCTGGTGAAGGCCCTAGAGAAAAGAAGTCCCAGAAAGTTCAAGACCATCCACTTGTACAAGCAGATTTTCAGGGTAGGCAAAACAAGGCCCCGAACAGGAGGTGAATCCATCTGGGGTCATTCAGCAAGTGACGGGAGAAGTCCAGAACTCTCTTTGCTAATGACATCAAAATCCTCGGGCTCCTCGCATTAGAAGAGCCCTCAAGGCGCTTTGTCGGTTGTCCTGCCCACGGGCAGCAGGCTCTGCAAGAGTCACACTCGCGCAGTCGCCTGCCGGGCAACGGCATTTTACAGGCTTTCCCCAGTGTCCAGTCTCGACTCTTCTTTGTGCCAGGCCGGCCCGTTTTCTCTTCCTTAGGACTATGACAGACAGCTCATCCTCCTCTTCTACATCTTCCCTTTTACAGCTGTCACACCCTCCCACACCCTTTCCTCCAGGGCTTCTTTCATAAGCGTGTGTCACCTTAGTTCCTTCCGTCCCTCACGGGCTCTGGGGCCACTGGCAGTCCCTGTGCGGCTCCCGTTGCTCCTTGGGCTCCCTGGCATGGATTCCTACTCAGCTATATCTGGAAGGGAGATGGAGATCAACGGGCACAGCTTTACAGAGTGTAACCCCCTTTGTAAGGAGGCACTCTGAGATGGGGCAAAGCCAGGACCAGAGTCTTTGCTGCTGAAACCCCAATCCAGGGCTCACTCAGCCTCTCGGCTATTAAGACTCAGGCAAGGAGGGGAGGGGAGGTCAATGGTCCAGAGCCTACAATGCCCAGCTGTCTTGGGCTTGAGAAGACATCAGCCATAAACCAAGAGCTCTGCTCTATGGAGGCCGTGTGGGATTGAGAATAATCCTGGCTTCAGAAGAAAGATCCATATGTTTACTTATCATGAGACTTTGGGCAAAGTTATACGTCCCTGGGCCACTGTTTGCTCCCCTGTGAAACAGAGGTGAAAACACCTGCCCTGCATGTCTCTGAAGGATTCTCAGTTTGAAAGGAGATGCGAAGTAGGGTTTGGAACAGCTTCCCCTTCCCCGCCCTCACCCACACTACCACCATTTGGGCTCCAGACCTTGAAGAATGACCATCTACTCTGAGCCCTGGCCTTGTCTCTCCTTGGTAAGACTGGAATGGAGATGTGTTATCTTTCTTATGAAGTTGTTGAAGGTCCAAACAAGATGGTGTGTGTGAGGATGCTCTGGGAGACGTGAAGCTCCTCACACTTTAGTTGTGCTCAGTGCGATGGGCGTAAACGCCCTTCTGACCAGCGCCAGGCCTTGCACAGAAGCCAGATGGCTGCTCTTTAGTCAGCTCCTACCGTGTGGGAGAAACCTGTGTGTAGACGTAATCCTCACAACCACCCGGGGATATAGGGATTATCAGCCTCAGATGTGGAAAATAAGGTTCACAAAAGGAAATTGACTTGTCAAAGGTCATGTGTCTTATAATTACAATAACAATGACGATGATGATGATGGTGATGACAGCACCAGCTGATGTTTAATGAGCCTTCACTAAATCCCAGGCCCTCTTGTAGCTTTGGGGTGTGTTAGCTCATGGAACCCTCACTAGAACCCCATGAGGTGAGTCCTTTTATGATCATCATTTTACAGAGGATGCTGATGAGCTTAAGAAACTTGTCCAACATCATACAGCACGGAAGCAATAAAGCTAGGATTTGAACCCGGATGGGCCTGCCTTTAGAGTCCATGCTTTTAACCACTACACTCCGAGGAAACTGAGGCACAAAGTTAACTAACCTGCCCAAGGTAGCAAGACAGAAAGTGGTGGAGCTGGGATTTGAACCAGCAATCTGTCCAGGGCCTCACTGAGGGCAGCACTGTCGGCAGGCACTGTTATCCACCTCCACTCCACCCCACACATTCCAGCCAGAGTCAGGTCTTCAAGTAGCTTCCCAAAGCGCCCAGGATAAAGCAGAACTCTTCAATGTGGCCACCGAGGCTTTGGCTATCTCACCCTTGTGAGGCTCCCGCCTCGTTTACTCTGTTCCAGCCATGCTGCCCTCCCTTCCAGTCCCCTCAACATGCCAAGCTGCTTCTCGCCTCAGGCTCAACCTGCTGTTCCTCTGTCTGGGACACTCTTCCCCCCAGGTTGTCTGTAGTTTATTCCTTTTGTCATTCAGGTCCCAGCTTAAACATCGCTGCTGCCTCCAAGCAGCCTTCCCTGACCACTCTGTTTAGGAAGACCACCCCCTTCAACGCAGCTCTCTGTTCCATTCCCAACAGCAGTTTAAAACTTTCTGTGTGTTTGCTGCTTTATCTGTTTACTGTCTGTCTCCAGACTAGATCATTAGCCCCATAAGGGCAAGAATAACGTCCGTTTACTCGCCCACACTGGCACCTTGGGCCATGCTTGGAGTATGATAGATCCTCGAGAAATATCTCCTGAGTGAATGCTCCAACGGAATCATAGAACATTAGAGTAGGCAGCTCACCTAGGTGAATGTCCTCATTTTCCGATGAGGGTACAGATTCAGAGAGGTAAAGTGATTTGCCCAAGGCCACACAGCAAGCTAATTAGAAGCAAAAATTAAAAGATGTGAGGTGGCCCATCTGCCATCTCCCTGCTGCTCTGCCCAGTCTTGACCATGTCTGAGGCCTCAGCCCGCCTGTTCCCTGGAGAAGCTGGTTCCCCTACACCCGCTGGGTCTCTTTACTCCAGGCACCAAGCTCTGCTGTTTCCAGTGCTGACTCAGCTCTACACTCCTGCCTCCAAAGGAAAATGTGATCTCCTACCTCCTGGTAGGTGAATACAGTCACAGCTGTTACCATTCATTCTCCTGCAAATGAAGCCAGGGCCTTGAAAGCAGGGAGAACAGAATTTTACCAAAGGCACATCACAGGCATTTTCTTCAACAGGATCACGTTAATGAATATTTGGGGGTGGGAGTTTCTCTGCCCTGGGTCCTGTGTGGTGAATGAGGCAGTCAGGGCCTTGCTCCGAGCCTTCCAGGATTGCTTAGAGAATCAAGTCCCAAGTCCCTCTTGTTCCATCTTCCACAGCCTCCCGCTCCTGTCACCCTCTACCAGAGTGGGCAACGCCTCGTCTGCCCTGTGGCTCCTCCATGCACCCAGGGTGCCAGGCATCCCCGCTCCTCCGCGGGCAGCCCACGAGGCTGCATGCACGGCAGGTGCCTGGCCTCAGGTGGCCTGTGTCCAGTCCTGAGCACCTCACTCTGAGACACTGAAACTGCAGGGAAACGGAAGTGAGAAGGCTGGAAACTATATCACATGAAGACTGAAGGAATGGAGGAATGTTTTCCCTGCATAAGAAAATAATTAACGGGGCACAGATGCTGAATGAAAAACAAAACAGCATTCTTTAAATACCTAAGAGGCCACCATGTGGCAAGGAAGCTGATTTCTGTTTGTTCTTGGGGGGATGGGTAAGCAGGGGTCGGAGCTCCTTTTACTGAGCAAAAGTAAGAGCTGCTGAAAAGCTCGGAAATATTCACTCGGTATTGACCGAGGGTTGTGCTAGGGCCTGGGGCTCCAGACAGTGCTGGGCTGACCTCCCTGCCGGGGGTGGGGGTGGGGGCGCCGCACAGGCCAGAGCAGGAGCACTAAGAGCTCAGCACAGCACTGGGTGAGGACCCTGGAGATTCATGGAAACAACGATGACCACACATCAGAAGACAGCTCTCCCACCTCCAGGAAGACTGAGGTGCATCGCTACCCACCAGGAGGCCTCGTGCCCTCCCCGTACAGCTCACCCGTCCCCCCAGCTCCAGCACCTATGGCCCAGCTCCCACAGTGGTCAACTCATGGCCAAGCTTGTTTCACCCATACATCCCCCCTCCACTATTGGATAATTACTTTTTTTTTTAAGATTTTTTTTTTAAGGGAACCATTTTTAAAGTCTTTACTGAATTTGTTACCATATTGCTTCTGTTTAATGTTTTGGTTTTTTGGCTGCGAGGCATGTGGGATCTTAGCTCCCCGGGGATCGAACCTGCAGCCCCTGCATTGGAAGGCGAAGTCTTAACCAGGGATGTCCCTGGATAATTACTTTTTTAAAAAATTAATTAATTTATTTTAGGCTGCATTGGGTCTTCGTTGCTGTGAGCACACTTTCTCTAGTTGCGGCGAGCGGGCTCTAGAGCGCAGGCTCAGTAGTTATGGCACACGGGCTTAGCTGCTCCGCAGCGTGTGGGATCTTCCTGGACCAGGGATCAAACCCATGTGCCCTGCATTGGCAGGCGGATTCTTAACCACTGCACCACCGTGGAAGTCCCGTGGATAATTACTTTTTTTTTTGGCGGTACGCAGGCCTCTCACTGTTATGGCCTCTCCCGTTGCAGAGCACAGGCTCCAGACGCGCAGGCTCAGCGGCCATGGCTCACAGGCCCAGCCGCTCCGCGGCATGTGGGATCCTCCCAGACCGGGGCACGAACCCATGTCCCCTGCATCGGCAGGCGGACTCTCAACCACTGCGCCACCAGGGAAGCCCGATAATTACTTTTTAATAGACTTTTTTTTTTTCCTTTTGTATGTCCTTTAATTTTTCATATTATTCAACACTTTCAGATTCAGGTTTCAAATTCAGATTCTGGCTCTGTGAGCTCCTGACATACATTTACCAGATTTCCATGAGTAAGGGAACTCTCTTTATTCATGGACATATATTTATTGAAATTTTAATAACTGACAGTCTCTGTGCTGGGTTCTGAGACAATCCCTACTATAGAGATGCGTATAGACCACTGAGGAAAATATACAAGTTCATAGTCACAGTCACTGTAATGACTTCATGAATAGACTTTTCTTTAGAACAGTTTTAGACTTAACAGAAAAATTGAGAAGATAGTACAGAGTTCCCATACATCCTGCCCTAGGTTTCCTGTTAAGATCTCACATCAACTGTGATACCTTTGCTACAATTAATGAACCAATATGGATACATAATCAATAACTGAAGCCAACGAGTTATTTAGATTTCCTTTTTCTCTTCCACAGTCCAATCCAGGACACAGCATTACATTTAATTGTCATGTCCCTTTAGGCTCCTCTTGGCTGTGGCACTTTCTCAGACTTACCTTGTTCATGATGATCTTGACAGTTTTGAGGAGTACCGGTCAGGTATTTCTTGGGTCACCCCACTATTAGAATTTGTCTGATTTTTCTCACGATTAGACTGGGGCTATGGGTTATTGGGAAGAGGACCGCAGCGTGCCATTTTCATCACACCACATCCCACTTTTATCGTCTCATATTAAGGGGACATAGTATCAGCATGATTTATTACTGTTGATCTTGGCCTCGATCACCTGAGTGAGGAAGCACTGCTCACTCAATGGTTCTTCCTCTGTGAAATTATTCTTTTTTCCCTCCTTTCTATCATGTACTCTTTGGAAGGAAGTCACTATGTGCAGCCCACACCTAAGGAGCGGTGAGTTATATACCCTCTCTTTTAGGGCAGAGTGTCTACATAAATTATTTGCAATTCTTCTGCATGGGAGATTTGTCTTTTCTCCCCTGTTTATTAATTTATTCATTATTTATGCATTATATCAGTATGTACTTACAGATGTTTATTTGTACTTTGGGTTATAATCCAATACTACTTTATTTAGTTGTTCAGATCGTTCCAGCTTTGGCCACTGGGAGCTCTTTCAGTTGGCCCCTGTGTTCCTTTGATATGCCCACTCCCATCAATGTAGGGATTTTCTCCCCAGCACATCCTTACTTCCTGGCACTACAAAAGGCTCCGTGCTCACTCGTATATATCTTGTCCTGGTTCTAGACTCAACCAAAGAGCCCTTGTTTCTTTTGAAGAATGGTATTAGGAACCAAGATCTGGGCGCTATGTGTGCTCATTGCTACTGGTGTGTCATTTCTTTTAGGCCCTGTCGGCTAACAGAGCAAAAGATATATGTTTATACATGTAACTATAAATATTTCTTTATGGAACCATCTGTATCTATATTACGATAGACATAAGTTCACATGATGTCTGCAACTCTAACCCATTACCACATGGATCATTCTAGCCTCCTCCCCTTGCATATCTGTATATTTCCATTCCAATGGTGAAAAACCTGGCTCCTACCCTCTGCCATTCATTTACTTAATTGATACATTTCAGTATACACGTATAGCAGTATCAGAATTGTTAATCCACACACCCATGGAAAAAACTTTGTCATAGAGTACAATGCTCATGTGCAGTTCCTTTTGTTTTCAGTCTTAGAGACTCCACTCATCTCCAACGTTACTTAGGTCAGCACCTTTCTCTCCCATCCTCTTCACTGAAGTTGTTTCATAGATTTGTAATATTGTTAGATTCTCTCCTCAGTCTGCATTTCTTCCTGGGGGATCCCCCTCCCCATCTCCTAAATGATTTTTGTTGTTGTTACAAATTGCATACATTAAGGTTCACTCTGTGCTGTAAAGTTCTATGGGTTTTGACAAATGCTTAATGTTTTGTATCCACCATTACAGTAATTACAGAGTAATTTTATTGCCCTAAAAATCCCCTGTGCTTTACTTATTTATCCCTCCCCCTGAATTCCAAACCTCTGGTGACTATTTTACTATCTCCATATTTTTGCCTTTTCCAAAATGTCACATAATTAGAATCATACAATACTTAATCTTTTCATACTGGCTTCTTTCCCTTAGAAATATTCACTTAGGGAATTCCCTGGTGGTCCAGTGGTTAGGATTCTGGGCTTTCACTGCTGGGGCCGGGTTCAGTCCCTGGTTGGGGAACTAAGATCCCACAAGCCATACTTGGTGCAGCCAAAAAAAAAGAAATATTCATTTAATTTTGCCATGTCTCTTCATGGTTTCCTAACTAATTTCTTTTTATTGCCAAATAATATTTCATTGTATGGATTTATCAGTTTGTTTATATTCACCTTTCCATATAAATTTTAGCATCAGTTTTTCAATATCCACAAAATAACTTGCTGGGATTTTGATTGGGATTGCATTGAATCTATACATCAAGTTGGGATAAACTGACCTGTTAACAATACTGAGTCTTCCAATCCACGAACATAGACTATTTCTCCATTTATTTAAATCTTCTTTGAATTTTTTCATTATAGTTATATAGTTTTCTGCATATAGATCCTGAACATATTTTTTTAGATTTATACCTAATTATTTCATTTTTTGTTACTATTGTAAATGACATTGTGTTTTTTATTTCAAATTACAATTGTTCATTGCCTTATACCCTGTGACCTTGCTATAATCATTTATTAGCTCCAGGAAGTTTTATTTGTTCTTTTTTGTTGTTGTTGTTGTTTTTGATTCTTTAGAATTGTCTATATAGACAAGCATGTCATCTGCAAAGACAGCTATATTTTTTCCTTCCCAATCTGTATGTGTTTAACTTCCTTTTCTTAATGCACTAGCTAGGACTTCCAAAACAATGTTGAATAGGAGTAGTGAGAAGGGACATCCTTGCCTTGTTCCTGGATTATTTTAAAGCAAGTCCCAGATGTCATATCATTTTATCTGTAAATATTTGGATATGTATCTCCTAAATATAAGGACTCTATTATTTATTTATTTATTTATTTATGGCTGCCCTGCGTGGCATGTGGGAATCTCAGTTCCCCAACCAGGGATAGAACCCATGTCCCCTGCAATGGAAGTGTGGAGTCTTAACCACTGGACCGCCAGGGAAGTCGCATAAGGACTCTTTAAAAAACATAACCACAATAGCTTTATTATATCTTAAAAAAATCAACAATATTCCTTAATATCACCGAATTTAGAACAGGATGATTTTAAACATTTACTCTCATTACTTAGCACCCCCAGCCCTTCGTGTTACACACTCTATTGTGAACAAGGCTCTCTGCACACTTACCAAGATTTCTCCTTGCTCCACGGTGTGGATCTTCATGTAGGCCCCCACTGCAGCCTCCTTGGGGAGATCACCATAGTTCGTATCAATCATGGGACACTCGATGAAATGAGGACACCTGGATCTGAAATTTGACACCTTGTTAAAGAGAACTCATTTGTAACACAGCCAGTTCATGAAGCCCTGGATAAGCAGCCCCCACTCAACTGTATATTGAGATCGCCCCTCCCTTCTCCCAGGTGGTGAGAAAACAGAAAATCAAGCCCCGGGACAGACCGACTGTCAGGATGTGGAGAGGTTTCATAGGGAGAAGACATGCACCTGAGCCAGGCCTGATGGGCGAGAAGTCCAGGCTGGCCGACTTAATGCTCAGCACAAGGAAGGGATTTCTAAGTCAGAGCTGTCTAAAAATGGAACAGACTACTTTGAGAAAGAGTAAGCTCTGTCCCCCTGGGGACACAGCAGAGGTTGGGGCTCTTCTTGACAGGCAGGCAGAGAAGAGATGGCTTCATTTGTTTGTTTACAAAAACGGGTTTCCCTGAGCGATCTGTAGACTCGGTACTTTGTTCACGTTGGAGTGATTTTTACACAGGCAATCCTGCTGTGCTTTCTTTGGTCTCAGGCTAGGTAGAAGGAAGAGACAAAGTATGCTATCTGGATTAGAGTCAGGGAAAAGATTATTCATCAGCTGAGAACATAGCTGAACTCACCCAACATATACACAAGGTAGGCTTCCATTCTTGCCTCCCAGGACATGCCCAGCATATGTCTTTTATTTTTTACTGTGGGGACAGCCTGTCCCCTTTTTCCTCACTATTTACAGCAGAGAAACTAAGTCTGTTCCATCTCTACCTTCAGAAGAACTAGGATTGGGATTTCAAACACTGGATCATTTGGAAAGAGTATCCATCAGAGGTAAAAACAACAAAGCAACCACGGGGTGCTCATTATGGAGGCAAGCAGGCTGGAAATGTTAACAGGCAAAGGATTCCAGTGAAGTGGTATGGGGCACCAGGGAGATTGTGACACTGATGCCATTATTAGTATGATACTTTTACTTCATATGTAATGAAGGGGCGGGCACTGAGCTGTCTCTAGGCCAGTGCCCACTGAGTGTCCCTTCCTCTCCAGGAAAGGCAAAAAGCACAGCCTTCATTGTGCATCCACCTTGTTTCTGTCATGACGATCACACCAGATAGCAAGACTGAGCACTAACAAGCTGCTCAGGTTTGAATCCTGACTCTGCCACTTTCTATCTGTGTGACCTTGAATAAGTAACTTAATCTCTCCCTGTGCCTGGGTTTTCTCACCTGAAAGATGTGAGTGATAATAGCAGTACTTACCTTGTAGGGTTGTTGGGAGAATTAAATTAGATAATCCAGTACCAGGCACAGAGTCATTTCCATAAGTGTTAGCTATAATTATCATTATCTCATTTAACTGCTGGTTTACAACAAACCTGAGACTTAGATGCTGTTAGCTACAGACCAGGAAACTGAGGCTCAGAGATGTCAAGTCCCTTGCACAGGGACACAGAGCTCAAATAAGTGGCCAAGCCAGGATTCGAACCCAGATTGGACTGACTCCAAAGCACTTATCTACTGCCTCCCTTAAATGAGCAGACTTTTCTTAAGAAGCTCAGAGTCAAGGAGATATGGGGATGTATGTGTATGTATAGCTGATTCACTTTGTTATACAGCAGAAACCAACACGCCATTGTAAAGCAATTAAACTCCAATAAAGATGTTTAAAAAAAAAAAAAAAAAAAGAAGCTCAGAGTCAAAAAGGCCCAGTGATATACAGACAGAATGTCATCACCAAAAACTGTGTCCTGGGCTTCACTGGTGGCGCAGTGGTTGAGAATCCGCCTGCCGATGCAGGGGACACGGGTTCGTGTGCACCGGTCCGGGAAGATCCCACATGCCGCGGAGCAGCTGGGCCCGTGAGCCATGGCCACTGAGCCTGTGCGTCCAGAGCCTGTGCTCCACAACGGGAGAGTCCACAACAGTGAGAGGCCCGCGTACCACACACACACACACAAAAACCCCAAAAAACTGTGTCCTGCCCCTGAGAAAGGAAGCAGCCACCACCTAAAGGGGCCCTGTGAGCTGGAGGCAGGGAAGGCAGTCCCCATATCAAACCTAGGACCTCTGCATGCTGCCTTCTGCACACATCCCAACCTTTGGGGTCAAGCTGTGATTGCTACCTCCGCCCCCTCCCCAGCATCCCTGACATTCTGCCCGGTAATTTATATCCCCCTTTTCAACCAGAATCTGGACCTTCTATCTGTCAAGGGCAAAGCTTACTTGATCTTTGAGCCCAGGGTCTTTGGGAGAGTATTTCCTGAGGTTTTAATCTTCCTACTGAAGCTGGATCCCTGTTGCTCCTGGGCTTTCCGGAGATGCAGAAGTTTCAGAAAACTAAAATCCTGTACAGGATATGACCTGATCTGGAATTCCTTAAATCTCTCCACAGGAGACAGATCTGTTAGAGAAAGCACAGGAAAACATATTAATGGGTCTTTGCATACATGAGGGTTGTGCTGGAGGTGTCTGGAGGTATATCACAATCTCCTGTGTGGCTAGTCTGATGCACAGCGGAATTAAGAAAAACAGGAAAGAAAAACACTGTGGCTTCCACTATTGTCCCTCTGTGCCAGGTCCTGAGCGAGAGCCTTTACATCCATTACATCTAAACAAATGTCATTAGCCTTATTTAAGAGAGAAAATGAGAAGCAGAGTTTAACACCCAGGAAAGGGCTGAAGCTTGTATTTGAACTCAGGTGTTTCTGATACAAAGCTCATGTCTTTCCATTAACATATCACATTTATCTGGGCTTTCAAACCGGGACTGGGGGCAGGAGCAGCAATAAAAAATAAATGGGTGACCAGCCATAGAACCTTGGACAAGTCTCAATCTCCTGGAATCCTCCTAGTACTATTGTAAGCATTACAGATAAAGTATGTGCTATGCCTAACACAGTGCCTGGAACATAATAGGTCCTCTGTGAGCATTATTAGAAAGACCTCCAAGATGGGGCTTCCCTGGTGGCGCAGTGGTTAAGAATCCGCCTGCCAATGCAGGGGAGATGGGTTTGAGCCCTGGTCCAGGAAGATCCCACATGCCACGGAGCAACTAAGCCCATGCGCCACAACTACTGAGCCTGCGCTCTAGAGCCCATGAGCCACAACTACTGAAGCCCATGCGCCACAACTACTGAAGCCCATGCGCCACAACTACTGAAGCCCATGCACCTAGAGCCTGTGCTCCGCAACAAGAGAAGCCACCGCAATGAGTAGCCCCTGCTCACCGCAACTAGAGAAAGCCCACGCACAGCAACGAAGACCCAACGCAGCCCCCCCAAAAAATAAATAAATAAAATAAATTTTTTTTTAAATAAAAAGATTTCCAAGAGAATACCACTCAGAAACACTATGCTGAGTGAAAGGAACCAGATACAAAAGAGTACATACTATATGACTCCATTTACATGAAACCCTAGGAAAGACAAATGTAACCTATAGTGATGGAAAGCAGATCAGTGGTTGCCCAGGGCCAGGGGTGAAGGATAGGGATTGACTGGGAAGGGGCACAAGGGAACTTTTGGGGGTGATGGAAATGTTCTATAACTTGATTGTGGTGGTTACAACAGATGTAAATTTGTTAAAATTCATTGAACTACACACTTTAAATGTGTGTCTTTTATTGTACGAAAATGAAACCTTAATGATATTGATTTAAAAAACAGATCTTCTGGGAGTTCCCTGGTGGCCTAGTGGTTAGGATCCTGGGCCCTCACTGCCGTGGCCTGGGTACAACCCCTGGTCGGGGAACGGAGATCCCACAAGCTGTGCAGCACGACCAAAAAAAAAAAAAAAACCTCTCCAGTGTTAGTATTAAAATTAATGTTAACAGAAATAAACTCAAACTACACAAGGAATAGGCCTAGAAAAACAAAGCATATATAAAAGAGCCCTAAGTACAACCTATTTAGAAGGCATTTTAGCAATACTTATCAACATTTTAAATATGCATAGCCAGTACACACTGGACCAATTACTTGATCCTGTAATTCTAAGAATTTATCCAATATGCTTTTGTGCACAAGTATGCAAAGATAAACACACCAGGAAATTCACCACAGTAGGGTAATAGCGAAAAATTGGAAATAACCCAAAATATCTGTAAAAGGTAATTGGTTTAATTGTGGTATATCCATACAAGAGAATAAAACTCAGCTATTACGAAGCATAGATCTAGACTTCTGCTTCCAGCCAAACAGAGTAACAGGGACTACTCTCCCACCTGAAACTAATAAAATACTGGGCTAAATACATGAAAAAAGTGGCTTTCATGACACTGGGCATCAGGCCATGAAGAACCATTATCCCTGCAAGATAGGAAACAAATGGACTGAGCCCTATTATTGCCCCAGCCGACCACCTGGAGACCTTCTGGGCAATGGTGTGGGAAAGGGAAACCCAGGAGGAGCCCAGCAATCTCTCTGAATTAATGAGACAGAAGTGAGTCCAGGGAAGACAAGGCAGCTGGAGTTCACAGAGCAGAGTCCCAGAGAGGAGAGAGTTGCACAAAGAGAGAACTCTGAAGATCTTCCGAGGGTCCCCTTCGGTCTCAGCTGAGTACTGAGCAATACATGAATGATGTTAGGAAACCACCAGTGGTTAGGCAGCCACTAAGATGGCCCTCAGTGATTCCCACCTCCTGATGGCCACACATTTGTGTACTGTCCTCCCGTTAAGTGTGGGCTGGATTTGATTCTAATAAATAGAATATAGCAGAAGTGACGGGATATCACTTCTGAGGTTAGGTTTAAAAGATTGTGGCTTCTGCCTTGGGTATACTCTGTGTTGCTCTGTCTCACTCCTGGGGAAGCAAGCTGCCATGTCATAAAACAGCCCTACAGAGACACCCACAAGGTGAGGGACCAAGGTTTGCAAATAGCCACGTAAGTGAACTTGGAAGTGGGTCCCTCTCAAGTGAGTCTTCAGATGAGACCACAACCCTGGCAGACAGCTGCAACCTCACGATAGAACTTGAACCAGAGGCAGCTGGCTAAGCCATGCTCAGATTTCTGACCCACAGAAACTGAGAGATAATAAATATTGTTTTAAGTCACTAAGTTTTGGGATAATTTGTTATGCAGTAATAGATACAAAAATACTACCCAAGGCTGGGGAAAGAACCACCCACAATGTTTAGAGGGATAAATAATCAGAGTTCACACAGGACCAGAAATAGTTCCTATTCTCAATAGCTAGAATAGAAAGCCTCACAAGTCGTGGGCACCTGTGGAATATTCAGAATGGCTTTGTCTCATGAATGGGGCAAAATTAGCTCTAGATTAAACACTGCTCTGATCTTACCTACCAAAGCCTAAATGCTAGTCTTTAAAAGATCAAAATATTTCCAAGTAACTTACCTGCATCCCAGAACAAATCTCAAAAATATTTACAGGAATTTTTAAATATGTAGCACCCAAAATTCACAGTTTCTAGCATTCTGTGAAAACTTACCAACCATGCAAAGAAGTAGGAAAATATGAACCATATAAAGAGAAAAAAACAATAAACTGAAACTGACCCAGAAATGACACAGATAACAGAATTAGTATGCAAGGACATTAAAATAGTTATTATAATTGTATTCCACAGAGGAAATTGTGTATATATTAAGCAGAGACATGGAAATTATTTAAGAAAAAAAAGAGACCCAAATCAAACTTCTAGATATGAAAACTGCAAGGTCGGAAATGAAAAATACGTGGATGGGATTAATAGCAGATTAGACAATGCAGAAGAAAGACTACTGAACTTGGAGACATAGCAATAAAAATGATCAAAAATGAGAGAAAAAAGACAACAACAAAAAATTAATAGAGCATCAGTGAAACAACTTCAAGCAGTCCAATATACATGTGATTGGAGTCCTCAAAGTGGAGGAGAAAGAAGGAAAGACAGAAAAAAAATTTTTTTAATAATGGTCAAAACATTCCAAATCTGATGAAAAATATAAACCCAAAGATCCAAAAAACTAAATGAACCCCAAGCACAGAAACATGACAAAAATTTTGTGAAGGCACAGTGTGACCAAATTGCTTAAAACTACTGATAAAGAGAAAAATTTTAAACCAACCGGGGCAGGGCAGTGGTGATCACTCTACCATGTACAGAAATATCGAATCACTATGTTGTGCACCAGGAACTAACACAGTGTTGTGGGTCAATTACCCTTTAAAAATAAACAAGCTCATAGAAAAAGAGATCAGATTTGTGGTTACAAGAGGCAGGGGGTAGGGCAGAGGGGGAATTGGATGAAGGTGGTCAAAAGGTACAAACATCTGGGGCTTCCCTGGTGGCGCAGTGGTTAAGAATCCGCCTGCCAATTCAGGGGACACGGGTTCAAGCCCCGGTCCGGGAAGATCCCACATGCCACGGAGCAACTAAGCCCGTGCACCACAGCTACTGAGCCTGCGCTCTAGATCCTGTGAGCCATAACTATTGAGCCCGTGTGCCACAACTACAGAAGCCCGCATGCCTAGAGCCCATTCTCTGCAACAAGAGAAGCCACCGCAATGAGAAGCCCACACACCGCAAAAGAGTAGCCCCCACTCGCCGCAACTAGAGGAAGCCCACGGGCAGCAACAAAGACCCAACGCAGCCAAAAATAAATAAATAAAAATTTTTTAAACATTTTAAAAAAGGTACAAACATCTACTTATAAGATAAATACTAAGTAATAGAGATATAATGTACAACATGATAAATATAATTAACCCTGCTCTATGTTATATACGAAAGCTATTAAGAGAGTAAATCCTAAGAGTTATCACAAGAAAAATTTTTTTTTCTTTTTTCTTTTGTATCTATGTGAAACGATGGATGTTCACTAAACTTACTGTGGTAATCATTTCATGATGTATTTAAGTCAAATCATTATGCTGTATACCTTAAACTTACACAGTGCTGTATGTCAATTATATTTCAATAAAACTGGAAGAAAAGAGAACAGCCATAGCAAAAAGGTATTATTACGTACAAAGGATATACAAAGTTATGCAAAGAGATTATACAAAGATAAGAAGGTTGGCAGACTTCTTATTGAAAACAATGCAAGCCAGAAGACAGACTTTAATGCAAATCTTTAAAATATTGAGCAAAAACGAACAAAAAACCCTGTTAACCTTGAATTCTATACCCAACAAAAAAATTTCTTTTAAAAATTAAGACAAAATCATTTTTAGACACAGAAAAGCTGAAAGAAATGTTAAAGGAAATACTATGGGCAAAGGAAATTGTACAATGGAAATCTGGACCTATACAAAGGCATGAAGAACATCAGGAATGGTACCACATAGGTAAATATAAAATACTTTTGTTCTTATTATTTAAATATATTTAAAAGATAATTGTTTAAAGCAAAAGTGACAACTGTGTATTGTAAGGTTTTTAACATATGTGAAGGTAGAATATTTTTCAATAGCCCAAAATCTGAGAAGGGAGAACTGGAAGTATATTGTCGTAAGGTTCTGATCCTGTATGTGAAGTGGCATAATATCACTTGAAGGTAGCCTGTGATAAGTTAAAGGTATGTTCAACAAACTATAAAGCAACCACTAAAATAAAAGGACAAAGAGTTAGAGCTAATAAGCCAACAGAAAAAATGAAATGGAATCATACAAAACAGTCCAAAAGAAGGCAGGGAAGAAAAAGAAGGTATTTAATACCACTGAACTGTGTGCTTAAAAATGGTTAAGATAGTAAATTTTACGTTATGTGTATTTTGCCACAGTAAAAAAAAAAAAAAAAATGGGGGGGAAAAATGTGTGGGATGTAGCTTTTTCTCTGGTGGATTAGCAATGGAAAAGAGAGAAAAAAAGAATTGACATGAGAAGGAGCTGAAATGTACTGAGCACCTCCCAGGCCCTGTGCACACATGATCTGATTCAGCGCTCCTAGTAACCTGTGTGATAATGACAGTGCACATCTACTATATACTAATGCATCTAGGTAGTGTTCTAAGAGCATTATATATTCATTTGCTTAATTTTATAACAAGCCTATGAGGCAGGGACCATGAGTCATATTCTACAGACTCTGAGGGCATCGGTGTGCAGGGACAGGGAATCACTTGCCCAGTATCCACACAGCTAGTAAGAGAAGGACCCTGAATTCAAACATAGCTTGGCCCTGGGCCTATGCTCTTAACCACGACACCAGCGACAGACCCCAAGACACCAGGCCCAGAGGCTTGAGTACTCACCAAAATCACCCTGCTAATCAGTGGTATTCAAACCTGGCTCTGTCTAGCTCCAAGCTCTCTTTTTTCCACCCCTCTCCCTGGGAGAACCTGAAGCAATGGGGAAGGGCTGAAATTGGCTGCAGGGGTGGGCAGGAGCCTCACCTCGGAGGGCCACGTGGACCAGGTTTCCACAGCTGGTAGAAGAAGGATGTCTATCCTGCCAGGCCTTTCCAGCTCTAGATTTCTAAGATTTTGTGGACCAGGCACTGAGAACCCACAGGATCAGGCACCCCCTGCCGTGCTGCAGGCTGCCAGATGTGGATGTCGGCTTACCCTTGAGGTGGGTGTTTGGAGGTCTGTCGTCTATCAGCTGCAGGTGCTGCCAGATCCACTTGTGGTAGAAGGGCGAGGTCGCAAGGTCTATCAACTGCAGTACTTCACAGCTGCCCTGGGCACATCAAGAGACACAAGCAGAAGGGTCAACCCCAGCTCCAGGTAGGCTAGGCTTTGAAGATAAGCTCTCTTTTGTTTTACTTGCTTAATGCAAGTGGTTTCAGGTCCTTTTTAAAAATGAAAATGTTATCTACTCATCATAAAAAATTCAAATAGCTAAAGAGGCACGAGAACTAAAAAAACAAAAAATCACCATTGAGGGTGTTATTGGGACAACTGGTGAAATTGATTATGGACTATAGGTTATATATTATATCAATGTTAAATTCCTAGATTTCAAAAATTATTCTGTGGTTAATTTCTGATCTTAGAAAATAATCACTTAAGTATATAGGGGTAAATGAATATGATGAATGATACTTAACTCTCAAGTGATTCAGGCAGGAAAAAAATATACATATATATAAAAGCAAATGTGGCAAAATGTTAATAATTGTTGAAGCCAGGTTAGGGTTATACAGGAATTCTTTGTACTGTTCTTGCAAATTTTCTGTAAATTTAAAATCATTCCAAAACTAAAAGTTTAAAAAATATTCAAATCAAACAAAGAAGAACATAGAGAAAGTTAAAACTATGTTAATCCTAACACCCAGAAATAACAAGCGTAACACTTTGGTGAATATTATTTCAAACTCTTCTCTCTAAGCATATAAGATGTATAAATACAATTTTTCATAAATAAGTCCTTTTATGTAAAAGACTCTTGTAACCTTTTTAAAAGCTCAATAATATATCAAGGACATCTTTTTATGCCAAGCAATATGGTTCTATGCTATTGTTTTTAATGATTGCATATTATTCTATGTATGCCATAATTTACATAAAATAAAAAATAAATACTCAGTTGAGCAAAAGTAGTCAGACACAAGGAGCACATACGATACGATTCCATTTACACAAAGTTAAAGAACAGGCAAAAGTAATCTGTGGTGACAGAAGTCAGAAGAGTGGTTACCTGTGTGGGGACATTTTGTCTGGGAAAGGACATAAGGGAGCCTCTGAGGTACTGAAAATGTTCTCTATCTTGATTTGGGTGATGCTTACACAGGGGTATACATATGTAAAAATTCATCAAGCTGTAAAAGTTTAGATTTGAGGTCCTTATTGCATATATGTTACACCTCAGGAAAACATTTTTGAAGATTAATATTTAGTTGTTTCTAATTTGCCAGTATTATATATAACTCTGATTTTGTTCAGGACAACAAAATCCCCAGTTTAAAAAAACTCACCACCTTCCCAAACTCTCCTACAGTGGGGCTGGCAGTGACTCAATTCTGGCTAATGAGATATAAGTGGAAGACTGATGGATAAATCTCCAAGGAAAGCTATGGTTATCCTTCCCACTACCTTCTGCCTGAAACTCAGATGTGATGGCTGGAGGTGGAACAGCCATACTGTCACCATTAGGATGAAAGCCATAAACTGTGGACAATGAAGGGAGAAGCTAGAAGGGGTCTGGGTTCTTGATGACTTCCTAGGACAGCTGTTCTAGCCCTGGATTGCTTAATTCTAGACTATTAATACTGTGACCTGCAGTGGACAGCAACTTTTAACTGATAACCTTGTACTTACATCTTAACACCCATAGTGGTCATTAAGGCAAGTACCTGAGTTCTCCTTCCAGGCACATGGCAGGATTATACTTTTCTACCCTTTGAATTAGGCATGGCCTTCTTACCACTTTGGCCAATTTCCTTAGCAAAGTGACTTGTGATAATCCTGGGTAGAAACTTGAAAAGCCAGGGAATTCCCTGGCGGTCCAGTGATTAGGACTTGGTGCTCTCACTGCGGGGGCCCTGGGTTCGATCCCTGGTGGGGGAACTAAGATCCTGCAAGCCGCTCAGTGAGGCATAAATAAATAAATAAATAAATAAAAGCCATCACTTGACCCTCAATATTACCTTCTCCTGTTCTATTGATCATGGAATCATGGGTCAAGAGGGGTCCATGTCTCCATGTGACCTGGGTCCCTGAGTGACCATGAGGAGTAAGGCTTCCTGCTGACCTGCTATGATCAGGTAGTGGGAGGAAGGAATATATCTTTGTCAATCCACTGAGATCTGAGGATTTTAAAAATAACTGTGGGGCTTCCCTGGTGGCGCAGTGGTTGAGAGTCCGCCTGCCGGTGCAGGGGACACGGGTTCGTGCCCCGGTCCAGGAGGATCCCACATGCCACGGAGCGGCTGGGCCCGTGAGCCGTGGCCGCTGAGCCTGCGCGTCCGGAGCCTGTGCTCCGCAACGGGAGAGGCCACAACAGTGAGAGGCCCGCGTACCAAAAAAAAAAAAAAAAAATTGTGGCTTAATCCAGTTTATCCTAATATAATACCTATGCTTGACTATCTCCTAGGGATTCATTCTTAAAGGTATTATGCATGTTTTAAATTTTGATACATATTTCCAAACAGCCCTCCAGAAATGTTAGATAAGTTGTTTTTTTAAAAATAAATTTACTTATTTTATTTATTTATTTTTTGGTGCATTGGGTCTTCGTTGCTACATGTGGGCTTTCTCTAGTTGCGGTGAGCAGGGGCTACTCTTTGCTGTGGTGCACGGGCTTCTCATTGCGGTGGCTTCCCTTGTTGCAGAGCATGGGCTCTAGGCATGTGGGCTTCAGTAGTTGCGGCGCACGGGCTTAGTTGCTCCGTGGCATGTGGGATCTTCCTGGACCAGGGCTTGAACCGGTGTACCTGCATTGGCAGGCAGATTCTTAACCACTGAGCCACCAGGGAAGCCCCTGGAAATGTTAGATAAGTTTACACTCTGTCCAACGGTGCATAACAGAACCTGTTGTAATACATCTTTGTAGTACATTGACAACTGGGTTTTCACAACCTTTTTAATCTTTTCTAATCTGAGAGGCAAGAAAGATACGTCATTTTTCTTATGTATTTCATACTTTATAAAATCTTAACCTTTTTTAGTAGGAATTCTAAAAGACACATTATAAAGGGTTAAGGTTCAAGATAGATTACTGCTGAACAGGAAGGAGAAGAAGAGATCAAACATTTAATAAGCCCTTATTATATTCCAGGCATTGTGCCAGGAGCTTCATTCAACATTCATTCAACAAACATTTATCCACCAGGAACTGCAGGTACTGGAGAAACACACATGAGCAGTTCTCTCTGGAAAGACTCTCATGGGTCTTTAATCGCATCTGTATCTGTGGAAAAAACAATGTCACCATGTGTTCCCAAATGATAAACTGTTCAAAATGAGTTGATTATGGGCATTAATTATGTTTGCAGTGCTAGCGGAAATCATGTTCTCCAACTTTGCCGTGACCCCAAGGACGCACAGCCACCCGATGCTGATTTCTCCCTCTAGTGGCAATATCAGTAAACTACAGGAGTCGGGACAACTGTTTTTAGCAGATGAACATTTAAGCAGCTGGTCAGGTGGGAAATTAAAATGAGAAAAAAAGAGCAGTCCCTTTAGAGGTGGCAGGTGCACTTCAACTCCAGCCACAGGGGCCACACCAGAATATAGCCTGGTATTGCCTGATCTTCTGACTATTCAAAAGAAGCCAGAAATCAGAACTTTTATGTAGAATCTTCACATTAACAATTAAACCAGGCTTTAGCAAAACACTATAAGGGATAAACCAACTCATCTGCTAGGCAAGAGGCTCTCTACCTGCTGTCACTTTGTGACATCTGTATTATTTTTCTCAGAATGAAGTTCAAGCATTAGAAATCACCTGTGACGCTTATTCAGATGCAGATTTCCAGAGTTAATGAAGCAGAATTTCTGGGGTGAGGCAGGACTCTGCCATTTTCAGAAGCACTCTAGGAGTTTGTTATGCTTACCAAAACTTGAAAACTCTTCCCTTAGATCAGGGGTCCTCCAGCTTTAGTGCACGTCAGAATCACCCGGAAGTAGATGTCAGTGTTGTCAGAACACAGATTACTGAGCCCCTTCTCCCAGAGTTTTGGGTTTAATAGCTCTTGGGCGGGCCCGAGAATTCGCATTTCTAATGAGTTCCCAGGTGTCGCTGCTGGTCCAGCGACCACACTTTGAGAACCACTGGATTAGAGGGTGACTGAGGTGAGTGAGCATGTTGCTGAGCTAATCTCATCCTCACAGACTTTATGAAGTAAGCACATAGTCCCATTTTACAGATAAAGAAATGAAGGCTAAAGCAGATTAAGAACCTTCTGCTGGTCAGGATGTAACCATCATGCTGAGTAAAGAAAGTCTTGAATTTATATCCCTTACTGCTCATCTCCCCCATCTTTTCTGGTTATACAGTATCAAAAGAGCTTAGAGTTAAATTTGCGGACACATGGCATTCTTGGCTTTGGAGGCAATCACTCCAATATTTTAGGAAAGAGGAAGCAGATATCAGGGGGAGAAAGAATGGCAAAGTATTCAGCTTGGCCTTCAGGGCTCTCCACCACCAGTTTCTCTTCTAGGCTTTCTCCCACCTCTCCTCACATGACCATCAGGATTCTCCAAACTTATCAAACTCTTCCCCCCTCCACTGGCAAGGACCTCATCCTCATCCTCGCCCTCCTCTGGCTCAGATCCTGTGCATCCAATCCCCTTTTAGTGTTAGTGTGTAGAGGCTGGAAACCAAACACTACATTTCCCAAGGTACCTTGAAGCTATGGCTCTGGATGTGGTTTGGGTTCCACCAATCCAGGACACCTGGGCAAGGCTTGGTTTTGGAACTGTGGGACATCCACTTTGCTAGTGGAGACGGTGGCTTCCTGAACTTGGCAGGAGCAGCAGCACCAGTGACAGTCCAATTCTGGACTCTGATTTGGAGTCGTTTGGGAGTCATTTTCAGTGTAGAGCCCGTTTCTTCAGGTCTCCCCTCACCAGTAAATCTGTTAGCCATTTAACATCCCGCAGTAAATCCCTTCCTGCTTGCATTAGCTAGACTTGACTGTTCTCTGGGACTGAACCCAAAAATCACAACACAAACACATCCCTGGTGATGCTGAAACAACCGGCTCTTGGGTAAAATGTATGCACATCGATACATTTTACTGTTATGAAGGGTGTGTTACACACAATTTATAAATAATAATAAAATATACCACACTCTTTTTTTATTATTATTATTATTTGTTGCAGTACGCGGGCCCCTCACTGCCGTGGCCTCTCCCGTCGCGGAGCACAGGCTCCGGACGCGCAGGCCCAGCGGCCACGGCTCACGGGGCCAGCCGCTCCGCAGCACGTGGGATCTTCCCGGACCGGGGCACGAACCCGTGTTCCCTGCATTGGCAGGCGGACTCCCAACCACTGCGCCACCAGGGAAGCCCGGGAAGCCCTACCACACTCTTATTGGAAATTCCTTATAGCCAATCGATTCTCATAGAATGCTTTTATTGACTTTGGCCGAACTCATATCAGTGGCTAGTCTATAGTCACAATTCAACCATAATTTGACAAATGAATTTGCATCCCAATCTATAAATTTAATATTATTAAGTCTGACTTGCACTCTACTGGTAAACTATTTCTCACCCTCTTATAAATTATATTCATTAAATTGAAACCTCTTTTAGCTTTAACCCTATGTCTATCAGAACTTCACCTGTTCATCAATTATATAACTTCTACGATGAATCTATGATGAGTCATTTTTAAATACTGGAAAACATTTCCTTAATTTTTTGCTCTTTAAAATGTAATGGCTACAGACCCAGTCCACTTTGAAATTTAATCTGCATTATAAACATTTTCTCTATAGCTTTCTTAAGACAATCAGCAAAGCCATAAATCAAGACCTGACTTAGAGCGTTTGCCTATTTCCACTGTGTGTGCACATACTCCCACCATGGTCGATTTTCAGCTACCAATGGGAAGTCACTGCACGTGGAACTGAGAAGAGATGTGCACAATGGTAGAGATTTCCACCATATGGATACGATGGGCAAAAGTAACTTCAAGAGCATAGATAATAGTAAAATGCAATAAATCCAGGAAATGATACGTTTTTCAGCATTTATTACCCTTGTTTTCAATATTTAATTGTAGGTTTATATAATTTAATTTTTAATAATTATCATGTGTACTGACTTGCAAAATTCCTGAGAACTTAACAATCAGCTCTCTCAGGCCAGGAAGAGCCAGCTCCAGCACACAACCAATCTTGCCCCCTACTTTTGTCTAAGGGCCCAATAATTCAATGCTCATCTCCCACTTCACCTCCTCCAGGAAGCCCTCCTTGGAGCCTTCAGCCTTTAGAGAGTTCCTCATCCTGAATTCTTGTAATTCACAGAGTTTGTACTAATCACTTAGTAGTCGGCATTGACAACTTTGTCTACACTCAGAATCTAGTGGAGAAGATATATAAGGAGAGAGAACCAATCTTTTCTTTTTAATATATAAATTTATTTTTGGCTGTGTTGGGTCTTCATTGCTGCGCGTGGGCTTTCCTCTAGTTGTGCCAAGCGGGGGCTACTCTTTGTTGCGGTGTGTGGGCTTCTCATTGCGGTGGCTTCTCTTGTTGCAGAGCACAGGCTCTAGGCGCGCGGGCTTCGGTAGTTGTGGCACTCGGGCTCAATAGTTGTGGCTCGCGGGCTCTAGAGCACAGGCTCAGTAGTTGTGGTGCACGGGCTTAGCTGCTCCGTGGCATGTGGGATCTTCCCGGACCAGGGCTCGAACCCGTGTCCCCTGCATTAGCAGGTGGATTCTTAACCACTGCACCACCAGGGAAGCCCCAGGGAACCAATCTTTTCCACCTTTGTATCCCTCCAGAGCCTCGGCCACTGTGTCATGATCTTGGCAAAAACTTGGCAAATGTCTGTGGTGGCTTAACTGTAGGCAACAGGTATACAGGAGATATTAAATATGGGAGTTTCGGGGCAGAATTCTGGCTCTGCCACTTACTAGCTAGGCGGCCTTTCTTAAGGCATCTTAGCTTCAACTTCTTCATCTGTAAACTTGGAATAATAATATCTTCCTGGTAGAGCTACGGTGAAGATTTATGGTAGAATGGTACTAGGTACACAGTTATTCATCAAAGCACTGTTTAAAATAGCAAACGTTGAGGTAACCTAAATATCCATCAATTAGGGAACTGGTTAAAGTACAACCATACCTATGGAATCTAAAAAAACAGTACTGATGAACCTAGTGGCAGGGCAGGAATAAAGACGCAGACGTAGAGAACGGTCTTGAGGACACCGAGGGGGAAGGGGAAGCGGGGACAAAGTCAGAGCGTAGCATGGACATGTATACCCTACCAAATGTAAAACAGATAGCTAGTGGGAAGCAGCTACATAGCACAGGGAGATCAGCTCGGTGCTTTGTGACCACCTAGAGGGGTGGGATAGGGAGGGTGGGAGGGAGACACAAGAGGGAGGGGATATGGGGATACATGTACACATATAGCTGATTTACTTTGCTGTACAGCAGAAACTAACACAACATTGTAAAGCAATTATACTCCAATAAATATATAAAAAAATAAAGCACAACCATACAGTAAAATACTCATGAGTGGTAAAAGAGAATGAATGAGTTCTTTATGTACTGATATGGAACAACCTACAGAAATACTCTTAAATGAAAGAGCAAAGTGCAGAACAGTCTGTATAGGATGACACCACTTATGAAAAAAAAGGAAAAAACATATACACACGCATTTGCCTGTATAGACAGAGAACGTGTGGAGGACAGAGACATAAGAAACTGGTGCTGGTGGTGGTCTCTGGGGAGGGATACTCTGGGAGAGAGAGGGGGGAGGGAGACATCACTCCTGTGAACGTTTTGAATTTTGAACCATGTGAAGTACTACCTATTCCAAAATAAACAAAAAAAGATTAATGATGTTAGTAGAACTCCTAGCACAGGAGCAAAGAGCCTCAAAATAAATAGTGACTCTTATAATGATGATGATGATGATGAACTACTTAGGATTTGAGCAGGGTCAACAATTGATGGAAAGGTCAACTCAAATCCCAAGTCCCAGCTTCTGGGAAGAAGAGCTTTGGGGTCAGACAGACCTGGGTCGAACCCTGCCTCTGCCCCTCATCAACTGCGTGACCTTGAACAAGCCACTTAACCTTCCTTTCCATCTCTGTAAAATGGGAATAATGACAATATCAACCTCCTTAAATTTTCTTTTCATTATCAACCAACAGAGCAGGGGGCAAAGGACATAAAGCAATTCACAAAACACAAAATTTAGATAGTAAGCAAACATGATTAATCTCACTAGTAATCAGAAAAAAACATAAGTTAAATCCTCAATGAGGTAGTAATTGCCACATATTAAATTTAAAAACTTTTGAAAGAACGACGGCAGAGGTTGGTGGCACTGGCAAAGTTGTATGTTGCTGGGAGCTAGAGAAAGGGGATCCCTCCTTGTGAAAAGCAGTTTGTTCCAAGGGTAATAAAAATGGTGATGCTAAGAAATTTCAATTTTGGAAATCTATTCTGTGGTAATGAGCTCATTTGTCCCTCTTCCTGGAAAGTTGTATAATGTGGTAGTATCACTTTTACAATTTAGAGATTATAATTATAAAAAGTGATCTGGAGACTTCCCTGGTGGCGCAGTGGTTAAGAATCCTCCTGCCAATGCAGGGGACACGGGTTCGAGCCCTGGTCCGGGAAGATCCCACATGCCACAGAGCAACTAAGCCCGTGCGCCACAACTACTGAGCCTGCGCTCTAGAGCCCGCGAGCCACAACTACTGAGCCCGAGTGCCACAGCTACTGAAGCCCGCGCACCTAGAGCCCGTGCTCTACAACAAGAGAAGCCACCGCAATGAGAAGCCCGCACACTGCAAAGAAGAGGAGCCCCCGCTTGCTGCAAGTAGAGAAAGCCCGTGCGCAGCAACGAAGATCCAATGCAGCCAAAAAAGCTATCTACTTTACATTTGGTAGTGTATATATGTCCATGCCACTCTCTCACTTCTTCCCAGCTTACCCTTCCCCCTCCCCATAGCCTCAAGTCCATTCTCTACATCTGCCTCTTTATTCCTGTCCTGCCCCTAGGTTCATCTTTTTTTTCTTTAGATTCCATACATATGTGTTAGCATACGGTATTTATTTTTCTCTTTCTGACTTGCTTCACTCTGTATGACAGTCTCTAGGTCCATCCACCTCACTACAAACAACTCAGTTTTGTTTCTCTTTATGGCTGAGTACTATTCCATCGTATATATGTGCCACATCTTCTTTATCCATTCACCTGTCGATGGACACTCCTTTGCCTTTTTAAGTAGGACGTGGGCGCTCAGAAAAAGACGTGTTGAAGGCCAGGGCTCTGCCAGTCACCTGGCTACGGGACGTTAGATTAGGCACGCTCTTCCCAGCTTCACCACCCCACCCCAGACCTCTTACCTTACACACAAACACGATGGAGGACAATTCTACAAAGTCCTTTGAGATCAGCTGCCCATATGAGAACTTCTCTATCTTCCCCAGGATTACGAGCTTCCAGAGCTTCTCATCGGACCAGGAGTGAAACAGATCCATCTTCCTGAGGGGAAAAGCCTGTTAGACTTCATCGCCCTCCGTCACCAAGGGGGCTCAGCACTTAGCAATTGCCAGAAAAGGAAGATGTTCTCCTGCTCTTGCAAAGGCCTGAGGCGGAAGATCTCACACCCACCCTGCTCGCTAGCCTAGCCTGCAGCCGGTCTCCTGTCACTTGTCCTTTGCTCCCCTGCCCTCTTCTCAAGGCCCAGCCCTTCAGCTGCTCCCCTCACTGCGCCCCAGACGCACCTGGGGTGACGGGAGCTCTGCTTCTTTCACGTCCGCTCCTCCCTCCAGGAGCTTCTCCTGGCTGAATCCCCTGCCAACCTTGTTACCACTGAGCTACTCCCATTCCAAGGAGCACCCAAGAGTTCTTCACTTCAGCTCACTGGCTATCCTGTCCCCCGGCCCAGCAGTCCGGGCCCTACCTTTGGTTTGGGTAGCTCATTCCAACCCCTGTCTCCTCCAGCCTCTTAGCTTCAAATCCTCAGCCCTGGGCCTGGGAATGGGGGAAGTCTGGACTCTCCTCTTTTGGCCTGTTTGTGCCCTGTGGTGAAAGGCCCACCCGGCAGTGACCACCCCTTCCGCTGATCTTGAACCTCATACACCGCTGATCGTGGGCTTCCCTTCCCTCGCAGGTGGCCCCACGGGGCTGCCAACAAAAATCATCTTAGATCTTCTCAGCTCCAACAGATTATGAGCTCTGAACTCGGGTGATTCAGGCCTCAACCTAGGTGAGGGGGCACCGAGTTCTGTCCAGGGCATCAAAGGGGAACAGGGTCAGTGCCCTGCCCAAGGAGGAGAAGGGTCTGGAAACACAGGAGGAAAGCAGGGCCACCACCGAAGGGGCACCTCCTGGGCCAAGACTGAGCCACGCACTTCCCACGATCACCTCATTTGATTCTTACAATGACCTCGGGAGAGAGGAATTGTTATCCCCATTTCACTGTGCAGGAGACTAAAGCCCAGAGAAGTGAAGTGACCTGTCCAGGGTCCCATGGTGGATAAGCCTAAGAGCTGAGATTAGAACACGGTCCTATTTTTCTTCCACTGTATAAAAAAATGAACTGCCCCTCCCTTCAGAACCGAGTCCCTCCTTTTCGGGCTGCAGCCTCTTCATGCAGATGGCTGTCTCTCAGGTCCAGCCCACCCCTCTGCTCAACACGCTTCTCTATGGCCCTGCAACCCTACAACCTGTATTCTCAGTGCCAGTGCAGATGCTCCATTAGATTTTCACTCTTTTCCTCAAGGCAGGTACCTAAAGATAATTAAATGAGCACCTGCACGTGCCTGGCACTGTGATAACACAGGGATGATGATGCTGAAAAAGGCAGGTCTGCCCTTGCCACTGTGCTGCTTACTGTCTGATGGCACAAATAAACTGTAAAGGAAGTATTATAGGATCAAGAATTACAGTTTGGATGGGGCTTTAAGGAAACACAGGGTAGAAGCACTGAGGGGGCACCCACTCTATTCTGGAGTGAGGGTAGGTGGGCTTGGTTAGCGAGGCGGGGTGGTAAAGCCCGGAGACTCTGAGTCAGGCATTCTGGACACATCACCATCCTGAGCCTTGCTTCCCTCACTGTAAACTGGGGAGAAAAAGAGAAAGAACATCATGGGTTGAATGTGAGATTAGACATAACGGGTGGCACAAAGGGCTGAGCATCCTGCCTGGCCCAGCAAGTGCTCAATGCATGTTAGCTATCCTGTTGTTACTATCCCATAAGGAAGGGATATTTGAACTGCGACCTGAAAGTACGTTAGGAGTTTGCTAGACCGAGAAGTTGGGTGGGAGGTGGGTACCAAAGAGCATTCCGAGCAGAGAGAACAGCACCTAGTGTTCCCCACTGGGTCTAGGACAAAGGCACCTAATAGACACACAGGGGGAAGATGCTGGCTGGTGGAGTTACCTAAAAAATTCAAACCGATGCTGAGCATCCTTTTTAACTTCTTGGTCCAGTTTATTAGCGAGGAAATCCTCTCTGTCAACAACCAAGAACTCTGTTTCTTCCATACAGACCACGGTGGCCCTCCTCACTGAAGAAGTCAGAAAGTCCATTTCCTGTTGGGTAGACAGGGGCAAAGGCAAGTGAGAGGTCACCCCTGGCGTTCTGCCCGCAGCCCTGACCACCTCTTCCCTGCTTCCATCTCCCCTGAGAAATCTCTCCTCCCCAGACTGCAGGGTCCCTGGACCGCCCTGTGCCCCTGCTCACTCCCTGCTTCTACGGGCCCACGCCCCTCCCTCTTAATACGCTGCCTGTGGAAAGACAGGCAACTGGCTTGACCAGGGCAGAGAAAGGAAGCTGGAGAGGCCTTGCTGAGGAGTCACTGCATCTCTAGGGGGTTATAGAGGGAACGTACTCCTTAAACATCACAGAGGAAGTGGTGGGACTTGGACATCACTGCCTCCAACTCAGTCGGCATTTGACAGGTAAGGGCTCTGTGACCCACAACAGGGCAGTGACTTGCATAGAGTGAAAGGCAGGACTGGGCCTGGACTAGAGGTTGTAGCAGGAGTCCTGTCACACCCCGAACCCCACCCAAGGAACGCAGACCCATCCCCCGTGCTTACCCCAAAACAGCTGCCCTTTTGCAGCAACATCGGGTGGGGGTCCAGGAAGGCACTGCTGCCATCTTCGTCCTCGGTCACGGCCACCGTGCCCAGGTAGATAAAATAAAAGCTGTTGCCCCTCTGGCCCTTCCTGACGATCACACGCCTGCTACCAAACCTGGGAAAAGACCATGGCCAGTTGATCTGGTAGCAACACAGAGTCTGATCCCTAGGGGGAGGAGATCTGGACGGGCCGTGCTCTCTGATCTGGAGTATGAAAGCACAGACTGGGACTAGAAGGGACCTCAGAACAGCCCAGCCCCATCCCCATCAAGCTTGACCCCTTCACTAACATTTGTCCAGCCGCCCACCTCCATTAGAGGAAGCTGCCGGAGAGCAAAGCCTTTGTCAGTCTGCTTAGGCAATGAACAGTTGTTGAATAAATGAATGAAGAAATGTTGGAAGCAATGGATGAGTAGCTAAATGATTATGAGCACTGGCTTTAGAGTCAGACCAGGATCCAAATCCTGGTTTTGCCCTTAGCTGTGGGACACTAGGCAAATCGTATCCCCTCTCTGAGCCTCAGTTACTCTTGTCTGTAAAATGCAGATGAGCATACCTAGAAAGAGATGGATAAGTGATCATATTATGATCCCTAATAGCTCACTACCCAACCGGGAACCTTTAGGGCAGAGGTACCCAGGTTCAGAGCAAACTAACAGTTCTTAAGCTCAGAGGAGGATAGTTTCTGTATTTCAAATGCAAGTTCAAATCAAATCTCACTTCTTTTAGTATTTATTCATTTCCTTCATTCATTCAATAAGTTAGACAAATACCAATGGTGTCCAACAGGTGTAGTGATAAAAAATACAAATTTTGTTCTCAAAATTATGGTTAAGTACAAGAAGCAAATAAGGTTTAAAAATGCTTTAAAAGAGGTAAGGCACAGGCTAATTCAGAAGCAGAGAGAAAGGGCACTTAACCCAGTTTGGGAAGGCCAGAGAAGGCTCTAGGATGGTGGCTGGAGTCATCCAGGTGGCCAGAGAGATGGAAGAGTGTCGTAGGTAGAGGGACCACCATGTCCAAAAGCACAGAGATGGCTGGAGGCCTGGCATATTCAAAGAAAGAACAGTAAGCTCCATCAGACAGGACAGTGTACAAACCAGAGGCTTTATCAATAGAGGAAAGAGGCGACAGCCCAGATGACAATGACTAGATGGGAGAAGGCAAGCATATTCAGCCAGGAAATAAGACTTGGGGGACGAGAGAACACAGGCCAGCCTTCATTCCAGGGTAGACCCTCAGAGATCATAACCTACATTTTGGGAGTGAAGAGATATCTCATACAGCAGATATCTGTTGTTTTCTCTGCCAAGCATCTGGTCACCTTTTTCCACCAACTGCACCCTGATTTTACTTTGGGGGAAACACCTTTTCTTGACTCTTAGACAATCGGAACATCACTAACCCACTGGTGATTCAAGTGAGATCACCCTGGCTCAAAAAGAACTAATCCCAAGGCTCTGACTTGACTGGGAAGAGGTCTTCTCTCCTTCCCAATGGACTGAACCTGGAAAGCTAGAAGTTTGGAGCTGTGGCTGTAGCAGCCGGCTTGCCACCATGAAGGGAGAGTCTCAGACAGAGACTCTCCTTTGCATTTGCATTTGCATAAGCTGCTTATGCAAATGAAGTGCCAAGAGATGGAGAGAGACAGGCACAAACGTGGGTCCTGGTGACACTGAGCCCCTGAATCCAGCTGAGCCTGAAGCTGGAGAACTATCCCAGGACTTTCAGATACCTGAGCCACCAATGCATTCCCTTAGGCTGGGTTTTCTGTCGATTGCGAGTGGAAGAATTCTATCTAATCTGCTAATTCCCAGTCCTAGAAATAGTAATCAGCAACTAGCAGAGGGCTTTAACAACTACCACCTCCTGATGTTCACAAAAAGCCTGTAAAATTCATATTATTATCTTTATATCACTCATGGGGATACTAGGCTCAGAAAGGTTAAGTGGCTTGCCTGAGGTCACACAGCAGACGGGGCATTAAATTCCAGAGCTTCTAAGCCTGTGACTCTTTTTCTTTCTGTGATGCCATTCTGCCTGCTATAGAATCTTACTTTAAGACAGCAGTGACTCCCTCTCTTCTTTACTGGGCTAGAACAAAGCAGATGGTTCCCTCTGCCTGGAATGTCCCGTCTACTCCTCCACTTGTCAAATCTACCTGTTCAAATGCCACCTCTTCTGTGAAACTCCCTTGGCCAAGCTAGCTGGCTGGAAGGTTACCTCCTCCTGGCTTATTACCTGTGAAACAGACCCCGCATGAGTCATAAAGGGTCGTCCGTAATCCGTAGTTAGTTGTGGTTATGTCTTAGACTGTGACCGCTATGAAGGAAGATAGGGCACAAACCTATAGTGACCTTACATCTTAGATTTTCAAGACAGGTCTTACCTCAAATATTCTGCTAGCCTGCCCCCCTGAGGCCACTGAAATGTCCCGGAAATAACTATTTTCACATGTACCTCTTAGGCTTCTCTACTACAAGGGATTTACAAGGTCCTTTTTTGTGTGTGTCACGGACCAATTGACAATCTGGTGAAGGCTTCACAGAACATGTTTTAAATGTATAAAATAATATACATTAGAATTACAGTTAAGAAAAAACCAAGTTTGTGATATAGCAATATATGTGCCTCTTTATTAAGGCACTGAAAAACAAGAGCCAGCAGCAGATCTAATAACTACCATCATTTCAAAGATGTGATAAATATAAATTATCTTTTGAGAAATCTGCAGCAACTTGAATATGTCATAATACCTGTATTTTTTTATTTATAAAAAAAATTATACAGGGACTTCCCAGGTGGTCCAGTGGTTAAGAATCCACCTCCCAATGCAGGGGATGCGGGTTCGACCCCTGGTCAGGGAACTAAGATCCCACATGCCACAGGTCAACTAAGCCCGCATGCCACAACTAGAGAGAAGCCTGCGCGCTGCAACGAAAGATCCTGCATGCCGCAACTAAGACCCGACACAGCCAAATAAATAAATAGTACGCAGTGGTTTGTTACCTACATTCATGACTGAAGGAAATTATAAATTTCAGATGTTAATGAAAATACAGATATAATATTTTTTCTCATCCAAGTTCACAGACTCTTGCCCTAGTTGTTCCTACCTGGATGTAGTACCTCATCTGTCATCCCTTCTGGCTTTTAGGGCCTGGATTTGAGTCTCGGCTCTGCTACTTATTTTCTGGGTGAACTAGGATGACTTATTTCCCCTCCGAACCTTAGTTTCCTCATCTGAAAAATGAGGGAATTAGATTACATCCTTTCTGAGGTTCCAACCAGATCCTCTCCAGACTCAGTGACTCCTTAATTCTGGGTAGATTCTCAATGAATGGCTGAGACACAGTGGGCTGCAGTCCTAACGGTGAGCACCAAGGTGAAGTGACAGACGGTTTCTCACGGCTGACACCCTGCAGAGGGGCTGGTAGGCCCGCCGTGGCCTTCGCAGCCAGGCCCTTCTTGCCCAGCCCAGCCCCAGCCCAGGGGCCAAGGGATGTGCCCCTCACTGACCGTTCAAAGCGCATGACCTTGGCCAGGAGCAGCTGCAGGGGCTCCGAGTAGTTCCGGTAACTATCCAGAACCTGCAGGAGGTTACAGAGGGACTGGATCTCGCGCTCTGTCCTCCAGGCGGGCTTCTTCTGCGTGATCTGAATGGCCCTTGGAGGGAAGTGACCCTGGAAAGAGAGAGCCACAGTGACACAGAGGACCCAGCAGTTTCCCCCAGGGGCTAGCAGGCAACTCCCCACACTCCTGCTTTCCCACTTTCCCACTCCCCATACGATAGTGGCTGACATGTAATGAGTGCCTCCTGTGCGCCAGGCATCGGGATAGGCAACTTACACACACCGTCTCATTGAACCTTTACCTAAAGAAGCGAGGCACGATTATTATCCCCTTTGACAGATGAAGACACTCAGGCAGGATTATTACCTAGATTTGTTACATGCCAAGGCCTGTATCCCCAACTACTGATCATACTACCTCTGCTGTTCATTGACCACGCCCCCAAGTCAATAATGGGGCTCCCTGGGCTCCAAGGGCCCTTTGACACACTTCAGTCAGGGGACACCTCCCCTGCCTCAGCCTATACCTCAGCATGCTCCGGGAGCCTAAGGAACAAAGAGAGCCTACAGAGACTCTTAGCTAACCCTCAGGAGCCAGAACTCGTGGACCAGGGGGCGGGCAGAGCTACCCATTTGCTCACCACTCCTACCTGCGGGGGAAATGGCCCTGTGAGCTGTTAACACCCCACACTAGCTGCCCGTTGCACTTAGGAGAAACTGTTAACTCCTACCACAGCCTGGGGCCCCACATGGTCTGACTCCCTACCTGCCTACTCTGCCCTCCAAGCTCTCCTCCTGCCTCTCCCCTCATTCTCTAGCCTCTAGCCTTCTACCCATCTCTTGCACGTGCCAAGCTCACTTCTGTCTTTAGATCTGTGCTTGGGCTGTTTCCTCTGCCCGGCATGTTCTTCCCCTGGGTTTTCACATGGATATGGCTGCCGCCTCCTCCTCCTCATTCTGCTCTCAGCTCATATGGTGCCACATCCTCAGGGAGCTCCTTCTGCATCATCGGAGCTAAAATAGCAGGCCCCCTTCCCAGCACTCTGTGAGCTCTGAATCATTCTCTTCAAAGCATTTAATACTTTCTGAAATGACCTTATTCTTTTTTTGTTAATGTGGATATCATCTGTCATTTCCCCACCCTACACACACACACACACACACACACACACACACACACACACACACACACACACGTGTAGAACTGCACTGTCCACTATGGCAGCCAACAGCCACATGTGGCTACTTAAATTTAAATTAAATTAGATAAAAAATCAGCCCCTCAGTCACACTGACGACAAGTGTTCAGTAGCTACATGTGTCTGCTGGCTACTGTTTTGGATAATGCAGACTACTAAACATTTCCATTGTCACAGAAAGTTCCATCGGACAAAGGTGCTCTAGAATATAAGCCCCAATATAAACACGATAGTGGCCTTGTCTATCTTGTTTCCCACTCTAGAATAATGTCTCATCTGTAGTGGACACTCAACAAAATACATATTTATGGAAGGAAGGAATGAATACTGGCAGTCTTACATAACAGTTAACTGTCATAGAAGCAAAAGGAAAGTGGGACATGACGCAGAATTCTGATCTTCACAACGACAGATCTGAAGCCTAGCATATTCCCTCGGAAAGGCAGTGTAGCACAGTGGTTAAAAGCACACAGGCTCTGCTGCCAGGTGCCTGGGTTTGAACTTTGTCCTGCGACTTCCCATTTGTGTGTCCTGGCACAAGTCTCTTCTCCCAGAGCCCCTGTTTCCCTACCTGATGATAACAGAAACTACATGTACAAATAGCAGGGTTAATACGTGTCAAGGGCTTACAATGTGCATGGCACAGAGCAAGGGCTATGGAAGTGCTGGTCTTTTTTATGGTCTGAATCCAATCTTTCTCCTTTCTCTTACTATCAATAACCCATTAGGATTTCTATCAATCATAGGGTCTATTTAGGGCAAAACAGATGCCTCTGGCTTCTATGAACCAAACTTATTTTTCGGGCCCACTTAGGGCCCTAATTCCTTCAGGAAATCCTTCTTATCACCCCTAACCCTTGAGACTCCCTTCTGTGGATTCCTACAGAAGTGACAGTTTGTTATTAACTTCCTGGGTAAGTTTCATCACCTTAACTCCTAATTAGCTCCTTAAGGGAAGGTGCAAATGTTATACAACCTAGCACAGTCATCCTTGTCCTTCAGTATCCACAAGGTGGGGAGGAAGGATTGGTTCTGGGACCCCTGCCAATACCAAAATCTGCAGATGCTCAAGTCCCTTACCTAAAATGGTGTAGTATTTGCACATCCTCCTGTATACTTTAAATCACCCCTAGATTACTAATAATACCTAACGCAATGTACATACTATGTAAATAGTTGCAAATACAATAAATAGTTGCTGTCTGCAAGCAGTATTCAAGTTTTGCTTTTTGGAACTTTCTGGAATTTTTCTTTTCTGAATATCTTCTATCCATGGTCAGTTGGATCCACGGATGTGGAACCTGCAGATACAGACAGCTGACTGTATTCCTCACCACCAGACACAGATCTAGGCCTACCTTAGGAGCTCATAAAAGTATCTGGAATGGGGAAAAGGGCATAGTATCCAAACAGAGCCCTGCCTGTTTCTCATACACCATTTCTCAGCGCTGTCACCCTCACTCACTTCAGGCCAGCCATCTCCTCATTGTGTTCATCTAGCATACAAGAAGGATAAAGGAAAATAAGAGGGGCTGCCCATAATCCTACCACCCAGAACTAGCCATTTACATGCGGCATTCTTGTTTCCTGCCTTTTACTTATGAATAAATAAAATTTTTGAAAATAACATAATACATGACTATTTTCCATTAAAAATCAGAACAATATATATAGTTAAAATCCCCTTGTACCATGTCACCAGTAACCCAGACCTGCTCTCCACCACCAGTTAACCATTTATATATATTATTATATACTTATACATGTGCCCACAGAATATGTATAGAATTGTTTTATTTTTATTTGCATAAATGTTAGACTGCTGACATCGTTTATGCAACTTGCCTTTTTTTCACTCAATATTTTTTTAAACCATGTTTTAGAAATGTACCCATTGTTTCCAATGTCTCACAAATGCTATAATAAATGAGTCTATGATTCTAAGCCTCTATAATTCTTAGGATTCTTTCTGAGAAGGTTAGCATTAGTAGACTATATGGAAGTTGAGTTTTCCAGTGTTGTCTGAGAGACAGCTTATATATATATAAATGTGTGTGTGTGTGTATCAGCTTGATCAAGATGTAATTCACATAACATATGATTTCACCATTTAAAGTGTACAGATCAATTTTTAGTGTATTCACAGAGTAGTACATCACCACAGTGGGTTTTAGAACTTTTTAATCACCCTAAAAAGAAACCTGGTACCCATTCGCAGTCACTCAAAGCGCAGGTTTTTAAATCGGGTCTCTACTCTCCATCTCTGTGCTGGAGACAGAGCCAGTGATAACTCATTCAAAAGGCAGAGAGGCCTTGCCTATATGATGGACTTTTCCTCTGTACTCGCCTCTCTCCTTCTGTTGCTATGCACAGAATTGCCTCCATCTCCAGAGCTCTGTGGCTCTCAGAGAGACCCCTAGTTTCTCCTGTCTGAAGGGCGAAACTTGGGTAACCTTCAATGCACAGTGTCAGACACTGGCTGGTCTCGAAAACTGAAGAAAACTCAGAATTTGGAGGACTTTACTGTGCTTCATATATAATGGGGCATGAGAAATTAGATTATGCCCAGGGGAGGCAGTCAACAGAAGCCACACCTTGGTTCCAAAGGAGGAGGAGGCAGCAGGGTGGCACAGGTGGTCCTGGTACCAGTTATAAAGCTCTGTTCTCCCTGCTTTTCTTAGAGAAAAACCAGCATGGCTGCTCCAGGCCAGGGTCAAGTCAGGTCTACAATGGTGAGAACTTCAGATCTTCCCTATAAATAAGGAAGCCCCTTTAAAATTTAAATTAAATTTTAAATTTTAATTTAATATCCAGGATTTGGTGGGGAGAAGCCAGGAAGATAATAATGCTTGAAATTCGGAGAACAAATCACATAGTGCAAATGACATGAAGGCATTCCCTTCTCAGAATGGCCACCTGAGCACAGGTGAGAGACAGATGTGCCCAGCATCTATCAGAAAGTTTCGGGCAGAGTCAGAATTCACACACAGGCCAGTGCTTTTCCCACCACCCTGATTATTGCCCCTCTGTCTGGGGCTCTCACATCCTCTCCTTTGCCTTCTACGGTTTTCCCACTGGTCCAAGCACAGGTGATCTCCCGTGCTGGTTCTGCTCAGCTATAAAGCAACAATGGGTCTGGGGTTCGGCTGGGTGCGGGGCGGGGGGGAGGAAGGTTCGTAGTCTTGGGATGCCAGAACTGAAAGGGATCACCAAGATCAGCTATTTTATAGGTGAGGAAACTAAGTGGCTAGCTCAGGGTGGCACACTGGGTTGGAAGCAGAACCTGGTCTGAACCCAGCTATCCTGATACCCCACCCAGGGCTTCTTTCAGGCTATGATGCAAGAAAAAAAAAAAATTCCCAGCAGCAAGGTCAGAGCTGTCTATACATACCGACTCTGCAATGAAGTCCATAGTATCAAATGTGATTCGGCCTTGTTTCTTTTTCTGGGGAAAAATAAAGGAAGGGGGGCTGCTGAGAGGAAGGAGAATCAGCAAGACTGTTTCTAGAATTTTGCACTGAAACCCTTCTGCGTACCTGGGCCACTGTGGTAGACAGGAAGCCTTGGGAAACCTCCTACCAGCTGGGCCTCTCATGTCCACCTCCGCTCAAAAGCCCCAGCTCCACACAAGACTTGGGCTCAGCATTGACAATGTATTATTATGGAGGCAGAGAAAGACGGGGGTGCGGAGAGGGAAAGGAGGATAAAGAGAAGAAGGATGGAGAGAGAAAAGGAAGAGGGGAAAAAAAGCAAAAAAAAAAAAAAAGTAAAGTATAGAGAAAAAAAAGAACAGAAAAGAGGGATAAAAAGGAAGGAACAAATGAAGCCATCCTTCATTAAGTGCCTATAACGAGCCAGGCACGGCTTATCTTATTCCATTTAATCATCAGGACAAAGCAGGTATTACTGAGCAGCTCCACTGAGGACCTGAAGTGGGTGAAGGAAGTTGCCCAAAAATCATACAGTGAGGAAATGGTCCTCATCTGAAGGATGGCCAGGAAGAAGAGGTATAGGAGGCCTTAGGGATGAACTAATTCAACCCTATTTCCTAACAGATGCAGGGAGGATGTGGAAAGGGTAGAGAAAGGGGCAGAGAGAGAGGAAAAAGATTTGTAGAGGGGAGTAGCAGGGGAGGAAAGGGACAAACAAGGCCCTGAACAGCATCCTGGGGCAAACCAGGACCCCCCCATTCATCTCTCTGGGCACACCTCACATCCTTCCCCAGAGCCCACTCGGTTCCCTGTCCCCTCCCTCCATTTATAGTTTATACATCCATGTGGTGCTTCTCAGAGAGGCCAATGAAAGAAAGACGTGATGTTCAGAAAGATCTGGATTCACATACTCCACTGAAAACCAGTCTACGGCTCTCTCTGCCTGACACTATATGCCCCAACCCCCCGGCTCCCTGCCCGGAAGCCACATGACCCCACAGGCTGTCCCTGAGAGGCTTCTGCTCCGCTCAAGGCCATCCTGACAGAGCAGTGTTGTTAGGTTTAGCCTCACACTCCCGCGATAACAAGCTTGACTCTGGTCTTCAGCCTCCAGCTGCCCAGGCACCAACCCAAGTCTTCAGGTAACCACGGACTCCTGGCCTCCAGGGTCCTTCGCTTCACCACTGCGTGACACCCTGAGTCAGAAGGTCCTTCCTGAGGCTACGCTGCTCCTGCTCCAACCCTTCTCATCTCATGGCCCAATAACAGGGCAGAATCTGGCGGCAGATTTGTTTGCTTTGGCCACCAAAATGTCTTAAAAATATATGAATTTGAATGTCTTTAGATGGGGCAAGCCCTTCCCCTCAAGCCGCCCCCAGGTGCCTACTCCCTGCTTCGTCTTAGACTCAGCCACATATACACAGTTACATTACCTGATGGTCCCTTAGAAACCGACCTAAGACACCTTCCTTTCCCCATCACCACCCCTCCATGCCCCTCTTCTTGGCTGCCAGGCTTCAGAAACCATTCTGGGAAATATTTTGGAGGCAATCGCTGGATGCAGTGGGGAGGCGCGGCTGGCACAATAGGAATCTGGGCAGGGTTTGCCTAGGTATTGGCTGGGGAAACTTCGGAGCCCTGGATAGTAATGAAGACAACCTTGGGGACCCAGAACAAGCTAACAGAATGGTGATCAACTTTTCTGAGCTAAAAAGGGGCTCAGGATCTACCACTGGGATAAAATATTTGAAATTGGGACCTTCCAGAAAATCGAGAAAGCAAGGTCACCAGAGAGGCCCTGCAAATGTTCCCTTCTTGTCTAGGTCGGGGGGGACAGGAAAGAAGGCAGAGAAGATGAACAGTTGGTAGGTATTCGGGAAATCCTGGCTCCGTTGTGGCTCCTGGATTTCTCCTGGCTGTTTTGACCACCCTTGGAATGGAAATGGCTTCTTCCCCGCTCTTGATGTTTCTCTCTACGTGGAGGGAGTTATACTAGCAGAACACTACTAGCCCCTCTCCTTTCACACTGAGAAGGAGTGACTTAAACTCTTTGGTGAATTTGGAAGGAGACACCGGGCATGATCATCCCCTTCTCCATCCCTCCAAGTCCACATTCTGCTCTGCCCTTCCCTGCTGTGAGTGTAGGGCAGGAGACCCTGCCTGCCTTGGTCCAGCACTGCCTGTGACTGGGGTCGTCGATAAGGCTGTCCAACTCTGCGGTTTAGTATTAGGTAACCCTCTGGCTTGACGACACCCGTCAGCTTCTCCAATATAAGTTTTGTCATAAATAAATAAAAGTGACAGCTCAGTCTCCCATCTGCTTTACCCTTTGTCTTCTCTCTCTCAGTTGATTCAGAACTTGGGATGGGAAGTGAGGTGCTATTTATTGGACCCCTTTAAACCGTGTATAAACCTGTTAAGCCCAGCAGCTTACATCCCAGAAAGAGAAGATAGGGTGCTTTCTGTGAGCAGTCTCAATGATCTGATATTCCCGAAATCCCTTGAGGCCTTGGCGGAACATTCTACACACTCGGTTCATCATAATGATATCCATGGTGAGCTGGTACAGCCCCTGTGGAAACAAAACAAACAAGATCTGTGGAAACCATCTGTTTTCAACAGTCAACAGCAGGCTGGATAGTGCTGAACAAGGTGAAATGTAATAGGATTAAATGCAGTGTTGTTGCTGGAACCACAGTTACATCTTTAGGAAGTTTTCAAGCCTGTTGAAATCATATTGGTAGCTTGAAATTGGCCATGGTGGGAGTATTTATGCCACAGAAACTGGCAACTACTACAAACGGGGGCATCTCCCTCCCCAGGAGCCTGTTAAAACATTCACCAGCACAGCTTTAGTTAACTGTCAAGTCCTTCACTTCAGTCCAGAAAATAATGTGCACAAGTAAAGGCACGCAGTGAGGGGTGATGTGAAGAGCCTGCATAATGGAATCAGATGCATCTGAGGGAAGAATGGTCAGAGAGATGCAACAATGCTGGCTTTGAAGGCAGAGAAAGGGCCATGAGCCAAGGAATGTGGGTGGTCTGTAGAAGATAGAAAGTCAAGGAAATGAATTCTTCCCTCCACCCTCGAGAAAGGAACACAGCCCTGCTAACACCTGGATTTTAACCCATGTCAGACTTCTAGCCTCCAGAAGATAATGTGTGTTTGTTTGTTTGTTTGTTTTAATTTCTTTATTTTTTGGCTGCACCGTGCAGCATGCAGGATATTAATTCCCCAACCAGGGATCGAACCCGTGCCCCCTGCACTGGAAGCACGGAGTCTTAACCACTGGACCACCAGGGAAGTCCCAATGTGTGTTGTCTTAAGCCACTAAATTGTGGTACAGCAGTCAAAAGAAAACTAATATAACACCTAATCCAAGATAAGCCATCCTATCTTTTCCCTGGGAATTTGGAATTGGAGCTGAGAACAAATCAGCCTCTCCATCCCAATATGAATTGAGGAGTAAGGGCAGTCACCCTCTACCTGCCAAGTAAATATAAGGGACAGGGAAACAAGTTCAACACCAAAGAGACAAATCCAGAATGTAAAACAATCTACAAGTCATCTAACCCAGTTTCTTCAAAAAGTCAGTTGCAAGGGCTTCCCTGGTGGCGCAGTGGTTAGGAATCCGCCTGCCAACGCAGGGGACACAGGTTCGAGCCCTGGTCCGGGAAGATCCCACATGCCGCGGAGCAACTAAGCCCGTGCGCCACAACTACTGAGCCTGCGCTCTAGAGCCCGCGTGCCACAACTACTGAAGCCCGCGCGCCTAGAGCCCGTGCTCCGCCACAAGAGAAGCCATGGCAATGAGAAGCCCGCGCACTGCAACGAAGAGTAGCCCCCACTCGCTGCAACTAGAGAAAGCCTGCGCACAGCAACGAAGACCCAACCCTGCCAAAAATAAATAAGAATTAAATAAATTTATATTAGGAAAAGGTCAGTTGCATGAGGAAAAAAACAAAGTGAGGGGGCTGTTCTAGATTAATACTCAAGAGACATACAAACAGGGCTTCCCTGGTGGCGCAGTGGTTGAGAATACACCTGCCAATGCAGGGGACATGGGTTTGAGCCCTGATCCGGGAAGATCCCACACGCCGCGGAGCAATTAAACCCGTGCACCACAACTACTGAGTCTGCGCACCTAGAGCCCGTGCTCTACAAGAGAAGCCACCACAACCAGAAGCCCACGCACCACAACGAAGAGTAGCCCTCGCTTGCCGCAACTAGAGAAAGCCCACGCACAGCAACAAAGACCCAATACAGCCAAATAAATAAATTAATTAAATAAATTTATTTTTAAAAAAGACAGACATACAAACAAATGCAAAATATGAACCTTGATTGGCTCCTGGTTCATAATAACAAGCTGTAAAAGACGTTTTAGGGACAAATAAGAAAAATACATCCGGTAGAGTCACGGGACTGGACATGGCACTAGAGTATGTGTCAATGGGGGTAAAACTCACATAATTTTGAGTGGAAAAAAGGTGAAATGAGATGCCATTTATGATACCATTTTTTAAAATGTGCCGCATAGTGCAGGTTCTTATGGCTACACACAGATATAATAAAAATTTTAAAACATAGACAGGAAGGGAATATATCGATCTCAGGAAAGTGGTTGCCAGTGAGGAGAAAGGGAGTGAGATGGTGAGGCACTTTCCTGTAACTATAATATTTTTTAAAAATTATATATCTAAAGGAAATATGGGGGAAAGCTTTAGTAATAAAATTAATATTTATTGAATACAATTTGCCATTGTCAGGCTCTATTCTAAGCCTATTATATGTATTGACTTATTTAATCCTCAATAATAAATCAATGCAGTAGGTACTGCTACCATCACCCTTTCCAGAAGAGAAAACAGGCACAGCAAATCAAGTAACTTGCCTAATACTAATATTAGCCACATGACTAATAGGTGATAGGGATTTAAACCCAGGAAGTCTGGCTCCAGAGTCCATAAGTTTAACCTATTACTCTACCCTGATGCTGGGCCTCATTCTCTCTGACTCTCCTAATAGCAAGAAGGGTGAGTACAGAGCAGTTCTCAGGGGCTCAAAGTGTAGCCAATGCCAAGGGCAGAGTAGGCTACAGGGCAGGGGTCAGAATTCAGTCTTTCCTTTGTGACTCCAAAAGGTACAGGGTGGCCATGTTTATCCGAGGCCGCCTCCTACACCTGCCTCTCCTTTCCTCATAGTACCTGTTTGTTCAGTCTTCCACTGTTCCCTCCGGGGGCCCTTGACACTCCTCACCAATTCCTTCTTCAGGATCTGCCAGGAACGGGACACCATGTATCTCTTCATGGTTCCTGAGTTGGCAAATGGCACAACAGCCCCTTTGCTTTTCAAGGGTAGGACCACAAGTCTTTCCCCAAGAATCCAGTTATACTAGAAACAAAGTTTCCCTCAGTGGCAAGGTGAGAGCTTCTCTCCATTCCTCATCCCCAACCAACAGTGGCTGGAAGCCTCGTTCTAAAGAATCTATTCTCAGAACCTCCTTATGTCACACTGGAAGCGTCTGGAAGGAAGAGAGGGCGGTGGGAAGTAACTGGAATCTGGGAATCTAACATTCAGTGCACACTCATAGGTATTATCTTAGTTAATCCTCACAACTATTGTAAGGTGAGGGACTTCACACCCACTCTCTGCATGAGGCTAAGGCTCAAAGTAGCTAAATGACTGCCAGAGTCACAGGGCCAGCTTAAAGAAAGTAGGAGGCTTCTGGGCTTGGCGTGGGGACATCCGAAACCTCAGCCTGGGGACCACTCTGAGGCTTAGAAATTGGAGATGACCCTGGAGTGTAGGTGCCTGGCACTATCCTATAAATCTTGTTAAACCAGCAAATCAGGAACACTCAGCAAACTGGAAGTCCTCAACCAAATGGGGTGCCAAGGGTTAAAAGGTACTCGGTGACTGGAACTCAATGACTCTGAGGTCCTCCCAAAAGTGAAGCATATAGGTTATAAAGTACTTTTTTCTCCTAGACCAAAGATGGCAGCTGATAATCCCAACTTGCTCTTGTACTAGAATCCTCAGTGAAAAACTGTGATTTCAAGTTACCGCCTGATGTGCCATTCTTATCCAAGCTAAGCCCCCCACAAACTGATAGCCAAACGGAAGGGTACTGAATACAGTGAGGACAGCTGGACAGCTGGGAAGAAATACTCAGGCTCTAAATTACTAAATTCAAAGGCCGCCACTCCTGGGGTGAGACACTAATCACTTACAGAGGTGAGAAGAGATAGAACTGGTTTTTCCCCCTCACCTGGAGAAAAGATGTAAAGAACTCAGGAAGAAACAGAGGAAGAAAACGTTTCAGAAAAAGAGAGAAAGAGAGAGAAGCAGTGTGGAGTTTTTGCCTCCCCAACCCCAGACCTAGTCTTGAGGAAGAAAATATAAGAAGGTCCTCTACAAATGTTTAGAGGGTTTCAGAGAGAAACGACTACTGGACGTGGGGAAAGCAAAAGAGACAGTAGGAGGTAGATATGGACAGGGGGGTGTCCCATCAGTCCCCATGGAGAGGACCAGGCTAACGAGGGGCATTAGAGGATGCCGGTAGGTAGAACCAAAAACCTGATGGAACCTCAAAAGTAGACACTCCCAACTTCATGTGTTGCCAGCTGTGGTCGTCTCACTAGAATAAAGCTATAAAGATACATGAAGAAAGGGCAGGGCCTGTTCAGGGAGCATGAGACGTGGCTGGAAAGTGAGACGCCTAGGAGGTATGGCAGGAAGTGGGGTTAAACTGGCAGAGGCCACGAACCAGCCACCCATGGGCCAAAGTGAGCTTGCAGACTGCTTTATTTGACCCACATGGTGTTTTGGTTAAAATATTGTGAAAACTTAACTTCCTTATCTTTAGTTGCGCAATGGGCTCTCCAATTCACCAAAGTCCTCACCTCACACAACTGTGTTACCTGTGAGCATGTTACCTATTTGCAACCCCTGGTATAGGATCTATATGGCCTCTTTCAGGTCTAAAATCCTCTGACTATAATCAGGGGTTGCAAAATGGCAGTCTACAGGCCATGTCTAGCCTGCTGGCAAGTTTTGACAGAGTTTGCAAAAATTTTTGAATTAGTTGTCAACACTTAAATACTGGGATTTTATGAGTCATTTTCTAGGAAAAGATAATTTACCAAAGTGACCCAAACAGACAACATCTAATAGACTAATTTTCATAGGAGAAATAGAGAAAGTTGTAAAAAAGCTTTCTCACCACCACTACCACCAAAAAAAGAAAAGAGTACCAGGTCCTGAAGTTTTCACAGGCAATGTCCGATAATCCTGATGTTTCTTAAACTGTTCCAGAGCATAAAAAGAAGGAAAACTGGGCTTCCCTGGTGGCGCAGTGGTTGAGAGTCCGCCTGCCGATGCAGGGGACACGGGTTCGTGCCCCGGTCCGGGAGGATCCCACATGCCGTGGAGCGGCTGGGCCCGTGAGCCATGGCCGCTGAGCCTGCGCGTCCGGAGCCTGTGCTCCGCAACGGGAGAGGCCACAACAGTGAGAGGCCTGCGTACCGCAAAAAAAAACAAAAAAACAAAAGAAAAAACAAAAAGAAGGAAAACTATCAAATTCTATTTATTAAGCAAGGAGAATACTGATACTAAAACCTGATAAAGGTAGCATAAAAAGAGAAAGCTAGAGATTCATTTCACTTATGAATATTGTTTTAAAAATCTTAAATAAAATATTAAGCAAATGAAATTCAATAGCACACTTTAAAAGAGCATATCATTCCAGGAATGCAAGGATGGTCAATAGAGAATGCATAAATATAATTTGTTATGTTAGATGACTAAGGAGAAGAATCATCTGCTCTTCGTCATACATTAAAAACAATTTTTGAGAGAGGCACACACATTAACGAACATGTCATTCTTGTCGGCATTTGGGGCTCCAACGGGCTTAGCATGCCTCTGTCAGGGAGGAAGAAATTTTCCTCTTCTGTACCCTTTTAGGTTCTTCTGGCTGGTCTAAGAATTAAATTTGACATGAGACAGATTAACAGGAGAAAATCAAACAAAAGTTTAATAACATGTATACTTGGGAGAGACCTGGGAAAACTGAGTAATTTGCCAAAATGGCCAAAATCCTCACCTTAAATTTCAGCTTCTTCAGATAAAAACGAAAGAGGATGTTGGGGGTCGTGGCTTGGGACTTCAAAGGAGAGGAAGGCAATTTTACACGGAGATAGAAAAAAAACAAATATTTGGTAAACAAATGTTTCCTGGGTCATGCAGAGACAATGGGACACACGACGGACTCTGATCACTAAGGTCCTGCACGTTTCCCCTACCACACTCAGCTCATATTCTCTGCAGGTATCTCTGGCATTAGCTCTATTCCAGGCCCTTAATCTAAATTCTCTAGGCAGCTAAGGGGGAGGTAAAAAGAGAGACTTCCTGAGGTTTCTGTTTCTTAAAAATAATCAGGTTAAATTAATCTGAATGCCAAAGAGACACATTTTGGGGTGGGAAATTTTGCTCCCCTACCCCTCAGGGCTGTCCCATCGGTTGAGGGCTGCTCCTAAAGGCATTCACTCGCCAGCATTTCTGGGCTGAGCAATCCAGTGGCAGAACAAGCCCTCTGGCAAAGGTGTTCAGAGTAGGAACCCATCGTGTCAATGAAGAAACGGCAAGTGCCGAGAAGACACAGAGGGTTCAAGTCAATAGAGAAGGCCTGGGACTGAGGTCTCAGGGGAAGAGAGCTGGCAGCACTCTGAGTCCTCCAGAGAAGGTCATGCACCTTGAAGGTAGAACCCACAACACCTTCTGTTGAACAATGAGACTGTGATGTAAGGGCTGGCTCTGGGAGCCTCCCTGGTACCACTGGCACCAAGGAGAAGCAGCGCATGGACCAGGGAAACACACAGACATGCCATCTTTGCAACGCTGCAGCTGCCAAGCTCCATCTGCCGGGAAGAGGAAAAAACTAAAACAATTCACTTACACAAAACCCTTGTCCTAAGGAGCTTCGCTAATGACCTTAAAGGACTTCCTGTCAGCCTGGAATTCTACTCTAGTCCCCTCTCCATGCACAACTCCAACAAATAGCTCGACCAGGAAAAACTCACTTCACTTGAAGGGGAGTTATGGTAAAAAAATAAATAGCACCAGACTTATATAAATATATTACAGAAAAGTGGGAGGGGGGAGGCAGGGAACAAGGAAAACAAATGTTAGATAAAAGGCACTGACCAAAAAAAAAAAAATTAACATGAAACAGATGATAATCATGAACAACAAAGGACTCAAAGGGCTTAATGAATTTTAAAGCAAGAGATCAAAGCAAGGATGCTATAGTTCAAGGAAGAGATGATGAAGCAACTGGAGGAGATGGCACTGGCAGAGCTCAGGAAAGAAAGTATAAAAAAAAAAAAAAAACCTCAGAAGTGAAGGTAATTTCAAAAACATCAACAAGGAAGCGAGCCTTGCTGAGTACAGAGGATAAGATTGCAAAAAGCAAGTGAAGGAGCTGGAAATGAACAATTAAAAGGGAACCAAGAAATAATATAGCTAACAAGTATGGAGACACAGAGGGCAAGAAAGTGGGAGGGTTAAGCACATGGGTTTCTTCAACTTTTATAGCTGTAAATCTTAAGATACCTTTTAAATCTGATAAACCTAGAAACAGATGTCTAAGCACATTTAAAGATATAAAGGGAACTAACAATAATAATTAAAACTGGATAGGAAAGGATGAAGAAAAGCAGAAGTATAACAATTATTTTTTTTTTAAAGGTCAGTGTGAACTTTCTAATTTATTTTATTTATTTATTTACTTGTTTATTTATTTTGGCTGCACTGGGTCTTCGTTTCTGTGCGAGGGCCTTCTCTAGTTGCGGCAAGCGGGGGCTACTCTTCGCTGCGGTGCACAGGCTTCTCATTGCGGTGGCTTCTCTTGTGGAAGGCGGGCTCTAGCGCACTCAGGCTTCAGTAGTTGTGACGTGCCGGCTCAGTAGTTGCGGCACACAGGCTTAGCTGCTCCGCGGCATGTGGGATCTTCCCGGACAAGGGATTGAACCCGTGTCCCCGGCATTGGCGGGCAGATTCTTAACCACTGCACCGCCAGGGAAGTCCCAATTACTCCTTTTTTGACTTTTGAATTTTGTGCTATCTATCTGTCTATCTATATGTATATACATCTCACCTATTCAAATGACTGAATCAGTTTTTAAGTAATAAAACAAAATCAGTGCGGTACAATAAGGAACACAGAGCTACTGGTAGAGCACCACAGTAAAAACAGGTTCATTGAAACTGGGAACTAGGAGGGTTGCAAGTGAATAGAAATCAGTGAAAGGAGAAAAAGGCAAAAAGATGATGAAGTCTCTAGGCTACTGAATTTACACTGGTTTATCAAGAATGAGACTTACTAATAATAAGTTAGTTACAAACATAATTACATACAGAGGGTTAGATTGACCACCCTAGACCAGTTATCTTCTTCAGCTCATCAAAACATCAAAAGATAAAACAGACCTTCATCCCAAGATCAAACATATATGATAAAAAAGGTTATCAAAAAGAAGTTAATAGTCAGTAGAGAGACCAGAGCAAGCCTCTTAGACTTCATAATAAAAAATTAAACACACACACACATACACACACACAAATGGAATAGCCTGGGGCTTTTATCCAAACCACCTCATTAGCAAGAGGAACCTGCTTCCTCTTCACCATGAGCACAGCTGGCCCCCTGGAATGATGTATGCAGTATGTGGTGTGTGTAAATGAATTAGAGGATTACTAAATCTGTTGAAAATCTGAACTTCTTGATCACTGGTAACTTATCTTAAAATTTTCTATTTAACATCTCACATTTTAAAAAATAATGCAAAATAACAAGTGTTGGCAAGGATGAGGAGAAATTGGAACCCGTGTGCATTGTTGGTGGGGATGTAAAATGGTGGAGCTGCTGTGGAAAACATAAGGTGGTTCCTCAAAAAATTAAACATAGAATTACCATATGATCCAGCAATTCCACTTCTGGGTATGTAAGAAGATAGGGTAGGGGGTCCCCAGAGAAAGAGAACCAGGCATGGCTTTCTTGACATAAGAGACGTCATTTTTTTTTTTAACATCTTTATTGGAGTATAATTGCTTTACAATGGTGTGTTAGTTTCTGCTTTACAACAAAGTGAATCAGTTATACAGATACATATGTTCCCATATCTCTTCCCTCTTGCGAAGAGACGTCATTTTTGACCTAAGACATTTTGTGATCTAAGCCTGGCCACAGGCTTGTCCTTGAACAGGTCTCAGTATTAGGCACAAGATGTAACAATAGCAAAGATTATAAATCAGTTGTAAAGATTCCCAATTCTGTTTCAGTGGTAAAGATTGGCCTGAAACGCTCTACCATTACATCAACTAGAACCTGAGGGATGATGATGTTGACCTTTTCTGACCCTCGTGACTTCAATCAACTAAAGCTTGGACTCTGTTGACCACCCAAACCCCTTCATGAATATGCATGTGCCCTTGGTTTAAAACTTGCCCAATTTTGCTGTTTGGGGAGACACTGCTTTGGGAAAGATCCCCAGTGGTCTCCTTACTTACTGTAAGTAATAATAAATCCTTCCTTCTCCAGATTTTTGGCTTGGTTGTATCTTTTGGCTCAATACGCACCAAGAGGCGAACCAGTTTTTCGGGTAACAAGTATATACTCAAAGGAATTGACAGCAGGGACTCAAAAGAGATTTCTGTACACCATGGTCCACAGCAGCTTTATAAACAATAGTCAAAAGGGAGAAACAGGGACTTCCCTGGTGGCACAGTGGTTAAGAATCCACCTGCCAATGCAGGGGACACGGGTTCGAGCCCTGGTCCAGGAAGATCCCACATGCCGCGGAGCAGCTAAGCCCGTGTGCCACAGCTACTGAGCCTGAGCTCTAGAGCCCCTGAGCCATAACTACTGAAGCCCGTGCACCTAGAGCCCGTGCTCCACAACAAAAGAAGCCACCGCAATGAGAAGCCCGCGCGCCGCAACAAAGAGTACCCCTCGCTCACCGCAACTAGAGAAAAGCCCAGGCTCAGCAACGACGACCCAATGCAGCCAAAAATAAATAAATAAATAAATTTATTTATTAAAAAAAAAACAAAAACGAAAGGGAGAAACAACCCAAATGTCCATTGACAAATGAATAGATAAACAAACAAAATGTGCCATATATATGGTGGAAAATTGGCCTTAAAAAGGAAGGAAATTCTGATACATGCTACAATGTGGATAGACCTTGAAAATATTAACTAAAATAAGACACAAAAGCACAAATATTGTATGAGGTACCTACAAGAGTCAAATTCACAGAGACAGTAGAATGGTGGTTACCAGGGGCTGGAAGGAGGCAGGAATGGGGAGTCATTGTTTAATGGGTTCAGAGCTTCAGTTGGAGAAGATAAAAATGTGCTGGAGATGAATGGTAGTGACAGTTACAGGACAATGTGAATGTACTTAATGTCACTGAACTGTACACTTAAAGACGGTTAAAATGGTAAATTGTTTTTGTGTATTTTACCACAATTGTTTCTTAAGTTTAAAAAAAAATGTATGTTGCTGAGACAGGAGGGAAGGGGGCAGGGCACAACCTTGAAAAGAATGACATAGCTGTTGAGGATACGACAAAAACTGGTTAGAACCAATTAGGCCCAAGATGGCGGAAGATTCAACTTCCACTAGACCTTGAGCCTCATTACACACTCATTGTATTACATTAGTGTATGCTAAATGACACGCCCACAGGCACCATGACAGTTCTAAGGCTAACCATAAAATGCCAAAAAGTGGGCAGTGGCCCAATTCCTGGAAATCCCCACCCCTTCCCCCAAATAGTTGGAATAATCCTCCCATTTGTTAGCCTATGAAATTACCCAGACCATAAAAACTAACCACCCCATATTTCTGGGCCACTCTTACCTTCTGAGATGGCCCACACTCTGTAGAGTGTTTCTCCCAGGGCCGCTCTCGCCTTTTAAGGCGAACCGCATTCTGCCTATGGAATGTGTGTCTCCGCTTTCACTTTACTATGGCTCGCTCTTGAATTCTTTCCCGTGTGAGGCCGAGGACCCTCACTTGGTGGCCTGTCCCAGGAACTCACCCAAGACCTGGGACGTAACCATCCTCTTGTGCCCCGTTTTCCTGCTACATATTTATAAAGGAAGAGGACAGAGGTGGTCTTCTACCCGTCCTCATTTTTCCTTTGATTATAAAAACGCAGCCCACTTAATTCTTGGGGCAGAGCCCTCTTCCCTGCCCACTTGTATCCCTCACAAGCATCCTATATTAATGAATCTACTTCCTGCCTATCACTTTGCCTCTTGTTGAATTCCTTCTGCGCTGAGACGTAAAGAGCATGAGCTTCATTACGTTCTGAGCCCAGGTGTGTGCTTTCAGCTGGGAGACTGTGGGTTCGAGTACCCTCCTAAGCCAGAGATTGTGGGTCAAGTCAAATCTGAGGTGCAACTGGGTTTGAGCTCCATGTAAGGTGTGAGGTTTCGAGGTACGGTTTCATTCCCCTTCCCCCACACTTCCTGAATGATTCTGTCTAGAAGCCATTAGTTGAGGCCAGGCATAGCAGGCATCTGTCTGGGGGTAGAGGGAGGCTGTGGTGGGGTAGCACAAGGTGCTGGAGCCCTGAGCAGGGTGAGGGGACTGGGGTGAGGGCACGCTGGTGGGGGACAGGGTTAGTGTGCAACAACAGGAGACTGGTTACATTCAGGAGGGCTAGTCAAAGAAGATCGTGAGAGCCAGGTTTCTCTCTGTCAAAGAAGGGAATTAAATGTATAGAAAGAGAGGAAACTAGAATAAACCCTGTGGTGTTGGACTGGGGTTGAATGTGTTGGTGTGAACTCATGGATTTCAATATATATAGATAGATGTAGAAATAAACAGATATAAATGTACGTACACTTACCGTATATACACACATATATACCCTCCCTCTGTCCATGAGAGAGCCTAGAAGCAGTGACCGTTCCAACAGCAATGAACAAACCCACTGCCCAAATCTTGGTTTCTAAACACCATTCTCCACTAAAAGAACAAGGGTTTCTTGGAGAAATGACTGAATCCCGAGCTGAGACAGAGGAGGTACAAGATATGCTAGAAAGTAAGAAAATACTCAAAAAACGATGGAGACGTATCAAAAGGACACAGAAGTCAGCCTGGAGGGGCTCCCACTGGTCAAATATGAGATAATTTGAGTATCAGAATAAATAATGAATTCCAGTGGCAACCAAGATGGAGTAATCCCATTACAGCCTCTCTCCCTCATCCGTTACAACTAAAAACTCTGGACAAAATACAAACAGCAACCAACTTAAGAATCTGAAAAGCAAATAATGCCAAGTGGATTTGGGGAGTGAGGGTAGTAAAAATTTGAAGAAACAACCCCAGCGGGGCTGAGTTTCCTGGTTTAATGAAGGACACAAGTTACTAAACAAAATTCAACTGTATTTTTATATACTATCAAACAATTAAAAATCAAAAAATTTTAAACAATACCATTTATAGTAGCACTAAAAACATGAAATACTTAGGTATAACAAAATATTTGCAGGTTCTGGATGTTGAAAATTATAAAACATTGATGTAAGAAGGTAAAGAACATCTAAATAATACCAGACCTGGTACTAGTTCTTTTTTTTTTTTAATTAATTAATTTTATTTATTTTTGGCTGCACTGGATCTTCATTGCTGCATGTGGACTTTTCTCTAGTTGTGGTGAGCGGGGGCTACTCTTCGTTGTGGTGCGCGGGCTTCTCATTGCGGTGGCTTCTCTTGTTGCGGAGCATGGGCTCTAGGCACACGGGCTTCAATAGTTGTGGCACGTGGGCTCTAGGCACACGGGCTTCAATAGTTGTGGCACGCGGGCTCAGCAGTTGTGGCCCACGGGCTCTAGAGCGCAGGCTCAGTAGTTGTGGCGCGTGGGCTTAGTTGCTCCACCGCATGTGGGATCTTCCCGGACCAGGGCTCGAACCCGTGTCCCCTGCATTGGCAGGCGGATTCTTAACCACTGCGCCACCAGGGAAGCCCTGGTACTAGTTCTTTTACATATATTCTCTCATTGACTCTTCAGAGCCATTCTGTGTGGTAGTTATTATCCCCAGGCTCAGAAAGAGTATATGACTTACCTAAGGCCATATTATAAAAGAATTCATAGCAGGTTTATTTGTGATAGCCCCAAATTAGAAATAACTCAAATGTCCTTCAACGGGTGACTGGTTAAACACACCATGGTACATCCACACCATGGATTATGACTCAGCAATAAAAATGAACAAACTATTGATACACACAAAAACCTGGAAGAATCTCCAGGGAATTATTCTGAGTAAAAAAAAAAGCCAATCCCGGGCTTCCCTGGTGGCGCAGTGGTTGAGAGTCCGCCTGCCGATGCAGGGGACACGGGTTCGTGCCCCGGTCTGGGAAGATCCCACATGCCGCGGAGCGCCTGGGCCCGTGAGCCATGGCCGCTGAGCCTGAGCGTCCGGAGCCTGCGCTCCGCAACGGGAGAGGCCACAGCAGTGAGAGGCCCGCATATCGGAAGAAAAAAAAAAAAAAAAAAAGGCCAATCCCCAAAAGTTACATACTAAATGATTCAATTTATACAACATTTTTGAAATGAAAAAAATTAAAGAGATGGAGAATAGATTAGCGTTACCTGCGGCTGGGGATACGGCATATGGGAAAGGAATGGGTGTAATTATAAAGCAGCAGCATGAGGGACCTTTGTGATGATCAAACATTTCTAGGTATTTATGGTGGTATCGTTGTACTATTTACACATGACAAAATTGCATAGGCCTACATACATACACAAATAAGTACATATAAAACTGGTGAAAATGGAATAAACTGTGGATTATATCAAGGTCAGTTCCCTGGTTTTGATATTGTACTATAGTTATGTTACCACTGGGGAAAACTAAGTGAAGTCTGTACTCTTTTTGAAATTTTCTGTGCATCTATGATTATTTCCAAATAAAAAGCTTTAAAAAAAAAAAGTATCTAGGCTTCTGTTCCACAACCCCCAACAGTGTGCCATCAAAAGACAACAAAATCTCTGTCTGAAAGAGTCTGGAAATCATTATTGGAGGTCTCCTTTCACAGGCATGGCCTGCAATCCACTGCTTGTCCTCTTTAACCAACACTTACTGAGTGTCAGCTGGGAGTCAGGCCTTGTGTTGGAAGCTAAGTGATATGAGATGAATGATTTATCATCCATTCCCATGGGAGCTCCCAACCTAGTGCTAATAAAAATGTCTAATATGATAAGAGCACTGGACCAGGAAGTCAAAAGAATTTTGTCCTCCTGGAAACACTTACTAGGCTTTTGATTTTGGACCAATCCTTTGCCTCTTGGTATCTTGATTTCTTAACCTGCAAAATTCAGGAGAATGGAATGCACGTAAATATATATTTTAAACTTAACCTGAGCCCTCCGGATGGGTTCAAGGCTATCTGAAATTACCTGAAATTGTATGCAGAAGTATGTAAGTGCATCCTTCTTCTAGGAAGAGGTATTATTTTTTAAAAAATAGATTTTGGGGGCTTATAACTGAAACTGATTTTGGATTTAATCTCTGAGGTCCCTTCCATTCTAACATTCTACAATTCTAGTAGAACTCTAAGATGTCTCCTTCTATCTCTAATGTTCTGTGATTCCAGCAGGGATGGAAGAAATGGGCTAGAGCTCTAACACTCCTGATTCCCAGTACCACAAGAGTTTGTTCCCTTCTGCAAGAGGGCAAGGATTCAATTTTTCAACATGGAATTCTAGGCTCTTTATGATTTAACCTCTAATTGACCTTCCAACCTCAGCTCTTATCCCTTCCCCAGACCTCACCTCAGCCTGCAGTTTCCACAAAGCTTTGCTCCCATTTACTCTGTGCCTTGGTACAGACAGTGCCTTCTACCTGGAATGCCCCTAACTCCACCCTTTTTCTTCTTGAGTCTAGGCTTAAAGGTCCCCTCCTGAGTGAAGACTTCCAGGGCCCCTCATCCTTACAGCGGGGTTTGGTGGGCTCCCTTAGCCCTGGATACCGACTGCCTATTACCACACAGGAAATAGGACTGTTGGTTCACTCAGGGCAGCAAACGCAACTGCCAAGGGGCCTGGCAGAGGAAGGAAAGGTTTGAAGCTGGTAGGTACGAAAAACTCTAGGCCCCTGTTTTCCCACCTTTGAAAAGAAAATAGGGAAAAATATTGGCTCTAAGGAAAACGACAACCTGAGGGCAATAGTAAATGAACTCTTCTGAATGTTAATGTAACATGAAACAACATTCTATTTCAGAGAACAATAGGGAATGGTGGGTGGGGATTGAGCCTGATTGGAACAGAGTATCTGTCTAAAGGAAGGAGACTCAGCTCCAGCTAACTGTTAACTGGCAGGAATGTGGGTGGGTCCAGTGAAGCCAGCTTGTCCACTTTTTCAAGAAAAACTGGAAATCCAGATTTGCACGTGCAATCTCTCAATTTTTACATATTACTAACTAAAAACATTAAAGACCCATTGTGATGACCTTCAAGGTTTTGAGCCTGTGGAAACTGTTCTGTGAGGATCTACTTCAACCCATTTACAAGAGCACATCCTATGGGGGAGGCAAGTTTTATATCAGGGCCACTGGTGTGTTGATGGCTGTTAAAGAGGCCCACTCATTCTGCATAGAAATCAAAGGTACTGCAAGGGTTACACAAAATCTTCATAAGGGACCCCTGTCTCTCCCTTAGTTTCCCAGTCTGTAAAATACATACAAAACGTATTTGTGAGCCAGTTGTCAAAAAGAATATCACTTACCAAAGGTCTGTCAGAGCTACATGCTTTTACCTGCATCATCTCACTGAATTCTCATTAACTACTAATGAGGTTAGTTCTAGTACATCCACATTTTACAGATAATTAAACTGTAGCTCAGAGACAGCAATTTACTTAATAAGACAAACATTTAAAAAGCCCTTTCTTTCCAAAGTCTTCACTATTTAATCCTCTCAGTAACTCTGGCCTAAGGCAAATAAACCTTTCGGGGATTCCACCAAGGCAGCCTGACTCCAATAGGGTAGCACAGTTTTACCGTTCAACGTATGTATAATGAAAACCATATACGTAATGTAAAATTTTCTAGTAGCCACATTTAAAAGTAAATGACACACGTGAAATTAATTTTAATGATATATTTTATTTGACCCAATATATGCAAAATACTACCTACCAATCCAACATGTAACCAATATAAAAAATTACTGAGATATTTTGCATTTTTTTTTATACTAAGTCCTGGCTGTATTTTACATTACATCACATCCCAGTTCCCACTAGCCACACGTCAAGGGCTCAGTAAGCATATGGGGCTAGTGGCCACTATATGAGGCTACGCATTTAGTCTATTTAGTAATCCTGAAATTAAAAGCAAAACCCACAGAGCCACCTGTCCCTTGGTTTCAGAGGCCGCGCCAAAAAAAAAAATTGTAATGGCAAAAATTTCTTGAGCATTTACTTTGTGCCATGAAAAGGGCAACTTTTACTACGTGTGTTGAAGATCTTACACACGTTATCTTGTGTCATCCTCGCCACAAGGCGAGTGTACTGCCCTCCTCTTTTGAGTGAGCGAGAGAACTTTCCCGAGTTGGGCCCTCCTCCTGCGCCCGATCGCCGTCCCGCTCCCGCCACCCGCCGGGCGCCAGCCCCCGGGAGCCATTGGTTAGCCATCATCCTAATCTGGGTCAAGTAAGGAGGCGCGCACGCAGGGGCAGACGCAGGTCACCTGCAAGCCCTTGGGCTTGAGCGGCGGCTCCGGCACCGACTCCTCCTCCGACCCCTCCTCCGGCTCCTCCTCCGACTCTTCGACTTCTCCTCCTCCTCGAACTGGTGCTCGGGGGCGCCACCAGCCGGAGCCAGCCATTGCACGCTTCGACTGGCCGGCGGGCCTGCGGTAGCCACAGCCTCCTGGCGGGACTCAGGAACGCGAGGGGGCGCCGCTTCCGGGAGCCCGGACTCAGCTTCCGGACGCTCGCGCGCCGAGCTCACCATAGAGAAACCAGCCGGGACGCCCACTTCCGGCCGCCCCAGGCGCTTTGCTGGCGCTGTTAGGCTTGGAGCCCCCACCGGCCCTCTCCCTCAGGGTCGCGCGGGCTCCGCCCTTTAGCGGAAACGTCTCCCTCTTCACCCCGCCCGCTTGCAGACACAGTGCTGCGCCCACAGCTGCCGAACAAAGAGTGACGTCCAGAGCTGGAGTCATGGCGGCGAGTGAGCAGAGCTTGGCAGTAACCGAGAGCCTCGCGCTGCTGTCGGGGAAAGAGGAAGGGGCCGGCCTGAGCTCAAGCCCGGAGCGTAATTCCACGGGCTTCTCCTCGACTCCTGAGACCCCACCGCCTGCCCCCGAGTCGTCCAGCCTCAACGCCGCGGCCCCCGAAGCGAATCCTACGTCTTCCGCGGCGGCCGCCGCCGCCGCCCTGGAGCTGCCTCTCGGGCCCGCACCCCTCGCCTCCGCGCCGTTTGCCGAAGCCGCTCCGCGATTCCCCCCAGGCCCTGGCGGCTCCCGGCCCGGCCCGGAGACGTTCCGCCAGCGATTCCGGCAGTTCCGCTACCAGGACGCGGCAGGCCCTCGGGAGGCGTTCCGACAGCTGCGGGAGCTCTCCCGCCAGTGGCTGCGGCCCGACATCCGTACGAAGGAGCAGATCGTGGAGATGCTGGTGCAGGAGCAGCTGCTCGCCATCCTGCCTGAGGCAGCGCGGGCCCGGCGGCTTCGCCGCCGCACGGACGTGCGCATCACCGGCTGAGCGGCAGAGCTGCGGGCGGCCCGGCCCGGGCGCTCTCTGGACTAGAGCCATGATCAGATCCGAGGCCCGGAGCCTGGCTCCCCAATACGCGTTAATGAAAAACGTGTTTTGGCAGTTCCTGCAGTCTCGTGTGTCCTTTTCGTTCGTCCTTTACCGTGCTTATTTTCCCGAGCCTATTTCCAACCTCCTTTCTGGCTGGTGGCGAAACCAAGTTGGGAGCCCATGAGAATAAAGCCTTTGTTTCTCATTCACTTGGCCATTGTTGGCTTTTGTGGGATCATTATGTGTTGGTTAGGCCTGGGCCGCCACATCTGGGAAATTGTTTTCCGGCGCGTTCCCCAGCGCCCCGCTTGGGTTTCCTTTGTTTTGTGGAGTCTAAGCAATGAGGGCTCCAGCAGCCTGTGTTCCATCGTCGCCCCTACCTCTCACTACCTAGAATTTGAGCTTGTTTTCCTACCTAAGAGGACAGATGACAGTGTTCTGTTGTCTTGTAGGTGGCGGTGGGTCGTGCCGGCAAATAGCTGGCCCTACTAGGTGCTTATTTAACTGGCTACTGTTATACCAATGCTGCCACCAGCTTGCTCCATCAGCCTGCCCTTTGGGCACAAGACTTCCCCAAAGGCCCAAGTTATAGGGCTATTTTAGTAAGTGTTTAGTGCAGGTGTTTACAGAGATAGGCTAGTTCTTGTTTGTGAGCTCTGGTTTAAGCCTCCATACCTTTCCTACCAAATTTTAAGGCTCTTGAAATATTTAAGGAGCATATCTGGTGTGAACTAATGGATTGCTACTCACTTTAATGTCTCTCCAACTGCCTCCCTTAACTTTTTTAATAAGCATAATTGTTCAGGAAGGGAAGAAGCAATGTGGCAAGTAATAGGGAAGCTCTGCAGCATAACCTTAGAGCCTACTCCATTCCTTGAGTCTTCCGCACACCCAGGAAGAAGCTGATTGGGGTTCATAGGCCGTTTGGCTTGCCCTCAGAAGGGTCCTAATTGCAGTGGGTGCCATCTTTTAATATAAGGAAAGCCAGACCTATTCTCCCTGCACTGCTTTCAACAATCAAAAATTGAATAGTCCTGCAGCTCACATCACAAAGCATGAGCCAGACTGGGCTAGAGGGTGGTGTGGGGCATTTTACTTTTGAATATCAAAGACACTTACTTAAATGAATTCAAAAGTATTTTGCATACTTCCTTGGGATTTTGGATTTAAGCCTGCCTGCATCTGCCTCCCTGCAGAAGATACATCTATTTAGAATGTAAAAGCAGACTTCCTTTAAAAGGTAATGTTTATAGAAAATTAATGCACATTAAAAACAGGGTAGATGGGACCTCCCTGGTGGTGCAGTGGTTAATAAGAATCTGCCTGCCAATGCAGGAGAGACAGGTTCAAGCCCTGGTCCGGGAAGATCCCACATGCCACGGAGCAACTAAGCCCGTGCACCACGGAGCAACTAAGCCCGTGCACCACAGCTACTGAGCCTGCACTCTGGAGCCCGCGAGCCACAACTACTGAGCCTGTGTGCCACAACTACTGAAGCCTGCATGCCTAGAGCCCATGCTCCGCAACAAGAGAAGCCACTGCAATGAGAAGCCCGTGCACTGCAAAGAAGAGTAGCCCCCGCTCCCCACAACTAGAAAGCCTGCACGCAGCAACGAAGACCCAATGCAGCTAAAAATAAATATAAAAAGAAGAAAAATAAATTCATATTAAAAAATAGGGTAGATAACTATAACAAATGACTGAAACGTAGCAACAAAAACCTGTTTTATTTTTTCCAAATACAGATACAGAAGTTTGCATGTTTTGCAAATATTGCTTCAAAGCAACATTTCTATATACAGCGCCTTCTGTTCTAATAGCGCGTAAACATAGATATGTATCCACAGTGCAATGTTGGCTCATCAAGGGTCCACCTTGCATACACTCATCACTTAAACAAAATGATTAGTCAAACCAGAACTGTTTTTGTCAAGGCAATTTTTTTTTATAGGTGGATAGTTTTTCTCAAAAGAAAACGTAGGTAGTGTACATTTCTAAATGGTAACAGTAATAATTGCAAATAACAGTTTCCAGTGCTCCAGCCTGGGGTTAATTCAACTTGACCCAGGAATTGGGGATGGAGCCCCTCAACATGGTTTTAAATTAGGGAAGCACACTGGGGTTATCAGAACTCGGAGTCACCCCCTGCTTCCCTAAGGACAAAGGTCACAATGAGTGAAATGGGATTATTTCCTTTACAAAAAGCATACAGTAAACCCAATAATGGCCACTTGGCAAAATTAGGGTAACTCAGTTTCTTCTTTCATCTGGAAAAAGACATGAAATTGACTCCCTTAAAGTTACAGCTTCCCCAGAAGTTATGCTCAAATGTGTTTTCAGGAAAGAAAAATCAGTAATCTAATAAGTCACTATACCTCACAGTTGTGGCTACAGAAAATCATCCTGTTTCTTCCCCTTTCAGACAAGCTTCACACAGTTCTTATAATGTGGCCGTCTGATAAATTATTGCAAAACACAGATGCCATGCATACTCCTTGAGCGTTTCTTCCCACACCAGAAACACCAACATTAGCAATGGAAAACAACCTCTTACAGAGGAATTGTGTCAGCTTTATTACAGATGTCATAGCCACATGTATTCCCTCTGATGGATGAGCTACAGCAGGTCAACTTGTCCTAAATTCATTTTGTATCAAATGGTGAGTTAAATTACTAGACAAAGCATACCCTGAAACAGATCTTGGTACAGAGGGCTTTGTGACCGCAGATGACCTGTACCTTAAAGCCTAACCATCCCAAAGGTCACCGGAGATACTGTCATTGCTATTGAGATATTGGCTACTTCACGTTTACATAGTAAATATTTGCAGCATATAACATTACAGATTCATAAACCCATAATTAACTTGTGAGTGTTAATGGATAGATGTGCTTTGATTTTTGCCTTTAGTGATAGGAAAACTAAATGGTAAAATGGGTCACTCCTCAAAGCATGGAACATTTTCTTTAATTTTGCCTAGTAAGGAAAAACAAAACAATTACACGTGGAACCGTAACCTGGAAGAGTAACAAATATTGTCTCAAAAGGTACAAACTGCACCTGGACCTTAAGCAGCATAATCACCTTGATCTCACAAAATAATACGAACAGGAAATTTAAAGTGTTAACGTATATTAAAACAATTCGGAAAATGCCAACTACTGAACATATACCCTTCGGGGAAGGAGAAAAGCGGCAGCAGATGTAGAATCTGGTTTGTTTACAACAATACAAAGTAAGGTAATTCCCCAAACCACATTCTTTGTAACAAATCTTTACAGTGAGAGTTCAAATTTGGGGGAACCATTTTTTGGACATGAAATAGAACTGGTAAGCTGTCAAGAAGTGGGTAGAAAATGCTGTCCTTTGGGTTCCAGACCCTGCCTGCTTCAGTTTGGAATTCCTCCTAGATTCTTATTACAGTGAGATTCTAGTTCTTCCACAGGCTGTATGGGTTCTGCTACAAAAGACACAACCCAGCCAATTCTGGGGTGAAAGCATACAAAACTTGTCCCCGGTACCATGAAGTCATGCAAGACAGGTGGTGAGAAAGTGAAGAGTTCTAAGAAGGCAGGGCAGCCAAGGCCTCTGCTCCTTCCCAACCTCCACAGAATGGTGAAGTCACGACATTCCCACGAAGCTGGAAAAACGAAAATGATGCCTGCTGCCTAAATCCATGCCAGGCAGAAAACCAGAAGGCTTGGCATGTGCCCCAACCTGACAGAAAAGTCAATTAAATAAGCTGCAAGTTGAATTTACAACTGTTTCCGACTAAACTTTTTTGGCTCTCATTCCATTTATCATCAGTGGCACGATTTCAAGTGAAGTTTGTGCAAAAAGACTCACTCTCCATTCAACAATGTGCACAGAAGAAGGCAATCCCAAGAGTCTATTTGCTACCTTCTTGGTAGGCTTCGAGATCAGAGTGCCCTCCCTTCCAGCAGCCAAAATGGCCTCTTTGTCCAAGTCCATCACACCCCTGCCCAGATCCCTGAAGTCAGTCGGTGTCACGTGCATTCGGCATGCTAGGTTTATTTATTTAAATATGTGAAGCTCCTCCTGCAGGTGCCCCAGGATTGTGCCCCCATTAGTGTGGGGTGCCCAGTTTCATGTTGAGCAGCAGAGTGCGATCTGTTGCACCTTGCCCAGGTCCGTCAGCAGCTGCTTGATGCAATGCTTGAGCTGCGGAAGCCTGGCCAGAGGCTCCGGGGGCTCCAGCTCCCCAGTGTAGTCCAGCCAGCTCTCCAACACTGTAGGCAGAAGAGAGAGGACCTGGTGAGTTCTCAACGCTTGATCTGCAAGAATGTCAGCACTTTATCCCACCTAACCACTCGTGGGGGGCTGGGAGGGAGGGCCATTTCAGGCAACACTGACTCATCACCCTCTCTGCAAAGTATTACTCATAGGTCAAAGCTCAAATGCTGTAGAGCGGTGCAGTCCAACAAAACTTTCTGCAGTGATGGAAATGGGCTATGTCTGTGTTGTCTAATATAGCCACTAGCCATATGTAGCTACTGAGTACTTAAAACGTGGCTAGTGCAACTGAGGAACTGAATTTAAATTTTATTCCATTTTAATTAATTTATATAGCCACACATAGCTAGTGACTACTCCATTCGTGCAGCTCTATAGTCTAGCCGGCTTGGACCGACCTTTCTCAGTGTTACCGCCCCATCTTTATAAGGCTTTCCCATGTTGAAAATCAGAGAGCCTGGTGTTTTAGCCTTCTGTTAAGAACAATGAGAATCTAAAGGGACTTGAAAAGGTCTATTTTTGTCTCCATAAATTCTGATCTGCTTCATATTGATTCCTATCATCAGTAGCACAGAACACTCTGATTTTATTTTCTAAGTACTTAATGTAAGATGTCCAGGTACTAACAAACTTGACTACAATTAGTTCAATATCTAAAAAGCTGTCTTGCTTCTGAGAGCAGAAATTTCTCTATAGCAAGATATTTGTTCTTCCCCAAGCCACTCCCTTAAGCTCTGGCATTTGGGGAGGGGCCATTCCGGAGCCCTGCACCTCTGACAAGAGCCAGCCCCTCCAGGTAGGCCCTGTGCTTACCCCGTCCTGCCCGTAGACTTTCTAGTCTGTGCACCAACCTCTACTGAGCACCCTCTGGACCCTGGAGCCAGACTGCAGAAAGAGGAAGACCATGCAGTGCCTGTTCCTCAAACAGCCTGCAGCCTCATACACAATCCTCTGCCCTCCTCAGACCAGCCCTCCATCTCCCTTCCCACCTTTCTAAATCCTTTGTTCCCTGCAAGTTACTTCTCAGGGAAGCCTTCCCCAACTCTACAATCTGAATCTGGTCCCTGTGTCACAGGTGCTATGCTATCACTTGCTCTCCTTTGGAGCACTTATCCTGGTTTGTAATTAAACATAACGGGATGATTTAATTAATATCTGTCTCTAACATAAGATCAAGCCCCATGAGAGCAGAGGCAGAGTCTGCCTTACTCACCATTATATACCTAACACTCAGCTATGCCTGGTACATAGTACGTTCTCAACAGAGGCAGTGAGAGAATGCAGCAACAATCCAGTGATATGCCCCACTGAACGCTCGGGCTCCTCAGACTTCACCTTCCTCCATCAGATTTCTTGTTGGTACTTGGGGGTTCCAAGGAGGAGGAACCTTCCCTCCTCCTGATCCCAACAAGTACAAGGACTTGAAAATAAGAAATATAAAACTGACTTCTCAGACGGAACTTGAAAACCAAGAGTAAAGGATCAAAGTTAAATGACAGTGACCAGTGACCTCCCGAGCAAGAAAAACTCCATAGTGACCAGTTTCAATACAACAGTTAAGTCTTATTAAAAAAAAAAAAAAAGAAAAAGAAAAGGAAAAAGAAGTCCACAGACTAGAGAGAGACAGGAACTGCTCAGCTAAAGAGCACAAGCGTAAATGGAGGCGGGACTTCCCTGGTGGTCCAGTGGTTAAGACTCCATGCTCCCAATGCAGGGGACCCAGGTTTGATCCCTGATCAGGGAACTAGATCCCACACACAGCAACGACGATCCCAAAGACCTGGCATGCATGCATAAATAAACCTTTTTTTTAAAAAAAAAGAGTAAATGGAGAAAAGACTCAAAGTTAATGCCATAAGAGCCCATCTGGGTGAGTCTAAGGCAGTCAAGCCTGGCTGGGTTGATTCCAAGAGAAAATGTCAGTCAGTCTGTCCTTGGCAAGATGATCCTACAATTGCTGAGAGGCCCCTCTTAAAGCTACTGGAACTACCTCAGATCTGGTTCGGGCTCACCCAAGACGTGCCCCAACACCATGGTGACCCAGCAGGCACGCACAGGGAGAGAGAGCATCAGTCAGTGTGCAGACTAGAAGAGTCTAGGCCACTCACAGTCTCTGAACTTGGTTGAGAGGAGTGTTTAGAGCCCCTAAGGTGGAAGTCTTCTCTCTAGCAGGAACGAAGAAGACCAGACCCAGAAATGTGGGAGCCAATAGCACCTACTCTGGAACCCAGCATCCAGCAAGCCAGCCTTCTCTCCACACCAGGTGCTGGACCATCACCCCAAGTTTCTCCTTTAAGGAAGTTCAACAGCTTCTCAACAGTATCATGATTCCAAGCAAGGCAAAAGGTTATAAAGGTAAAGTTTCATTTCAAATACACTCCCCCAGACCATCTAGATAGAGGCCAATGCTCACTAAGGTAACATTTAAAAAAAAAAATCTATCTAATGCTAAAAGATTCAGTATTTTCATGGTCATTAAATATCTTTTAGTTTTATAAGACTGTTCACACAACTACATAAGTTATTAAATAATGGTTAATACTCAAACAATGACATTTTTTAAAGTCAATACAATAGGTTATCAGACTTTTTAAAAAGGAATACTGTATCCAAATTCCTATAAAAGCTCAGTTTATCTTGATGGTATTTAGATGAAATGAAGATAGTAGAAATAAAATAGGATTCTGATGAATCTTAATTAAATACAATGCAAACTCTGTTTACCTGAATAAAATCTTTAAACTTTATAATTGATTTTCATGCTTCTAGTACCTCTCGGGGCCTGGAATATCAGAACAAGAACAGAATATGTGGCCCCAGATGAGCAGGACACAAGAGTCCCCTGGAAGGCCAGAGAAGGGAGCCCAGGCTTATCATCCTGGCCACACTGACCACTCAGTGAACTCAGGGCTGGAGCAGCCCAAGCCTGGGACTTCCCTGGTGATCCAGTTAAAGAATCTGCCTTCCAATGCAGGGGACGTGGGTTTGATCCCTGGTCGGGGAACTAAGATCCCACATGCCTCGGGGCAACTAAGCCCACGTGCCACAAACTACAGAGCCCACGCACTCTGGAGCCCGTGTGCCACAGCTAGAGAGAGAGAAGCCCGCACACCGCAACAAAAGATCCCGCATGCCACCATGAAGATCCCGCGTGCCGCAACTAAGGCCCAACGCAGCCAAAAATAAAATGGAAGGAAGGGAGGGAGGAAGGGAGGGAGGAAAGAAGGAAGAAAGAAAGGCTCTGTCTTCCCCCCTAGGGGCAGGTTCCTTTGGCAACAACTGAAACTTCGCCCTGTTTCCATGGTGCTAAGCCGCTTCTCAGGGACCCAGAGCCAATTCTACCGCCACCGTCTGAAACTCTAGAATTTTCAGTCTGGCACTCGATCCTCTTTCAGCTTTCTAATAGCGGGGTTTTTCACAGACCTGGCATCAGCTACAGTTCTAAGGAGCCCAAGGAAACCTTTCAGGAGTGAAAGAGAGACAGAAACACTCCGCCTTGCAGAAATGCCCTCCCAATGGAACCTGGACTGGCCTCCCATTCCCGGTTCCGCAGGTTTGCCTCCGGAGCAGGAAAGAAAACATGAGGGCATGTTAGGCTCTCGTCCTCACACTGTCCTCCAACAGGGCCAAACCCTTTCCCAGTCAAGCCAGTCCTCTTATCATCACCCTCAGTCACCCCCCCTTGTAGCAGAAAACATCACTCTCTTCAAGGCTCCGCTTCAGTCCCAGGAGCTCCAGGAAGCCTTCCTGTTATCACTTCCCCTCACAGCAGCTCTCCTCCCCTGGCCCGGCCTCAGCCATACCTTGTGACCCTCGCTTACATAACACATGGCATTTTTCTTCCAAGTTATTTCATCCCCAATTACAGTAATAACAGCCTGGCTGTACTCAGAATCCTCAAACAGAACATTTATTTCTTAATCAGTCTCCTTTCTAAGGATGAAAACAAATAATTAGGAAATAAGAGAATAAGACAACAAAATATCAAGAAGGAAGTCTGTCTTCAAAAAGCAAACGGACAACATCCTGGGGATCAAGAGTTCAGTCCTCCAAGCCCATTTGCTACCACTAACATCCGGGACAAATAGCCAGGGGCTACATAAATGACTTAGTCAAGTTCTTAAATCTCTACTGATAAAGAGAAGGCTTCATATTAGATTTGAAGAAAGGCTGAAATAAAAGGTGTTTTCAGATCAATCCTCAGACATCCTAAAAGCTCAAATAGGTCAAAGTTTCAATTCCCCACAGAACTGGCTTAGTAAAGATGGGCTCAGATCACACTTTACCCGCAGGCAGAGTTCAGCTGCTCTTCTGCACACTCTCCTTGGCAGAAGGGACTGGGAAAGTGAGGCAGGACCCCTGACATCGAACAAACCTTAGAAGTGCCCGATCACTACTAAAAGTAAGGCTCTGCCATCTTGAGGGGAGAATGAAGGTGGTGAGACTGACAGAGAGGAGGCAAGAACACAGCTGTGCCTGGAGAGCCAGATCAGGGGGTTCAGAAAGCAGCTCATCCCGGCGGGCCCACGGTGCCCACCAAGTGCAGGGAGCCAAGGAGGGAGCCCTACCGTCCAGCTCCTTCTCAATGGAGTCCATCCTATGCGTGACTTCGTCCTGAAGAGACTCCACATGCGTCAGCAGGTTAAACTGCCACTGGTGCTGGGAGCTCAGCAGCCCCTCTCCACCTCTGTCCAGCAGCTTCCGAGCAGGGGCTTCCTCAGGTAGGACCTTTCTGGAGACATATTCCCTCACCTGGGGATGCGACAACATTGAAGTTACTGCACGGAGACAGCTCCCAGCCCCTCTTCCAACCAGCCAGTGTCCACAACCATTTGAAATCCCAGTTGCAGTTTGAATATCCCAACTCTCTACCTCCCTGCCCCGTTCCTCGCCTCTTGGGCACTGGGCAGAAGCGTGCCTGCTGTACCAATAACAACCACCTCAGGGCAGCACAGACCTCTGACTCAGAGGATCCCACAGCTGCTTCCCAAAGAATGGCCCAATGCCCTAGGCCTGAAGCAGGCCTCACAGAAAGGCTTCCAGAAACCTGAGATCAAAATACAGCAGGGCGAGTGTAGACAAGGGTTAGTAAGTGGATGTCAGACAAACTAGCTTTAAGTCCTAGCTCCATGTCTTGCTGAACGCATGTATCTGGATGAGTTACTTCACCTCTCTGGGCCTCTGTTCCCTCATGGGAAAGAAGGAAGTAGTAAATCCTACTTTAAAGGTTCATGAGGATGAAATAGGATAATGTTTATAAAACACAGTGCCGGCCTATGGTCAGCCTGCTATCAATAAGAGATTTTTAACCCCAGCTGTCTTGTTTAGGCCCAGTATTTCCTGATTTTTTTCATGATGTGCCAGACACCTCTAGGCAATTTGCCTAGTCTGCATGATCACAAACCTTTTCTGGGGTTTGTGACCGCAACCTTTCATTCACTCATTTGAAATGAAATAGGTTCTACTTAACGTTTATTTAGGGGTGACTATGTGCAAAGCCACGCTCTGAGAGCTTTTCACAGATACGCTGCACAGTAACTGAGAGGGCACTGCCACTGGCTCCACTCGACAGGGGTTAAGGAGACACGTCTGAGGAGGTGAAGTGACCTGCTCAGCTAGAGGAGAATCACACAGCAAGTGGCTGAGCCCAGACTTGAAACTGGGTCTGTCTCCAAAGACTATGTCCTCACCAGCCTCATCCAGCACTGTTTAGACCCTGGCAAGGATACAAGCTGAACGAGGTATAATGCCCACCCTTGAGGGGCTTCTAACCTAGGATGCTCCCCCTCGGCAAGATGCAGCAATGGACTTATGCTGGTGACACCAACCCACAAAATGAAGTCTGGGAAAGTAAGTATGACAAGGGTGGAGAAGCTCTCAAATCACACAAATCCTCACTGACAACTGAGGACAGGGCAGAATGAGACCAGTGAACGCTGGCAAGAGAACACAGGGGGCTCCAGAAGAAAATGACTTGAATAACAAGAAACTGAGAGTATCTCTTGGGAAAACTGATGAAACCAGCAAATATTTTGACAAAATGGACTGTTCCTATGTCAGGGCTGCAAAGTGAAAAGTAAAGCCAGCATAGAATTGTACTGAAAACCTTATGCCTAACAAAACACCTGACTCATTCTTTGCTCGTGCGAAGGATTAGCACCCACGGGCAACTATAAATTGCATTGAAGAAAAAAACGCACTTTCCTAACTTCCTTCCATTTATCAAGTTCCAGTCAACCCTTTTCCCCTGCTACCTCCCACCTCTCCACACCCCGCCCCCGACTCTGCCACTTTGTGGACATTTCCTAGAACCAATGTTCTTTGGGGTTTAAGTGGGCTCTCTTGACTTTGTACTCATTTTAACAGACCAAAAAACATCTATGATAAGCAAATTTATATACAATTTTACAGTAAATACAACTCTATAATAAACATCTTCCACAGAACATTTAGCCCTAGGAGGAGAAGGTACAAGCACTCAAACACCGAGTTAAGCACCAGTACAAGCGAGCCCCATACCTTTGGGGAGCTGGGTTTGGGGTCACTGTCCCCTCTGCTCCTGTCTTGTTCTAGAGGCCAGCCCAGGCGCGGAGAGAGGGAATCGTCACCATTCTCGTGGAGGGGGTTGACTGCATCGTCAAGGGCAGAGCGCCGGGTCTCCACCACCAGCTTCTGTTCCACAGCAGGGTAGTAGGTGCGGGGCTTCTGGTAGCAGTGCTCGCTGGTGATATATGACTCCTCCACAGACCGGGGCAAGGGCAGGGGCAGAGGTTTCTCCACCGCCCCGTTCAAAGTTCTATAGCTTGGGGCTTCCTCCCTGCTCTTGGCTTCAGTGACATGGATATGTTTGGAATGAGATCTCCCCTCCGCCAGATGCTGTTTCCAAGGCTGACACCACAGCTGCAGATCAGGATGCTCCCGGCTTCTGTTGGGAGGGCAAACACGGAGAGGGCTTCGGAGTACCTGGGACCACTGCAGGGGCTTTCCAATAGGGGGGAAGACCTGGGCCAACTGGTACAAGCCACTATTTGCCACACAAGAGGGAATGTAAATCAGCAGCCTCTGAGGCGACCACTTCCAGGCAAGCTCCTGCTGTATCACTCACAGTGAGTGGGACTGGACTTGGGAGTCAGAAGACCTGACTGCATTTCAGCTCAGCCGCTGATTAGCAGTGCAGCTGGGCCGAGTCACTCAGCCAGCCTCATTCCCGTTTCCTCCTCAGCAAATCTGGCAGATGGTTACATCTACCTGTCTGCCAGCAACCACTGAGTTTGCTACAGATGAAGTGAATTAATTTGAATGGAAGTACAGTACTTTGTTGGCAATAAAGTGCTCTTCAAATGTGACTTACTAAAAATAACCTTAACTTATTAATAAACAGCCACGATAATCCTGGCATGCAATGGCACTCAATCACACAAATCCAGTGGTGACCCGGGAGGGAGGCGGTAACCAGAAGTCATCTAGGCATAGGCCATTAATAACAAAATCTTCTGTTTGCACCATTCCAAAGAGGAAAATCTGTTATTAAAGAACAAAGGATTCTGCTCCCTTTTTGGGCCACAGACACTTCTGAGAATCTGAAAGCTCTTGCTACATGTATACGTGTACATAAAACTCTGTGTATGACTTGAGAGTTTCCCACAATCATTCACCATCTGAGGTTTGACCCAACAGAAGGTCTTTAATTTACTGGATCATAATCAATTGTAAAAAAGGAAAAACAGAACAGAAAATACCAGAATGCACCATTCTAAGTAAGAGTAGGTGTTTTGTGAAATTTTAGCTTCGGTTTTGTACATGTGAGTGATATAAAATGTATTTCTTACTGTGGGATATATATTTAAGTTTAAAAGCCACGACTCGAGATAAACTTCACCTTTTTAACTCTTGTTTACCACCCAGAACTTCCATTACAACCTTGGATCATTAAGTGAAATGAAGAAAGAAAGGAAAAGAGAAAAGGATGGAGGAAGAAAAACGGGGCTTCCCGAGTAAGGCCCACCAGCTACCAGCAGTTCCTAGCTGGCAGGGGTGTTTGCAAGCAAGTGGGAGGACGGACAGGTACTACTCACATTTGGTTCACAGATGTGCAGAAATGTGTGGGAGCCTTTCCAACTGTCACAATGACTACTGATTGTCACATATGTGACCTCAGCATTCAGTTCACTGAATTCAGAGATGCTAAATATCCTATAATGCTCGATACAGTTCCACACATACAGAGAATTATCTCATGGTATAATTGTAAACATTACCTTCACCAGTCCCAACTGAGAAACACTGAAACCAGATCAGCAGGAACTCAGCAGCAACTCCCACATATAGATACCCCCCCCACCCCCCTACACACACTTTCCTGAAGCCTTCCTGCAGAAATGGAATAGGCCATAAATAGGACAGCATGGAATGACCTTTACAGAACCTAAAATTCTGCTCGCAAGGGGCTACAACTATCCTTTCTCGGCTCTCCCACCCTAGCAATCCCCAATACCACTCCGATCCACTGGGGAAGGAGAGGAAACCACCAGCATCAAGGCAGCCTGGGTCCCTGACCATTTCCAGCAGGGTATCACAGCCTGTACCAGGAACCTAGGACCCCGGACACGCCTCTGAAATCATAATTGCATCAGAGGAAATGGGAGTCCTTGTTCACTTTCAGGTCTACTAGAGCCTGAAATCTGTTAACTTGGAGCATAGAGGCCACAGTATGGACCTGTTCTTGCGCAAAAATCACAAAAGTCTTTGCTTCCTCCCTCCTACAATTTTCACCCTCCCAGCTAAGATCTGAAGCCCCAGCTACTACACAAGGATGACCCTGGCCTTTCTTTGTAAGCCCTGTCAATCATGAAGAAGGTATGCACAGCCATGCATGTTACTTTTGAAATGACAACATTTGAAGTTATTCCCAGTTTTACTGTTTGCCTTTGAAAATGAATCCACCAGGTCACTTAGGAACAAAATTTCTGAGAATGAAGACCCAGAGCCTGTGATAGCAGAGACTATCTAGGTGTACAGAGACATACTGGGACCACCTCCCTGTCTCCCAGGCTCTTTTCTCCATATATAATGACTAACAAGATCTCCCTATACTCCCTCCCGAACTTCTTGGAGAAGTTAGATTTAATTCCAGTATGAAGTCACTGCTATAAAGATGAAGGATCTAGGGGCTTCCCTGGTGGAGTAGTGGTTGAGAATCCGCCTGCCAATGCAGGGGACACGGGTTCGATCCCTGGTCCGGGAAGATCCCACATGCCGCAGAGCAACTAAGCCTGTGCACCACAACTACTGAGCCTGTGCTCTAGAGCCTGTGAGCCACAACTACTGAGCCCGCGTGCCGCAACTACTGGAGCCCGCGTGCCGCAACTACTGGAGCCCACGTGCCACAACTTCTGAAGCCCGCGTGCCTAGAGCCCGTGCTCCGCAATGAGAAGCCCATGCACAGCAACAAAGGGTAGCCCCTGCTCGCCACAACTAGAGAAAGCCCGTGCGCAGCAGCGAAGACCCAACACAGCCAAAAATAAATAAATTTATATAAAAAAATTAAAGATGAAGGATCTAAACGGGGATTCAGAACGAACAAGGTTCTGGAATATGGGACAGGGCTGGAGCACTGGTATTTCAGTGAGAAGAAAGAGAACACCATCTGACTGAATCCTCAAATGAAAAGAAACATAGCAACATTTACAATCAGGAGTATCATCTGAGGTTTGCCCTCACCTTCCACCTGTCTCAGTCAGTTTCTGGCATCTCATTAAGAAGAAATTTACTTGGCTTATATGGAGGAAATTTTTCTGATTTTATAAAATGTGAGGGAATACCTAGTCTAAGACATCCAAAACAGGGTCACTTGATTCAGTTCACCTCAACAGATACCGTCACAGTAACGGTTAATTCCCCAAGTAACCATCCTTTCCTTCTCTTACACCCACCTCCACCCTCACTCCTGAGTTTGTTCAGGGCACACGGCCACCTGGCTATTAGCCTCCTGCAGTTAGGTGTGTCCATGAAACCACTTGCTCCCCCTCCTGGGGGTCAGAGCAGAGTTGAGGTACAGATGCATCTGCTTGACCACGCAGATGAGATTAACCCTAATGGAATGCCAGAGCAGTAAGACAGAAGGAACCCAAGTCCCCACGTCCATAGCTGGAATCTTGGACAAAGGCCACCTACCTGGCCTGGACCCCTGCCTACCTCTGGACCATGCCTTATGTGAGAAAGAAAATTCCATTTTGTTTAGCCTTTATTTTTTTGGTTTTGTTATAGCAGCTTGGTTTTTACCCAAATCAACATATACCCTTGCTGAATGTGCCCTGCTCAACATCTCCTTGCCATGTCAATTTTACTTTGTTTACCAATCAAGAATGTTTAGGATGGGAGTTCCCTGGTAGCCTAGTGGTTAGGATTCCAGGCTTTCACTGCTACAGTCTGCGGTCTAGGTTCAATCCCTGGTCGGGGAACTGAGATCCCGTAAGTCGCGAGGTGTGGCCAAAAAAACAACAACAACAACAACAAAAAAAACCCCACGATGTTTAGGATGAATGGATAAACGAAATGTGGTATTACATATAATGGAATATTATTTAGCCTTAAAAAGGAAGGAAATTCTGATACAACTTACAACATAGACAAACCTTAAGGACATTATGCTAAGTGAAATGAGCCGGTCATAAAAAGACAAATACTGTAGAATCCCATTTATATGAAGTACCCAGAGCAGTCAAATTCAGAGAGACAGAAAGTAGAAGGGTGGCTGTCAGCGGCTGGGGGAGGGGAAATGGAGAGAAGTTGCTTAATGGGTACAGAGTTTGTTTTGCTCCACACAAGGAGTTCTGGAGATTGGTTGCGACAGAGTGAATGTACTTAACACTACTGAACTGTACACTTAAAAACGGTTAAGATAGCAAACTTTATATTATGTATATCTTACCACAGTTTAAAAAACAAAACCCAAAAACTCAGAACAGGGACTTCCCTGGTCGTCCACTGGTTACGAATCTGCCTTCCAAAGCAGGGGACGTGGGTTCAATCCCTGGTCCGGGAACTAAGATCCCACATGCCGTGGGGCAACTGAACCCATGCTCTGCAACTAGAGAAGCCGCCCGCGTGCCGCAACTACTGGAGCCCGCGTGCCGCAACTACTGGAGCCCACGTGCCACAACTTCTGAAGCCCGCGTGCCTAGAGCCCGTGCTCCGCAATGAGAAGCCCATGCACAGCAACAAAGGGTAGCCCCTGCTCGCCACAACTAGAGAAAGCCCGTGCGCAGCAGCGAAGACCCAACACAGCCAAAAATAAATAAATTTATATAAAAAAATTAAAGATGAAGGATCTAAACGGGGATTCAGAACGAACAAGGTTCTGGAATATGGGACAGGGCTGGAGCACTGGTATTTCAGTGAGAAGAAAGAGAACACCATCTGACTGAATCCTCAAATGAAAAGAAACATAGCAACATTTACAATCAGGAGTATCATCTGAGGTTTGCCCTCACCTTCCACCTGTCTCAGTCAGTTTCTGGCATCTCATTAAGAAGAAATTTACTTGGCTTATATGGAGGAAATTTTTCTGATTTTATAAAATGTGAGGGAATACCTAGTCTAAGACATCCAAAACAGGGTCACTTGATTCAGTTCACCTCAACAGATACCGTCACAGTAACGGTTAATTCCCCAAGTAACCATCCTTTCCTTCTCTTACACCCACCTCCACCCTCACTCCTGAGTTTGTTCAGGGCACACGGCCACCTGGCTATTAGCCTCCTGCAGTTAGGTGTGTCCATGAAACCACTTGCTCCCCCTCCTGGGGGTCAGAGCAGAGTTGAGGTACAGATGCATCTGCTTGACCACGCAGATGAGATTAACCCTAATGGAATGCCAGAGCAGTAAGACAGAAGGAACCCAAGTCCCCACGTCCATAGCTGGAATCTTGGACAAAGGCCACCTACCTGGCCTGGACCCCTGCCTACCTCTGGACCATGCCTTATGTGAGAAAGAAAATTCCATTTTGTTTAGCCTTTATTTTTTTGGTTTTGTTATAGCAGCTTGGTTTTTACCCAAATCAACATATACCCTTGCTGAATGTGCCCTGCTCAACATCTCCTTGCCATGTCAATTTTACTTTGTTTACCAATCAAGAATGTTTAGGATGGGAGTTCCCTGGTAGCCTAGTGGTTAGGATTCCAGGCTTTCACTGCTACAGTCTGCGGTCTAGGTTCAATCCCTGGTCGGGGAACTGAGATCCCGTAAGTCGCGAGGTGTGGCCAAAAAAACAACAACAACAACAAAAAAAACCCCACGATGTTTAGGATGAATGGATAAACGAAATGTGGTATTACATATAATGGAATATTATTTAGCCTTAAAAAGGAAGGAAATTCTGATACAACTTACAACATAGACAAACCTTAAGGACATTATGCTAAGTGAAATGAGCCGGTCATAAAAAGACAAATACTGTAGAATCCCATTTATATGAAGTACCCAGAGCAGTCAAATTCAGAGAGACAGAAAGTAGAAGGGTGGCTGTCAGCGGCTGGGGGAGGGGAAATGGAGAGAAGTTGCTTAATGGGTACAGAGTTTGTTTTGCTCCACACAAGGAGTTCTGGAGATTGGTTGCGACAGAGTGAATGTACTTAACACTACTGAACTGTACACTTAAAAACGGTTAAGATAGCAAACTTTATATTATGTATATCTTACCACAGTTTAAAAAACAAAACCCAAAAACTCAGAACAGGGACTTCCCTGGTCGTCCACTGGTTACGAATCTGCCTTCCAAAGCAGGGGACGTGGGTTCAATCCCTGGTCCGGGAACTAAGATCCCACATGCCGTGGGGCAACTGAACCCATGCTCTGCAACTAGAGAAGCCCACAACAAAGACCCAGCGCAGCCAAAATAGAAAAAAAACAACTCAGAGCGGCACAAAGAAAAGAGAAAACAAACTATAAATACACCATTTCTTTTTCTTTTTTTTTCTAAGGCATTTGATTTGATTTGATTTTTTGGCCGCACCATGTGGCACATGGGATCTTAGTTCCCTGACCAGGGTTCGAACCTGAACCCCCTACATTGGAAGTGTGGTGTCTTAACCACTGGAGCGCCAGGGAAGTCCCCACATGCCGTATCTTGATTACAGTAGTGTTTGTATATACATTTGCCAAAACTCAATGAACATTTAAAACGGGTGAACTTGGGGCTTCCCTGGTGGCACAGTGGTTGCGCGTCCGCCTGCCGATGCAGGGGAACCGGGTTCGCACCCCGGTCTGGGAGGATCCCACATGCCGCG
>NC_041227.1:21793574-21799035 GCF_002837175.3 Physeter macrocephalus
TGCCGCGGAGCGGCTGGGCCCGTGAGCCATGGCCGCTGAGCCTGCGCGTCCGGAGCCTGTGCTCCGCAACGGGAGAGGCCACAACAGAGGGAGGCCCGCATACCACAAAAAAATAAATAAATAAAAATAAAAAAATAAAATGGGTGAACTTAATTATATGTAAATTATACCTCAATAGAGTTAATTTTTTAAAAAAGAATGTTTATCATGTAACTGAGAATTTTTAAAAAAAGTCTCAAACTTATCCATCTTATCACTGATTTTGTGGCTTTCCAATTTCTCATATTTATCCTGCCCTCTGCCCACGCCAAATCAGACTCATCCCCAAAGCTGCAGGTGCCACACTTACTGCAAGATGCTCATCTTAAGCTGCAGGCCATGCAGAACCTCGATCACTCTCTGCACATCGCCGAGAAGCTGGTGGGTGGCCACAATCTTCTTGGCATTCTGGTGGGAATAGTTCTCTTCTAAAAATGCCAGGCCATGCATATGTCCCCTGCTCAACCACTCCTTGTCATACCAGTACTTGAAGCCAGGCCTCTGACCTAAAGCAGTGACAATGAGAGTTAGTTAATCCTTGGTCTGAAGGAAACCCAGACCATTTCATCGTCGCACAATTATCACACAAACTATTGGAAGGATGGACTGGTGTGTTCATTTTGCTCATTCATTCATCCAGTATACATTTACTTGGCACCTACTATATGCTGGGCTCTCTACTAGGTGTTGGGGATAAGGTAGTGAGAAAAGTATATAAATTTCCTGATCTCTGCAACTGGCCAGAGGTAGAGTGGGAACTTGGATATCTTGTTAAAGTTAAATCACATCATTCCCTCTCCCACTTAAAACCTTTGATGACTTCCTATCGTGCACAGAAGAAAACCCAAAGCCCTGACTGATTTAATGAGGCCGGCAGGCCCGGGCTCCTTCCTGCCCTCCTTGCCCCACCCTTTCCGGGAACACATTCAAGCTCTTTCTGGTCTTAGGGTCTCTGCTCTAGCACCCCTACCCTTGTCTGGAGCACTGTTCCCCAAGGCCTTTGCAGGACTGGCTCCTTACCACCTCCTCAGAGAGGCCATTGGTTACCTCCCAAAGTACGAAAGCCTCTTCCATGCCTCCTAGTCATTCCCGATCTGAGGGCTTTTGCCCCCTCAAAGCATTCACCCCTACCTAACATGTTCTTGTTTAGATGACTTATTTTGACATCTGTTGCTGGTCCAAACCCCACTAAAAGCCAGAAGAATAGGAATTGTTTTGTTCATGGTTATATCCTCAGTGTCTGGCAAAAGGCATCTTGAATGGATTTAGCAAATGGAAAGAAGCCCCAAGTGCCCCTCCAACTGTCACCTACCGCCTAACTAAATGAATGGTCAGCCCCCCACTCCCTTCTCTGGACCTCCATTTCCCATCTGTAAGAATGACAGTTGAACCAAACAGCTTCAGCGGTCCTGTTCATTACAGGGGTCCTAAGGAAGGACTGAAAACACAACCACACGTGACTTGGCACAGTGTTTCCTGCTGTAAAAGCCCAGGGAACAGCTTCCAATCAGACTGTTGTTCACCTCTCAAAGGTTATAAAGACCCTAAAATAACCCGGGCAAACCCTATCAAGGTCCTTGCACTCTTTCTGGCTTTTCTAAGACACATGGTGGGGATGCACCTCCACTCTGTTAACAACATCTTTAAGTAACCGTTAAAGAATAGATCTGTTAGATTAAACTTCTGGTCCAAGACTGCAGAATCAAACATAGTCAATAAATGTGACAGTCACTGAGTCCTCAATTCAAGAAATCTATTCCCAGACTTGGCAATTTAGTTATAAAAGTTCAGAAAGTGCATAGGGATTGATAAAGATGGTGTATACGATGTCTAAAAAGAGAAAAGTGGACGGAAAGAGTGAGAGACAATAAAGTAGACAAAAGAGATTTTTAAACGGTGCCCTAAAGGAGCCCTGGGGATTATGTGTGGAATCTCAGAGGCAGCTGCCACAGAGGTAGCCTGAGCAGCAGGATTCAAAGCAGCACTACCTGTTTTACAAGACAAAGGTCAGAGACACCAGTTGTCATCTCCTATCTAGCACTAACTGTCTGAGTGATCTTAGGCCAATCATGTCCCTTCTGGGCCTGTTGCTTGCCTGTTAAATGTCAAGACTATACTAAGTGGTCTCTGAGATCCTGCCCATCAATTATATTCTATGACTTATGGACTAATCTTCTGACCGTATTCTTTCCTTGGGATAAAGGAAAAAACAGAGGCAGATTGCTCTCTGTCTATAGACTAATCTAGCACAAGAAGACAGAGTGTCACAATAGAGGTTATCAGGCCCCAGGGGGACCTACTTGCTGGAAAATGAACTGTGGTAGCCCAGTCCCTTCCTATACAACCAGCAAAATCAAGAGACTTGGTCCCACAAGTCAGTTCTAATACCAATCTGCTTCATGAGATTAGGAAAGTCATTCATTTCCCTGGGCATCAGTTTCTTCCTCATAAGCAAAAATAGGAACAGGAGCTCCTACCAGGCCCACCTCATAGGACAAAAAGGAATAACAGAAGCAGAGGCTCTCCAGCATTGTCTAGCTGTAAGGGGATCATGGGACTGGTCCCAAGGGGAGCAACCTTACAGGCGATGAATGGAGATGATGTCACATCCCACTGACAGCAAGACAAGAACCACAGATTTATAATCCACCCCTGAGATTTCTGGAAAGGGGAACCCAAGAGCCATAGGCCAGCCCTGCGGTCAAGGAACAATGAAATGAACTGATCCTAAGGAATTAATTCACTGCTCTGGGTGGCAGACAGGCTCTTCGCAAACACACCTTTCCCCTCCCCTCAAGGGCATATCTCCCTTCCAGGTGTCAACGATGCAATGGAAGGCAGATGCCACCAGAGGGAGCAGAGGCCGGTTTCCAACCCTTCAACAGCTCTGAAAAGCCAAGGACAGAGCCCACATCCTCATGAACTCTCAAGAAAAGGAAAAGGTGCTCGCTCTGGCAGCACATATTCTAAAACTAGAACAACAGAGAAAAGATTAGCATGGCCCCTACGCAAGGATGACATGCAAATCAGTACAGCATTCTATAGTTTATACAGAGTTTCAGTCGTACAAGATGAAAAAGTTCTAGAGATCTGCTATACAACATTGTGCTTATAGTTTATAAAGAATACTGTGCTGTACACTTAAAAATTTGTTAAGAGGGTAGAGCTCATGTTATATGATTTTTACCCACCCACCCCCCCACACACCCAGAACAAAATTCTAGCTCAAGGCCAGGCCTTCCACTAGGTGAACCTCTTCATACGTGCTCTCTTACTGCCAAGTTCAGGAGAGCTGGCCACCAGGTGAGCTAGCAACAAAGGCGAGGAGGAGGCAGAGTCTAGCCGATGCTGAAGAAATGAGTCTCAAAACCACAGACACTCAGGCTGCTTCACCGCCAGCTGTGCTAAGGAAAAGGCTACATATTGTTAATATCCCTGACTCCAGAAATCTCTACCTGGAGGGTCTTGGCAAACATAACAGGTGTATTTCTCAGGCACATTTTCTTCCAGTAATCCCATGCAGACCCCATGCTGCCAGCACTGGCACTCTTCACACTGTTAGAATTAAAGAAGCAATAAAAATTAAACTCAGAAGGAATCCTCCATCCAAAAATAAGACCCACCTGTGAGGGGAAAGGGGTAGTGGAGGCGAAAGGAGGAGGGAGGGAGAGGAGGAGGGAGTGCGAGCTGAGCTGCAACCACTCTTCCAGAGCAGCCACTAGCCACCTGTGCTTTTAACATTTAAGTTAACAAAATAAGTTTAAAATTCAGTTCCTTAGTCCCACTAGCCACATCTTAAGTGCTCAACAGCCGTATGAGGCCAGTGGCTACCATACTGGACAGCACAGATGAAGAACATTTAAATTAAGCAGTACTGATCTCAGAAAAATGACTATTTTCCCTCCCATTTCTAGAGGCTTTCACTTTTCTGATCACTTTATAAAGAGAGAGGAAAAACTGTTTAAGTCCTTAGAGGGAGGTTAACTTAGAAAGACAAAAACCTGAGTTTGAATTCTGGCTCAGACATTCATTAGCTGTGTGACCTTGCACAGGTCACTTCTCCACCCTGGGCTTCAGGTTCCCCATCTGCAAAATAGGATACTATTCCTACCAACCGTGTGGGGCTGTTTGTGAGGAATCAATGGGTCACATGTCAAAGTTCATATAGTAGAGCCCAGCACACAGCTTTTATGTATTAAGAGCCTACTACTGCTACAAATGGGTAGGCTAACTCACTCTGATGCCTCCTGGACTCAACATAGGCTAGCACTTTGCATTTGTTCTTTCTAAACCTTACCAACGGTCACACAGCTGAGAAGATGCAACAGTGGATCAGAACACAAGCCTGGCTGACTGCAAGGCTAGTTCTTTTAACCCCTAGGCTCCACTGCCTTCCCTGGGGAAGGGGGAAAGAGAGAAGGGGCAAGAGGCAGAGAGGGAAAGAAAGGAGCAGAGGATGAGGGCAGCACTGGGAGGGAAAGAAAAGGCTGTGAGACAACAAAGGCAGTTGTAGCAGAAAACAGACTAATAATTAAGAATGAAAGTCTCTCTCACCAATGACTTCTTGTCTTAAGAACCAGGATACACCAAAATTGAATCAAAAACACCTAAGTTGAAAATTTCAAAATAACGTTTTTCTTGTGGGTCTGGCTAATATACATTATTCATTTTTAAAAAGTTTAAATTGGCCTGCAGAAAGTAGGCATAGGGGGAACTTTCCTCAACATAATAAAGGCCATATATGACAAACCCACAGCCAGCATTGTTCTCAATGGTGAAAAACTGAAACCATTTCCACTAAGATCAGGAACAAGACAAGGTTGCCCACTCTCACCACTCTTATTCAACATAGTTTTGGAAGTTCTAGCCACAGCAATCAGAGAAGAAAAAGAAATAAAAGGAATCCAAATAGGAAAAGAAGAAGTAAAGCTGTCACTGTTTGCAGATGACATGATACTATACATAGAGAATCCTAAGGAGGCTACCAGGAAACTACTAGAGCTAATCAATGAATTTGGCAAAGTAGCAGGATACAAAATTAATGCACAGAAATCTCTGGCATTCTTATACACTAATGATGAAAAATCTGAGAGTGAAATTAAGAAAACACTCCCATTTACCATTGCAACAAAAAGAATAAAATATCTAGGAATAAACCTACCTAAGGAGACAAAAGACTTGTATGCAGAAAACTATAAGACACTGATGAAAGAAATTAAAGATGATACAAATAGGTGGAGAAATATACCATGTTCTTGGATTGGAAGAATCAACATTGTGAAAATGACTCTACTACCCAAAGCAATCTACAGATTCAATGCAATCCCTATCAAACTACCACTAGCATTTTTTACAGAACTAGAAAAAAAAATTTCACAATTTGTATGGAAACACAAAAGACCCCAAATAGCAAAAGCAATCT
>NC_041227.1:21800532-21848180 GCF_002837175.3 Physeter macrocephalus
CTTTTTTGTAAAGGAGAAACTAACACACTATTGTAAAACAGTTATACTCCAATAAAGATGTTAAAAAAAAAAAAAAAAAAAAAAAAAAAGTTTAAATTGGAACTTCCCTGGAGGTCCAGTGGTTAAGACTCTGCACTTCCACTGCAGGGGGCGTGGGTTCAATCCCTGGTTGGGGAACTAAGATCCCGCATGCCGTGTGGTGCAGTGAAAAAATTTTTTAAAATAAATATTAAAAATAAAAGTTTAAATTTTGGTGGGGGCGGGGGTGGAGGGCAGCTGTGCCACACGGCTTGAGGGATCTTAGTTCCCCGACCAGGGATTGAACCCAGGGCCCCGCCCTCCAGCAGTGAGAGCGCCGAGTCCTAACCACTGGATCGCTAGGGAATTCCCCAAAAGTTTAAATTTAGAAGTGAACAAGAACAATAACAGAAAAGATAAAATATCTAAGAATAAATCTGAGACTAAGAATAAAAACATGCAAGGTCTGTGTAAAGAAAATTTTTAAATATTTGAAGGACATGGAGACTTAAGTCAATGAATGGTAAGTTGTACTTTATTCCTGGATAGCAAGAGTCATTATCATAAGGATAGCAGATCTCCTTGGATTAATATATAAAAATAAAGTAATGCCAACAAAATAATAAATTAATAGCTCTGGAACTATATAGAAGCTGATTCTAATAGCCAGGAAATTAAAAAGAACAAAGGGGGGTACGAGCCCTACCAGATATTTAAAAAATATTATAAAGGTATAATAATTAAAATAGAATTGTACAAGTAAATATATAGACAGAGAGATCAATGAAAGAGAGACTCCAGAATGAGATCCAAACTACATATGGAAATAGAGTAAATAAAGGTGGCGTTTCAATAATAAGGCATGGTGTTGGGACAAATGGGTAGTGAGAGCCTTCACCTTATACCAGGATAAATTCCAGGTGGATCAATTATTTATACGGTTTTTAAAAAATAATTGAAACCTCAAAAGTACCAGAAGAGGGCTTCTCTGGTGGTGCAGTGGTTGAGAGTCCGCCTGCCGATGCAGGGGACACGGGTTCGTGCCCCGGTCCGGGAAGATCCCACATGCCGCAGAGCGGCTAGGCCCGTGAGCCATGGCTGCTGAGCCTGAGCTCCGCAACGGGAGAGGCCACACAGTGAGAGGCCCGTGTACCGCAAAAAAAAAAAAAAAAAAAAAAGTACCAGAAGTAACCATGAAAAATTCTTTTATTGACTTTTCTATAAACTTTTATGAACTTCCAATGAGGAAGCAACTGCTATTCAAATCTCAAAAGCCATTAAAGAAAAGTTTGATATATTTGACCTCACAAAAACAAAAAAATCTATAAGACAAGCCAAAAGACGGATGACAAAGTGGGTACAAATATTTGTAACTGTTCTCACAGCTGATACAAGAACATTATCTACAAAAAGCTTACACAGGGACTTCCCTGGTGGTCCAGTGGTTAAGACTCCATGCTCCCAATGCAGGGGGACTGGGTTCGATCCCTGGCCCAGGAACTAGATCCCACATGCCACAACTAAAAGATCCAGAGTGCCACAACTAAAGATCCCGCACACCGCAACTAAAGATTCCACACGCCGCAACTACAGATCCTGCACACCACAACTAAAGATCCCACACGAGGCAACGAAAATCCTGCACGCAGCAACAAAGATCCCGTGTGCCGCAACTAAGATCCAGTGCAGCCAAATAAATAAATAAATATATATTTTTAAAAAGCTTATGCAAATGGGTACGAAAACAACCAACCATCCAACAGAAAACTGAATAAAGGACATGAACAGGCAGGTCAAAGGAAAAAAACACATCTTAAATAAAAAGATGTTCAAAGCAACCATTATAAGAATAAAGTAATGTAAGGGAAATTGAATATAAATTAATGTGAAATGAAACCAGCCTAATAATATGCATACACATTAGTATTTCTAGATTCTGGGATTACATGTAGATATCAATTAACTCTTCATACCTTTACGTATTGCCTGAAGTTTTTATAATAAACATTTACTACTTTCATCACACAAGTGTTATTCTCATGAAAAACTGTTTATAGAGTATAATTTTCATTTATATATGCATGTGTATATATGTATTCTAAAATAACAACAGTGATTTATCCCTGGGTAAAAATCATCTGGGTAATCCTTGTTTTCTTCTTTGTAGTTCTTGGAAATGCAGAAAATCACAACCATAAATATTTTTTAAGTATATTAAAATAAATTACAAAATGGCTATACTAGTAGATTGTTTTTTCACTTATCTGAAGAGCAAAGATAAAGAAGTCTGATAGTACTCTGTACTGACAAGGGCGCTGGTAAGACTGTTCTTTGGTACACCAGGGAAAGTTTATAGACTATTGCTATGACACCAGTATTTGTCAAAATAATAAATGCACGCCTACTTTGGTCCTGGAATTTTACTTTCAAAACTTGGTCCCACAGATATACTTACACAAAATTATTCATTACATCACTGCTAAGATTAGAAACAATCCAAATGTCCTTCAACAAGGGAAGAGTTAAATAAATGATGATCCATCCATTATGCAACCATTAAAAAGAATGAGGAAGCTTTTTTAGATCTGAAAATGGAATGGTCTTCAACATATACTATTAAATGAAAAAAAGATACTGAAAACACTATGTATTAAAATAACATTGTGTTAAAAAAAAAAGATGGTTGTACAGCAATGTAAATGTACTCAATGCCAGTTCACTTAATGCCACATATATTTAAAAATGGTTAAGATGGTAAATTTTATGTTATGTACATTTTATCACAAAAAGAAAGAAAAAAAAATGGAGAGAATATATTTGATATTGCTTGTTTAGCCACTGAATGTTTTTGGGGTGATACGCAAGAAGATGACAAGGGCTGCCTCCAGGGAAAGCAAATAAAGTTTTTAAAATGGGCTTCTTATTAAAGCTGCTACACAATTTTCACTGGGGTCCAGCACCTAATGTTACATTTTTGTTGCTCTAGGGCAAAGGTCAGCAAACTACAGCCCACAGGCCAAATTCAGCTTGAAAAAAAAAAAAAAAAAAAAAGTACCAGAAGTAACCATGAAAAATTCTTTTATTGACTTTTCTATAAACTTTTATGAACTTCCAATGAGGAAGCAACTGCTATTCAAATCTCAAAAGCCATTAAAGAAAAGTTTGATATATTTGACCTCACAAAAACAAAAAAATCTATAAGACAAGCCAAAAGACGGATGACAAAGTGGGTACAAATATTTGTAACTGTTCTCACAGCTGATACAAGAACATTATCTACAAAAAGCTTACACAGGGACTTCCCTGGTGGTCCAGTGGTTAAGACTCCATGCTCCCAATGCAGGGGGACTGGGTTCGATCCCTGGCCCAGGAACTAGATCCCACATGCCACAACTAAAAGATCCAGAGTGCCACAACTAAAGATCCCGCACACCGCAACTAAAGATTCCACACGCCGCAACTACAGATCCTGCACACCACAACTAAAGATCCCACACGAGGCAACGAAAATCCTGCACGCAGCAACAAAGATCCCGTGTGCCGCAACTAAGATCCAGTGCAGCCAAATAAATAAATAAATATATATTTTTAAAAAGCTTATGCAAATGGGTACGAAAACAACCAACCATCCAACAGAAAACTGAATAAAGGACATGAACAGGCAGGTCAAAGGAAAAAAACACATCTTAAATAAAAAGATGTTCAAAGCAACCATTATAAGAATAAAGTAATGTAAGGGAAATTGAATATAAATTAATGTGAAATGAAACCAGCCTAATAATATGCATACACATTAGTATTTCTAGATTCTGGGATTACATGTAGATATCAATTAACTCTTCATACCTTTACGTATTGCCTGAAGTTTTTATAATAAACATTTACTACTTTCATCACACAAGTGTTATTCTCATGAAAAACTGTTTATAGAGTATAATTTTCATTTATATATGCATGTGTATATATGTATTCTAAAATAACAACAGTGATTTATCCCTGGGTAAAAATCATCTGGGTAATCCTTGTTTTCTTCTTTGTAGTTCTTGGAAATGCAGAAAATCACAACCATAAATATTTTTTAAGTATATTAAAATAAATTACAAAATGGCTATACTAGTAGATTGTTTTTTCACTTATCTGAAGAGCAAAGATAAAGAAGTCTGATAGTACTCTGTACTGACAAGGGCGCTGGTAAGACTGTTCTTTGGTACACCAGGGAAAGTTTATAGACTATTGCTATGACACCAGTATTTGTCAAAATAATAAATGCACGCCTACTTTGGTCCTGGAATTTTACTTTCAAAACTTGGTCCCACAGATATACTTACACAAAATTATTCATTACATCACTGCTAAGATTAGAAACAATCCAAATGTCCTTCAACAAGGGAAGAGTTAAATAAATGATGATCCATCCATTATGCAACCATTAAAAAGAATGAGGAAGCTTTTTTAGATCTGAAAATGGAATGGTCTTCAACATATACTATTAAATGAAAAAAAGATACTGAAAACACTATGTATTAAAATAACATTGTGTTAAAAAAAAAAAGATGGTTGTACAGCAATGTAAATGTACTCAATGCCAGTTCACTTAATGCCACATATATTTAAAAATGGTTAAGATGGTAAATTTTATGTTATGTACATTTTATCACAAAAAGAAAGAAAAAAAAATGGAGAGAATATATTTGATATTGCTTGTTTAGCCACTGAATGTTTTTGGGGTGATACGCAAGAAGATGACAAGGGCTGCCTCCAGGGAAAGCAAATAAAGTTTTTAAAATGGGCTTCTTATTAAAGCTGCTACACAATTTTCACTGGGGTCCAGCACCTAATGTTACATTTTTGTTGCTCTAGGGCAAAGGTCAGCAAACTACAGCCCACAGGCCAAATTCAGCTTGAGTCCTATTTTGGTAAATAAAGTATAATATGAACATAACCATGGTCATTCATTTTTTTTGTATTACCTCTGACTGCTTGGGGCAGAGTTGAGTAGTTGTGAAAGAGATCACATGGCCCAAAGCCTAAAATATTTATTTTCTGGTCCTTTAAGAAAAAGTTTGCCAAAACCTGCCTTAGAGCAATTAAAATAATTTAAATATTAAATGGGTTTCCTGATGCTCATTTTTTTGTGTGGTACCCAGATTTCTCAAACATTCATGATTACTAAGTAGGATTTTAACCTTCCAGTGATTTAAATTAGCACTGGTAAATAAAATCAAATAATAATACACATGAGCAATACTGCTACCAAATAACGAAAATGATCAAAGAAAACTATTTCTCTGATCTTCTAGAGAACAAATTCTAAATGTTTCCTAGGGTTGTGCAAATTATCAATGTAAGTTTAAAATTTATTTTAAGAAAAAATGATTTGAACTTTCCTAAATAATGAATATATTTAAAACTAGATGAATACATTTTAAAACTTTAAACTGTATTGTTCCAGTTAGCTCCCTCTAAATTTATGCCTTTTGCTAAAGTTACTGAGTGGAAAAAGGTACCCTGCTCACAATGACATGTATAGTCAGAAACTGTCCCGCTATAACACAAAGCCAGCTGGACAACAAGTGGGCAGCAAAGAAGAGTCTTCTACAACAAAACCCAAGGTGTTCTGAAGTGAGCTCGTCACCACCACAATGCCAGACAGGAAGCCACAGTGCTGAGCTGAGCTGCGGGGAAGGTCATGTGGAGCCTGGGAAGCAGGCGATGGAATTCAGTTCCTGACTCTGCCATGTAACAACTGGTGTGGTCTCAATTTTTTCAAACTTAGTTTCCTCACAGCACAAAATGGCACTTCAAGCTCTACCCCCCCAAATGCCCCATGATCCTTGCCACTTACAGAATAGTCAATGGAGAAAGTACCATGGTGGGTCAGAACTGCATCTCTTATACTGATTAGCTGGAAGAGCCTTGCCAGGAGAGGCCTTCGTTACTCACCCACTAATGATTTCTAAGGACAAATGAGGACCAAATCAGGCTTCCAAGGCCCAGAACTGAGCACACGCCCAGAGAGACAGGATGAAAACTAACGATCTTCAACATACTTTTATTTTATTTATTTATTTATTTTTATTTTTGGCCGCATTGGGTCTTTGTTGCTGTGCGTGGGCTTTCTCTAGTTGCAGCGAGCGGGGGCTACTCTTCATTGCAGTGCACGGCCTTCTCATTGTGGTGGCTTCTCTTGTTGTGGAGCATGGGCTCTAGGCACGTGGGCTTCAGCAGTCGTGGTACACGGGCTCAGCAGCTTTGGCTCGCGGGCTCTAGAGCGCAGGCTCAGTAGTTGTGGCTCACGGGTTTAGCTGCTCCGTGGCATGTGGGATCTTCCCGGAGCAGGGCTCGAACCTGTGTCCCCTGCACTGGCAGGCAGATTCTTAACCACTGCACCACCAGGGAAGCCCTTCAACATACTTTTAAAGCCAAACTTAAAAAAAAAATTCTACTGGAGGGGAAAAAACAAACAAACAAACGGTTTTCATGTTACATAAGTTTTTGAATTATATTCCACTGAGCTTCAGAGATTCTACAAATGGGTGTGCTTTATAAAATGGGACTATTTTAGAAGAAAAAACAAAACAAAACAAAAAATGCACACTCCAAGCTTAAATGTTAAGACAACAGAGCCCACCAGCACACATAATTCTGTACTGCTAGGCTAACTTAGTATTACGCTGTCCTCAGAACAAAGCTTTTCTTCCCATCTCTGATTAACCAAAGTGACTACACAGCATGCTGTTTAGGAAAAGTCCCCATACAATGGCCATGTTCATTAGGCTTGTCTCAAAAAAAAAAGGAAAACAACTGAGCCACTGAAATGCTCCAAGTTGGCAACTACCGCTCACAACCCCACCTGAATATTAGACCTCATGGGAAGAGGCCAGCCATTCACATTTTTGAACTTAAAAGTGAAAATTATTCATTTTGAACTTCCAAAACTACTGCTTTTATCTGTTACACATTTGGGGGTTCTGTGAAAAGAGTCCATTAGGGAAAGGTGTCCTGATGCTGAAAAAGTGATTTGAAAACCACTGACCTAATGCATACTAAAGGTCATAAATATCAGGAGCTATTTGAGACCATTCATGTACCTTGAATTCCCAGAAGTTGCCAGGAAGGCTATTAAAAAAAAAAGAAACTCCCGGAAGAATTCTAACCAACATAAACATGACTTACTTAAAAAACTCAGGTTCCCTGGAGTCAGCCAGGCAGCAGCCACCTCCACCAGAACTGTGATTAAGAGCAAGAGAAGGCCCAGAGGCAAGCAGGTGCTGGCCAGTGATGGTCTCCCCAAGCAGGCAGGGAGGCCCCCCAACAGGCACATCCCAGAAATGGAGATGACAAACACAAATGCCAAGAAAATGAAGACTAAGAAAGAGACAAGTTATAAAACTGGCCTCCATCTCTTTAGTCCATAAAGAAAATTTACCTGAGAGAGAAGATATGGATCCACAGGAAGATCAAACTGCCCCTCCAGAGATTTGGGTCCCTACTGTTCAACTCCTCACTGTGTGACCACAGGCAAGGCCCTTCCCATTTGTGGGTCCAGCTGGCCCAAGCAGAGCATAAGAGGTTCAGACTCAGTGATCCCTCAAGTCCTCTCTTATTCTAGTCATAGGCTATTTATACCAGCCTGAGATGCAGAGGAAGCTGAGCCAGTAAGCAAAGCTCAATCTGCTGCTGACAGTACTGCCTACCTGGGGCTTCTGACATGACATTATTTTTGCTGGCCTCAGACTGTATTCCCTCAAAATTCCCTCCAAGGACCAGTTTATGCTCCTCTATACCTGTGTCCCCTGGAAGCTCCACCTACCTGAATCATGAAGTCATTTTCCTCCTGAACCTCACAGATGCAGCGGACCACTTCAAAATCGTAACGGTCCTCCCCATCAAGTTCCTCATCTGGGTTAGTGGTCACATCAACGTCTTGGCCATACTCCTCATCGCTCCAAAGAAAGCTCTCGGAGGAGGAGTCACTCAGATTATCTTCTTCTGAGAGGAAAGGGAAAACAAAAGTCACTTTTTAAAATTATAGTTATAAAATTTAAAAAAACCCCTAGATTGTCAAGAGTAGAAATGACCTTACAGACCTTCTCCTCTGTGAACTTTCACAGAACGGGGAAACGCAAACTCCAATCTGTTCCTCAGGCCTGTCATCTACTAACAGCCCGAATGATATGTGCTGCCTGGCAGCGAACTGAACTCCATTTCCTCATTTTCCTGACAGTGAAGCCCAAGGTAAATGGCTGCTCAAGGTCACAGTCACAGAGCCCACTGGCAGAGAAACTGCAACTCCACATGAGCCACACAGATCATCATCCCTAATGACTCAAACGTGTTCTCTGACCTCACCCGACCCAGCCGTGACCTGGCTTACAGCCCAGTCTGTATCCACAGCCACCTTTAAAACTCTGTAAACAGTGGGGAATGAGGAAGGGGCAGATTCCAGGGATAATCAGAACCAGAATCACTAGATCTTGGTACGTGACTAGTGGTTATCACAACTAACTTTTACTGATCACTGATTCTATACCAGACACTGTTCTAAGTACTTTCCATATACTTATTAACTACTTTTAAACTCACAATCACCCTATAAGTTGCTAAAGAAGGGAAAACTTCAAGGTTGACTCAGATTTCCCCAAGCAACCAGGTTAGATGCAGAGGCCACCAACAAGAAATGGAGGAACGGGAGGGGCAGGTGTGCAAGGAGTTGGGGGATAATGGATTTGGTTATAGACACACTGGCTTAGAGGTAGCTAAGAGACATTCTACTAAGACCAAAGTTGGAGAGAAGGGAAGTTCTGGGAATGTATAGCTAATGGCCTATTTATTTGATGTACTTCTTGTTTAAAAGACCTAACAGACTACTTGCAGAAGGCCTGAGAGTAGATTACAATATCAACATAAATCCAGCCTTCTCAGACTGCCGTGCTGTACAAATGATCAAGCCAGCAGAGCCTCCTTACCGGACATTTTCACTTTCCCTTTGTGGTTTCCAGATTCTGAGCCATGGAGCTGTGGGCTCATATGGACCCCGGGCTTGTGTGAGGACCCACACCTGGTGACAGCAAATGCCTTGGGTGGAGAAGGTTCCTGGGAGGCATCACTGATCTCCTCACTGCAGGGGCATTCTGAAGAACAAGATCAGGAAGAAATTAGCACCCTCAGACATCACTAGGGCATTCCAGAATCAACCCCATCCAACCAACAGCTCCACTGTTCAAAGAGCTCAGATGCTCAGAAGCAATTCAGCTAGAACAGATTTAGGGATTAATACTTCTAGCTACCTCCAAGAACCTCAAAACAAAAAGCTTCTTCCTCACCATCACCCTTCTCCCCTCTTTCTGATAAGACTGCTTTTCTAAGCCAGAACCACTTTGAGGATAAAATGTGGCATCCCTTTAGCTCCCAAGACTGGAACGCTGATTTTCTTAAAAATCAGCATTTTTGCTGGGGCTAGACACACACTTTTCAAGAAATGAACCCTTTCTTGAAAGGGTTCAGAGATGTGTATTTAAGAGTGGTGTGTGCAGACAAATACAGTCATTCACCTGCATATCCTCTCCTACAATGGCGCTTCCATTGTGACAGAGCACACTGGCCAACACAGCAAGAGGGAGGGCTTTTCTAAATGCCAGCGTGGCCTTGTAGCACCTGGCGTGAGCTGAGCCCACAGGCTCCATTAAAGGCCTGCTGGCCCTTCCTCTCCTCAGAGGCCAAGACTGGGAGAAGCAACCCCTCCCTACGTACAGTAAGGAAATCCAAGTGAAACGCCCCAGGGGATAATTTACCAGGTTTGGTTTTCTTTTTCTTTTTCTTTTTCTTCTTTGGCTTCACCCTCACAAACTCTTTGAATTTCTTCTCTTTATTCTTCTCCTTGTCTTTTGCAGCTAGAATTAAATACAAGTGTAAGTACTGGCATTCTAACATTTTGTTTTCAATGCCGGGATGTTTATGCTTAAGTAAGCAAGCATGCACAATGTGAAGAACTAAAATGGTCAGCAGAACAGAGTTCCGGGTCTGGTTCTGCCTGGGAGGTCACCTTCCATCCTCCTCAGAGCTCTGCAGCCCCTTCTCTATCATCAAGCCTTTAGACCAGAGGCTGGCAAACTCTGGCCCACTGCCTGTTATTATAAGTAAGTTTTATTGAAAATACACTATGCTCATTTGTTACATGTTGACCATGGCTCCTGCCACACTTCAATGGCAGATTTGAGGAGTAAAGACAGAGATCTTATGGCCTTCAAAGCTGAAATATTTATTGTCTGGCCCTTTACAGAAAAAATGTGCCAACCCTACTTAGATCACTACTCCTGAACACTGGCTACATATTGCAATCACCAAGGGAGATTTTTAGAAAGTGGATGCCCGAGTCCCACCCACAAAGATTCTGATTTAACTGGCTTGAGGTGCAACCTGAACATCAGGATTTTGTTTGCTTGATTCTTCTTCTTCTTCTTTTTTTAATAATTGAAGTACAATTCATATAATATAAAATTATCCACTTAAAAAGGAATAATTCACATCTTCCAAAAACCACAACTTCATTCTCTGCTACTTTTTACAGCAAAACTTCTTAAGTTATCAATACTCCCTGCCAAACTTCTCAATTCAGTTTTCCTAATTCCCCTCTAAAAAGCTTCCCACCTACCACTCAACTGAGACTGTAGTTTTCAAGTTAATAATAGCCTAACCATTGCAAAAATCCAGTTGTTTCTTCTATCTTATCAAACATATCTGTAGCATTTCAAATAATTGATCATGCCTTACTTTTTAGGTGTTAAGATATGTTTAAGCATACATATATCCTGTGACCTAGCCGTTCCACTCCTAGATATTTACTCAAGAGAAAGAATAACTTATGTCCACACAGAGACTTGTATATGAACGCCCACAGCAGCTTTAGTTGTAACCTCCCAAAATGAAAATCGCCCAAATGTCCATCACCAGGTGAATGGACAAATAATTTGTGGTGTATCCATACAATGGAATACCTCCAACAATAAAAGTATAAACTATTAATAATATGCAGCAACGTAAGTGAACCTCAAAATAAGTATGCTGAGTAAAAGGAGCCATATAAAATCTAATGCATACTTCATGATCCCATTTATATAAAATTCTAGAAAATGAAAACTAATCTATATAATAGAAAGCAGAATAGAGACTACCTGGGGATGAGAGAGGGGGGAGGAGTAGAAAGGAGGAATTTAAAAGGGGCATAAGGAAATTTTAGGAGGTAATGGATATGTTTACCATTTTATTGTGGTAATGGCTGGGTATATATACATGCCAAATCTCATCAGATTACACAATTTAAATATGTGCAGTCCACTGAACAACAATTAAGCTTCAATAAACCTGTAGGTAGGTAGGAAGGAAGAGAGGGAGGGAAAAAGAAAGAGCAATCCAGCGGCATGTAGTACATTCACAATACTGTGCAACCAGCTCTACCCCAGTTCCAAAACATTCCCATCACTCCGAAGTAAAACCACTTACCACTAAGCAGATTCTCCCCAACCCCTCAACCCTTGGCAACCACCAATCTGCATCTGTCTCTATGAATTTATCCATTCTGGACATTTCATATACATACAATAAGTGACCTTTTGTGCCTGGCTTCTTTCACTTAGCATAACGTTTTCAAGGGCATCAGCGTTTTTAAAAACACTCTCCAAGTGATTCTGATGTAGAATCAAGATGGTTCACAAAGCAAGTGTGGGGTAGGATAAGCAGTCAGGTTCAACTGATTTTAACTGAGCACCTGTGTGCAAATATCACAAACATCTCATTTAACCCTAACAACCACCTGTGTATATCATTCCAGTTTCACAGATGAGGAAATTGAAGCTTGGTGAGGTGAGGACACCTGCTTGAGATCATGCAGACATTTAAAAACAGGTTCATCTGGCTCTCCAGCACCAAGTCAGCACTACCTCCGAGGCCCCTCTCCCAAACAGGCATCGAGGAATTGTACGAGAGGACGATGGACTGCATCCCCCAGCTGGCAAGCCTGGCTCTACAGGTAGAAGTTAATCTACTGGCTAAAGAACACAGGACTTAAGGGTCTCTAAGCTCCCTTCGTGTTAAAATACTCTGCAAATGGGAAACAAAGTTCAACAAACAAGAACTCTAGAAAAGACCTTAGTCTACTTTACAAAAGTACTCTTTCTACGATTAAGAAACCAGAGCCCAAAGAAATAAGGTGACTAAGCCAAAGTCATGCAGTTGATAAACAAAACATGGTTAAATGCCTCCTAAATTTCATTCATAAAAGCTATCAACAATATTTACTTTTCCTCTGATCCTGGAAACAGTCTTCCTCAGGAATAGAAACAGAACAACTCATTTCTTCTCATTCGCTTGGCTACAACCACATTATCAGTCATGTTTTTTTGTTTTTTGTTTTTTTACTTTATTTTTGGCTGTGTTGGGTCTTCGTTGCTGCTCGCAGGCTTTCTCTAGTTGCAGCGAGTGTGGGCCACCCCTCGTTGTGGTGCGCAGGCCTCTCATCACCGCGGCCTCTCCTGTTGCGGAGCACGGGCTCCAGGCTTGCAGGCTTCAGTAGTTGTAGCATGCGGGCTCAGCAGCTGTAGCACGCGGGCTCAGCAGTTGTGGCTCGTGGGCTCCAGAGCACAGGCTCAGCAGCTGTGGCGCATGGGCCCAGCTGCTCCGCGGCATGTGGGATCCTCCCGGACCAGGGCTCGAACCCGTGTTCCCCGCATTAGCATGTGGATTCTTAACCACTGCGCCGCCAGGGAAGCCCTCAGTCATGGTTTAAATTCATTTATTTAACAAATATTTGAGCATCCACCATGTTCCAAACACCATTCTAGGGAGGAGGGATAAGGCAATGAACAAAAAAAGACAAAAACACTTGCCCTCACAGAACTACATTCTAGTGGGTCGGGGCAGAAAGCAAGTAAGTCATATAGTATTTTAGGAGGTGATTAGTGCTATGGAAAAAATAAAGCAGGGAAGGGGGACAGAAGGGATGAGGGAAGGGGAGATTTGCAATTTTAACAGTCTATGGTCACAGAATGCCGCGCTGAGAAAAGGACATCTGAGCAAAGACCTGAAAGGAGTGAGAGAACAAAACATGCAGAAATCTAGGAGAAGAGTCTTCCAGGCCGGGGACAGCAAATGCAAAGATTCTAAGACAGGAAGGCCTTCAATGTTCAAGAAATAGGCACAGGGAACACTTCCTAACTCATTCTACACGGCCAGCATTACTCTAATACCAAAATCAGATAAAGACATTACAGAAAGGAAAACTACAGACCATTATCTCTCATGAACACAAATGCAAAAATATTAGCAAGTTGAATCCAACAATGTATAAAAAGAATTGTATATCACAACCAACTGGGATTCATTCCAGGTGTACAAGGAAGGTGGGTTCAACATTTGATAATCAATTAATGTAATCCATCATATCAACAGGCTAAAAAAGAAAAATAATATAGCAACTGATGTAGGGTATATGTCCAATAGTGGGACTGCTGGGTCATATGGTAGTTCTATTTTTAGTTTTGTAAGGAACCTCCATACTGTCCTCCATAGTGGCTATAATTTACAGTCTCACCAACAGTGCAAAAGGGTTCCCTTTTCTCCAGCATTTATTGTTTGTAGACTTTTTGATGATGGCCATTCTGAATGGTGTAAGGTGATACCTCACTGTAGTTTTGATTTGCCTTTCTCTAATAATGTTGAGCATCTTTCCATGTGCCTCTTGGCCATCTGTATGTCTTCTTTGGTGAAATGTCTATTTAGGTCTTTGGTCCATTTTTTAATTGGGTTGCTTGTTTTTGGATATTGAGCTCCATGAGCTGTTTGTATATTTTGGAGATTAATCCTTTGTCCGTTGCTCCGTTTGCAAATATTTTCTTCCATTCTGAGGGCTGTCTTTTCCTCTTGTTTATGGTTTCCTTTGCTGTGCAAAAGCTTTTAAGTTTCATTAGGTCCCATTTGTTTATTTTTGGTTTTTTTTTCATTACTCTAGGAGGTGGGTCAAAAAAGATAGATCTTGCTGTGGCTTATGTCAAAGAGTGTTTTTCCCATGTTTTCCTCTAAGAGTTTTATAGTGTCCAGCCTTACGTTTAGGTCTTTAATCCATTTTGAGTTTATTTTTGTGTATGGTATTAGGGAGTGTTCTAATTTCATTCTTTTACATGTCGCTATCCAGTTTTCCCAGCACCACTTACTGAAGAGGCTGTCTTTTCTCCATTGTATGTTCTTGCCTCCTTTGTCATAAATTAGGTGACCATATGTGCACGGGTTTACCTCTGGGCTTTCTATCCTGTACCATTGATCTATATTTCTGTTTTTGTGCCAGTACCATACTGTCTTTGATTACTGTAGCTTTGTAGTATAGTTTGAAGTTGGGGAGCCTGAGTCCTCCAGCTCCGTTTTTCTTTCTCAAGATTGCTTTGGTTATTCGGGGTCTTTTGTGTTTCCATACAAATTGTAAACTTTTTTGTTCTAATTCTGTGAAGAATGCCATTCATTGGTAGTTTGACACGGATTGCATTGAATCAGTAGATTGCTTTGGGAAGTACAGTCGTTTTCACAATATTGATTCTTCCAATCCAAGAACATGGTATATTTCTCCATCTGTTTATATGATCTTTGATTTCTTTCATCAGTGTTTTATAGTTTTCCAAGTACAAGTCTTTTGCCTCCTTAGGTAGGTTTATTCCTAGGTATTTTTATTCTTTTTGTTGCGATGGTAAATGGGACTGTTTCCTTAATTTTTCTTTCTGATTTTTCGTTGTTAGTGTATAGGAATGCAAGAGATTTCTGTGCATTAATTTTGTATCCTGAAACCTTACTAAATTCATTGATTAGTTCTAGTAGTTTTCTGGTGGCATCTTTAGGATTTTCTGTGTATAGTATCAATTGATGCAGAACAAGCATTTGACAAAATCCAACACTCACTCATGATAAAAAGTCTCAGAAAACTAGGAACAGAGGAAAACTTCCTCAACTTCATAAAGGACATCTACAGAAAACCTACAACTAACTTCATATTTAATGGTGAGAACTGGATGCTTTCTCTTAAGATCAGGAACAAGGCAAGGACGTATCCTATCAACACTTCTTTTCAACATGGTACTGGACATCCTATCTAGTACAATAAGTCAAGAAAAGGAAATAAAATATAAATTGGAACAGAAGAAATGAAACTTTATGCTTTACAAGGAAATTGGCCTTTACTATGAATAACTTCACTGGAAGGATTTGAGCAAATGATTGATGGGATCTGATGTACCTTCAACCACACACATATAGAAACAATTGCCCAATCCAGTTTTTGATTTGTAAACTCAGGTTTTAATGACCTTCAAACCAAAGTAACTGTCTCCATTAGCTTACTGAAATGCTAACAGCATTAACCCAATCACTAGCAGAACTGGCTGAAGAGATACCACCTAGGTTCTGGATCCTTGAGACAGAAAGGTCCAGATGCAGGATATAAATTGCCAAATGCCAGGGCATACCCAGTCATCACCTAGTATGGTAGTTCCTTTGGGCTTCTCCAACAACAATCTTTTTTGCATTTCACATTTTGTAAAACAGCATCACAACCTTTAGGGAACCCAACAGGCAGTTAAGAAAAGGATGGTGAAGTTCATTCCATACAAAAGATCCCAAAGACCCTACATTACTCAAACTCACATGACTAATATTTCCAGAAAATAAAGGTATAATGAACACACTTTCATTGGCCTACCAGCTCTGAAATCATGTGGTTGATGAATTTTGTCAATTTGGTAGGATTTGTATTAATTCAAATTTTATACATAAGGCTTTTTATATCATACAACTTCAAACCAATCGACTTCAATTTTGCATAAAATACATCTACCTTAACATGATTACCACTTTACAGAGGAGGAAGTGAAACTCAGAGAAGCTGCAAGATCATATAAATTGGTGTATAGAAAAGATGAACTCAGACCTATGGGTCTGAGGACTTGGGCCATGTTGTGGGCCCTGTGCACTGTCCCTGATACAGGAAATGAGCACAGGGCATGGATCTGCTCTACAGTTCAACACCACCACCACCCTTTCCCTGGCTGTGCAGATTTTGCTGGGTGTAGCCGAAATTGTAGATATCTCCCAGCATCTCTTCTACCCCTCCTTCACTGTGCAGCATCTAAGGGATTTGGACAGGACTGACTTCACACTCACTTAAACTTATAAGAGTAATCCCATGCCCCCTGTCACAGTCATAGGCTTAGACAATCTGAGCCTGGGCCAACTGGTTCATAAGGCAGGGACAGGAATGGAGTAATCCAACCCGAACTCGGGACTCTGGTCCAAAGTTTATTAAAAGGGTATGCTCTGACTTTCTTGTTAGATTTGAATGAAGCAGCATAGAGTCTTAAATGATACTGGCTTCCATCCTCTGACCACAAGGGTTTAACCTGAAAACAGCACTGAGAGGTGAGATGATAAGACAACCAACAGGCCTGGAGCAGTACACCTCCCATGGACTTCCCTATTACGTGAACTAACACATCCCCTTTATTGTGGAATCAAATTGAATTGGGTTTCCTGTTACTTGTAACTAAAAGCATCCCAAGTGCTGCAGCTGGTCAGAAATATGGTCATATTAAGCTTTAAAGAGTCCACTCCTGAGGCTTCAATTAGAGGAGTAAGCACTGAGGATAAAAAGAAGAGATATTCTAGGAAATTGTTCTACAGAAACCTGTGTTCTCTGAACACAGAGGGAAGAGAGAAAGCATTCATAGGCTCATCCTGGCTTCTGGCTGAAGACTGTAAAGTCACATGTGGCCATAGGTGACAGAGCTCACAGGGAGAACTGCCCAGCAGGGACTAAGCTAACCCAGGTGAGTCCCTGAGCAACAGGGGCAGACAGGTGACAAGAGGCAGAACTCACTCACTCTTCCGGACAACCCATGTGCACAGAAGTCTCCTACAGGGAGGCACTCCTATTCCCCACTCCAAAGCCCAGGGCCCAGGGCCAGGGCAGCCTTCCGTGGAATCCTAAAAGAAAGCAGCGCCTAAAAGTGAGAGTATGTGTTCTGCAACTAGATTCAAATTGTGGCTCCACTACATGCTAGATGTGTCTATACTGGTTCAAGTTAATCCATCTCATCAGCACCTCAGTTTCTAATCCATAAAGTCATCACAATAGTACCTGCTTCATAGGGGTTTTTTTTGTGGATTACACAAGACAATACAAGTAAAGAACTTGGAACAGTGCCCGGCACAAAATTAGCTGTTGTTATCTCGTTTGCCATACTCTCTCCCTGGAAGGTGGTACTCGTCTGTGGTCACCTCTCTCTCTGAACAGCTTGACCAATTGTTCCATGACCCACAGAACAGACACTTGGCTACAGAGCTTCTTCCTGAATGCCCAGACTTGGCTGGACAAAGAGCAACTTCCGTCAGGGCTCTGGATCAGAGAGCAGCTTGTCACCTGAGGAGGGCGAAGCTCTTCCAGATGGCCACTTGTCCTCTCCTCAGGCTGCAGGTGCCCATCAGGAGAAATACCAGAGCCCTTCTTGCTCCCTCTATACAGCCTGCTCCCTATTTCTCCCTCAGACCACTATGTTATGATAGCAGAAGGACATCAGACTGCTGCTTCCAGGAGGGAAGAGGAAAAAAATGACATCACCCTCTCCTATGGGAGAACTGCTTGTACACCACAAGCACTGCCACGTGCCAGGGACAAGCAGTGACCAGAGTCTGTTCTGACCTGTACAAGGGGAGGGCAACTCAAGGGCAGAGCAGGCGTGGGTATGATCTTGGAGGGATTTTCACCACCTATCAGAGGAATTGGTCTCATGGCCTAACACAATCATTTCACCTTGTCTGTCTGTCTTTCTTTTTTTAAATATTTATTTATTTGGTTGCGCCAAGTCTTAGTTGCGGCTCTCGGGCTCCTCAGCTGCAGCATGTGGGCTCCTTAGTTGTGGCAGGTGGGCTCCTTAGTTGCAGCTCGCCAGCTCCTTAGTTGCAGCATGTGGGCTCCTCAGTTGCAGCTCGCCAGCTCCTTAGTTGCGGTGTGTGGGCTCCTTAGTTGTGGCATGCATGTGGGATCTAGTTCCCGACCAGGGATCGAACCCGGGCCCCCTGCACTGGGAGCGTGGAGTCTTAACCACTGCACCACCAGGGAAGTCCCTCACCTTGTCTGTCTTTCCAGCCTCATCTCCAATTAGTCCCCCACCATGGATCCCACCCAGACACTGGCCCAAAGGGGCCCTCCAATAAACCCCTCCCTCAAGCCCTGCCTTTTTCTACCTTGGCTCTTATGGCAGAGACTGCCATGCATTCCCCAATACCCACTTCTCCCAAAGGGAAAAGAGTACATTTTCCAGCTTTCCCTGAGTGAGGTGTGGTCACGTACAGGTGTTCTGGCATATGGGATATGAACAGAAGTGATGTGTGGCACTTCCAGGCTGTGCCCTTAAAAGAAAAAGGAATGCCTCGCCTTTCCCTTCGCAGCTGCTCAAAGACAGGCAACGTGGTGAGCGATCTTGGTCCACACAGAGAGAGCAACACCTTGGGCTGGTGGGGCACTGAGGAGGAAGCTGGCCCTGGACACCTGGACACCTGCTCAGAGCCACAGCAGAGCCACTGTGGAGAGCCTGCAGTTTGACCAAAGACAGAAATAAACCTCTGTCTTAAGCCAGCTTCTCGGGTATTCTCCTTAAGGCACCATAATCTATATCCTAATTAAGCTCCTATTTCTCCCTTCCCTTTAAGGGGAGAGGGCACGGTTCTGTGAGAAGGCCAGTCTAGAACCACAAGAAAAGATACAAAGAATTGCCCACTCTGGTGCTCCAAGGCTCCTTTCGGCCTAAAGCCAAGGTTTACCCAGAGTGGGAATACGAATGAAATGGATGTAACAATAGGTAATAAGCACAGGTGAGCCTCCCTTTGATCCTCAAATATTCTTTCTGCAGCAAACCTCTACTCAGGACTGAACTCACCTATGCAGAATCAAACACAAGCACCAAGGAAGCCTAAGCTCACCCCTGAAAGAGAATTTACTAAATGGATTCTGGTATTCTATGAAACCTCATTTGGAAAAGCAAATCTAAACTGACCTCTCAAATTAACTTATGTGACTAAAGGCCTGGCTGAGGGAAGAGGAAACATCTGAAGGCCAGAGTCAGAAGGGGTACCTTAGAGACAGACAACCATGACAGTTTGCTCCTCTCAATGCCTCTGAACTTTGTTCTGCTTGTTCCCAGCATAGGGATCCCTTTCCTATTCCCCTGCCTTCTGGTTCACCCCCTACCTACCCTCACACTTTAAGGCCTAACTCAAATGTCACCTCCTCCTCTCGACATCCCAGCCCCTGCTCTTCAGGCAAAATCTGAATCTGTGTTCCCACGACACTTCACACGTTCTTTACATAGAACTTAGTAGTTCTCACTGCAACTGTCTATGTGCTTTTCTCCCCACATGTAAGAGCCCTGCCTCATTCATAACTAGTCCTACATCATCATTTTGAAAAGGAGGAAATCCGATCTGTGAAGAGCTCAGGTGACAAGTGAACAGGAGCAGAATTGCTACTAAGATAGAGTCTGTGGACTTCAGACCAGAACTGCTTCTCCTGCCTAACTTTACCAGCAGGAAAATGGTTGGGGGGGACAGACCAAAAAATAAATCTCTGCAGAGCATTTTCTGGTCCTGCTGGACCAGAAGCCCCAGAAATCTCCATGTGAGAAATCTATTAGAACCCAAGTTCCCATCATCAGAGTACTTGGCATAAAGGGAGTACTTTTTTACAGTAATTGTCCCCAAATAACTGTCCCCAATTACAGTACAGTAATTGTGCTGTCCCAAGCAGCACACATTCTGTAATATTTTGATTTTCACTTAAGCATAGCGTCAAGTTCACACTGCCTGTGAACTAGGACACAAGCTGCCTGGTGTCAGAGTCTCACCTTGAAACATCTCCCCAGTTGAACTCCCCCCACTGTCTGAAATTCCACCCCTAAAGATAAGAGCTTTCTTAGAAGCTCAGGTGAAAACTAGATGTGCTGAGAGAACAGATGATCTGTTTAGCTGGTTTTATTCTTTCAAATCTTAAGAAATTTAGTCATCAGATTAATCAAGTACCCAGCAAAACCATGAGGAATGGAAGGAGACTCTGATGTGAAAAAAGTGAGGGCAATGCCTGGAACAGGGGGTGCCTTCTGGAGGGCTGGGGCCTATGGAATATGCTGAATATGCCTCTGTGTTTGCTCTCATTGATATCCAGCAACGAGATGAAGGCTGAACATGTCTACTGACCCCAGTTCACAGATGGTGACAACTGAGGCTCCTGCTGGTTAGTGGCAGAGGCAGGACGAGTGGCCAGGTTTTTAATTTCCCAGCTAGAGCACAGCAAGATGAATGGTCTAGTTTGCTTCAGCCTGGGAACTGCTGGCAATCTCAGCAATCAAGCCTGGGAGAGCTGTGAAATCGTCTGCGTGGTCTGTGTCCACCTGACATGGGGGTGTAGCGGGGGGAAATGTCCCTTCCTGGCTGCACAAACCTGCTCTCCGTCTGAGAGGGTACAGGAATGACCAGGCTATACCCCAACATGAGTGAGAGGCCTGTGTGGTACACTCTGCCACCAAACTGACCAGTTTTGCAAAGGACCAGCAGGGGGGTAACAAGTTAAAACACAGGGATTTAAAATACCCTTCTGTTCCCCCTAAAGCATTTTGTAACTGTCCACCCCTGCCAGCCTGGCGAGTATTCCCATAGCAGATCTTGTTATTTTAAAACCTGGCAGGCAACTTTCCCCAATTCACCAAGGGACTTCCAAACCCCAGTGAAAGGGATCCTTCTGTATTGAGAGAGAATTTTAGAAATCCCATGTTGGTATATTGGTATGAGACCCAAATGCAGTACATAAAAATAGAAAATCACTCACTCAGCTTTCTTCATTTTATCAAAATGGCAACACCTTGTCTCTCGGTTTTGCAGCTTATCAGAGGTCAGCTGAGTTTAGAACTCAGCTCTCTGACTGCCTGGGTTAATGTTTTCACTGAGATAAAGACCTAGTATTTATTAAGAGTATACTGTAGGCCAGACATTGTGCTAAGCATTTTACATTAGGTCATTTAATGTAACAAAGTTCTGAGGTACGTAGGTATCCCCATTTCACAGATGGAGAAACTGAAGCTCACAGTTCTTTGCCCAAGGTCACAGAGGAAGCAAGCAGTGGAGGCTAGATTCAAATTCAGGTGTGCTGACTCCAAGCCTGCTCATATTACTCAACACAAATCAAGACCCTCAAGTATAGTTAATCAGGAATTCCAAAACCAAACAAGAGGTCCGCACACCCTCTTGTGTGGGAACACCCACCCTGTACTCAGGGCGAGGTGCCTCCTCAGACAATTACCATGATCATCTGTTATAATCACCATTCGGATAAGGAAACAGAACCCCAGCACCCCAGGAGTCTCCTTCCTGCCCCACTTTCAGTTATTCATCCACCTACCCCCAAGGATAACCACTGTACTGACCTCAAACATAACAGATTCATTTTAATCTGTTTTTGAACTTTATATACATATCTACCATATCACATATATGAGTTTATGTTTGCTTCTTTGGCTCAACATTATATTTGTGAGATGTTGATGGGCACAGCTGTAGCTCATTCACTCACTGCTGTATAGTATTCCACTGTATCAAGACACCACCATTTATTTACTCGATTTATTCTTCACACATTTATTTACTCTGAATAAACACTTGAGCTGTTTCCAATTTAGGGCTCTTAAGAACAGTGATGCTTTGAACATGTGTGCACATTTCAAAATAATTTTAAATGCCTAACATAAAGACCTTCCCAGCATTTTGGCAGGGGGTGGGCAAGTAGTTTAACCTCCATGTTACATACTAGAAGATGAGGGATTTAATCAATACCAGAGAACTTTGAGTGGCAGAGCTGGGTCTCAAACTCAGACCTTCAGGCTCCCCGACCACTGCTCCTTCCTTCCTTCCACCACAGCACTGAAAAGGGAAGGAGGAGGAGAGGGTGCAGACTAAAGTCAGAGGTCAGCTGACCAGAGCTAACCAGCAAGCCAGGCCAATCCACAGAGAGCGGGGCTCAGAGAGAACCGTCCTCAGAGCAGACCAAATCCCTCACATCACGGTTTCCTCTCTCAGGCTGTCCAAAAATGGCGCTGCAGTGGGAGCCCAGCAGAAACAGGGGAGGTTTGTAACAATTCCGACTCTCATCTAAAAAGTACAAAACAAACGTTTTTCTCCTTGAGAAAAACAAGGAGATAATCACTTCAAATTCCTAAGATTGGGCAAACTTATGTCAGATAATACCAAAAGCTGGTGGGGATATAGACAAATCACAGAGCTGACAGGAATGTTGAAGTCAGAACCACCATTTTCAAGTACATTCTGGTACATTAACTAAAACCCTTCTATCTAGCAATTCCTCTTCTAGGTAAATACTCAAAAGAAATGCTCACGCACAGGGGATGTGTACACAGGCAGTCCCTGAAGCATCATCTATAAAAGTAAAAAACTAGAAACCTCAATGACCCTGAGTAGGAACGGGTTAAAGAAACTCTGGCATACTTAACTATTGTTTTAAAAAGAAAAAGTTACACCTACAAGGGGGGATGGGCGTGCCCAAAACCCCACAAAACATCAGCTGAAGAATCAGTGAGATCCACCTACAGGTTTCAACTGGGATGAAGACGAACATAATGCTAAACAAAACGCAGCAAGTTCCAAAAGAGTTAAGTATAATATGATACTATTTATACATATTTTTAAAACACACAAAATACTCTATCATTTACCAATATAAATGTTAATAACACTCGAAAATACTATATGGAGAGGAGGGACAAACTGGGAGACTGAGATTGACATATATATACTACTTTATATAAAACAGATGACTAATAAGGACCTACTGTATAGCACAGGGAACTCTACTCAGTACTCTGTAATGTTCTATACGGGGAAAGAATCTAAAAAAGAGTGGATATATGTATATGTATAACTGAGTCACTTTACTGTACAGCAGAAACTAACACAACATTGTAAATCAACTATACTCCAGTAAAATTTTTTTTTAAATACTATACATTATTTCTCAACATATATGCATGTATTTGGGAAAGCATAAAGGGAAAGAAAGGAAAAGCAATTCAGGGGGTTTGTACCTCATCCTAGTGTTTTGTTTCCCTTAAAAAAAAAATCTGAAGGATATATAGCAAGATGTTAACATTTTTTAAGTGTAGGTGGGGGTTGGATACATACATGTTGCTATATATAATCCTGTGTACTTTTCTATATATTTAAGATATTCCAGAATTTGTAAAATAAAAGACTAAAGTCACTACAATATTTTTTACCTATCAGATTAGCAATAATTTAAAATTTGATAATACTGATAAGATTGTAAAGAAACTGATGTGCATAACCAGTTGGTAGGAGATTACAAACTGGGACAAGCTCTTTGAAGGGTGATTTGGCATCATCTATAAGAAATTTAAAATGCATACCCTTTTCCCAAGCAAATCCCACCTCCCGGAACTTACTGCATGAATTTATTCGTACACAAGAGCAAAGTAATCTTCAGGAAGGTTTACTTTGCTTTAGCACTTGGTAAGAGTGAAAAAATTGGTGAATTTTTTGTAGGAAAATGTTTAAAGTCCAGTGCACCCATACAATGAAATAATGACCACTGTCAAAATGAGGTAGAGCCACGTATCTATACTGACATGAAATGAGGGCCAAGGTATCTTTAAATGAAAAAAGCAAGCTGCATATGATACCAACTGTATAAAAAGATATTTTCTATTAGACATAATAGAAATGTGCAGTTTGGATACACACAGAAAATATCTGAAAAGTTATAAAAGAGTTTGTTAAAAATAGTTATATCTGCAAGGGAGGTGGGGCTACCACTGGGAGGGAGGCTTTTCCCCTTAGTATTCTTTTGTATGGATTTTACAGCAATCATATGTCACTTGTATATTGGGAGGGGCGTGTACAAAAACTACAGATTCTAAACTTAGAGCCACTGAATTGGAATGCTGTAAAGCAGGGTCCAATAAATCTGTACTTTCAACAAGTCACCCAGTGACTCCCAGGCAGCTGAGTTGGCCACTGCTCCAGGTGAGACCTGGGCCAGGTGACACATGGAGGGGAGGAAAGGATCTCACTGACAGGTCTCTCTCAAGTTCTCAGAAATAAGCTTGCCCCCAGAATGAACCATGTATTCAATGGCAGAGAGATATAAACTTATCTAAAGGACACAGAATGGCCACCAAAGCCAGTGGGACTGGCCAGTAAGACATTATTAACATCCCTAAGGAATCAGTGGCCCTAATGAAACAAGCACTGCCCAGGCAAGAGGATGCTCCCATCTAACAACTAAGCCTGTCCTTTTTTCTTTGTGCCAGGAATACCCACAACCAAGAGCATCAGGCAGAATGAGACCTAGGTTTCCTTTTTACTCCCCAGAAGACAGGCATTCGATAAATAGTCGTTGAATGAACAAGTCAATCTATCTTAGCCTGAGGCATTTCTAACTCCAGTGCTCTGCTCCAATGCTTAAACAAGGTCTAAGCTAGACAGAGAAGAGGAGTTTTGATAGCTGTTGGCTTCGTTTTAAATAAATAACTGGCACCTGGCATTGAGCATCATCTACTGCTATCTGATTCAGACCACCCTGCTTTGAGAGATATCCATCCACTGGTGGGTACCTGAGCAGGACTCTGGTGAAGTCACTAAGGTGGAGAGTGCTGCCATGCCCTGCAGCCCACATGGGGAGCCCCTCCTGGGTTACTGGCCAGCTGGCCTTCCTCAGGCAGCTCCTTTTAGCTCAATACTTGGGCTCGCCAAGTGCACAGCTAGACTGCCTACACTAGTAATCGAGCTGCATGGGCCAATTCTGTGGCCACCAGCCATATGCAGCTACTAGCAACTGAAATGTGGTTAGTCTGAACTGAAATGTTCAGTAAATGTAAAACACATACTGGATTTTTTTTTAAATTTATTTTATTTGTTTATTTTTGGCTGCGTTGGGTCTTCATTGCTGCGGGTGGGCTTTCTCTAGTTGTGGTTAGCAGGGGCTACTCTTCGCTGCAGTGCGTGGGCTTCTCATTGTGGTGGCTTCTCTTGTTGTGGAGCACGGGCTCTAGGCGCATGGGCTACAGCAGTTGTGGCACGCGGGCTCAGCAGTTGTGGCTCACGGGTCCTAGAGCACAGGCTCAGTAGTTGTGGTGCACGGGCTTAGTTGCTCCACGGCATGTGGGATCTTCCCGGACCAGGGCTTGAACCCATGACCCTGCATTGGCAGGTGGATTCTTAACCACTGTACCACCAGGGAAGTCCCAAATACTGGATTTTAAAGGCTTAATACAAGAAAAAGAATACATAATAGCTTATTAAATAGTAATTTCTATGCTGATTACATGCTGAAATGATAGTATTTTGGATATTTTGAGTTAACAAAATTTATTCAAAGAAATTTCAGGGACTTCCCTGGTGGTCCAGTGGTAAAGAATCCACCTGCCAATGCAGGGGACGTGGGTTCGTTTCCTGGTGGGGGAACTAAGATCCCACATGCTGCGGGGCAACTAAGCCCACACACCACAACTAGAGAGCCCATGTACTGCAACCACTGAGCCTGTGAGCTCCAGAGGCCACACACCACAACTAAAGAGAAGCCCATGTGCCACAACGAAGATCCTGCATGCTGCAAATAAGACCCAACTCAGCCAAATAAATAAATATTAAAAAAAAAAGAAAGAAGTTTCACCTGTTTCTTTTTACGTTTTAAAATGTGGCTACAAGAAAAAGTTACAGGCTGACTCACATTATATTTCTAATGGATAATGCAGCACATATGACTAAGAAACTGCCACTTGACACATTATGTCTTCACAGCCTGGCTAAGAACTGACCTCTCACAGGGTCAGAGATCACCTTAGTCTGCATGGCCCTGACCTGCTGTCTGAAACCCGACTCTGTACTCCCTTGGGAACACTGTCAGCTATCCCAGGAGTTCCATATACCATCTAATGCCTATGTATTTTAACAGAGAAGTTCAAGACAAAAAATATATAGTGATGTTACAATTTCAGGTAAAACGAAGCTGGGAAGCTTGTAGAATTTACTGGAAACTCATTAATTATTCTGAAATTCCCAAGAAACAAGTAATTTTTCAATTTCGGTAAGTTTTAGAATAAGACGTGAACATGAGATTTTATGGTAACCCTTACTACCACCACTGTAGTTTCTATGTAAAAGAAACAGTGTTGTTAGAAAATATCTTCAGTTGCAATTATGACGAAATTGGACCCAGAAGGAATCCCACATCATCTCTTAGTGCTTCTGTTCTGTTAGCAGGGATGGGATGACTGCACCCATACTGTTCTGAGCACTAGTTCTCCTGCTGGCTTTTAACAGAGCTCCCTTTCCTTGATTGTTCCCACTCCATACCAAGAGTACCAAGACCTTCAGAGGCTAAATGACGTTCTCAAAGGAACTTGAGCAGCAAGAGGTGGAGGTAAGAATGAGAGTCAAGTATTTCTACTTCCTCCAAGAAAGCTACAACTCCACAAGGCAATTCCTGAGGATCACTTGTCATTTTCAATTTTGAGGGATTCAACTGGACCAGACCAACCTAACACCCGCTTTCTGTATCAGCCCTTCATGATACAGATACAACCCAGTACCAAAATGCTTACTTGGGGAACTGGCCGAGACCCGCTTCCTGGTCAGGCTCTCCTGGCTGGCCTTGTCTGAAGCTGAAGAGCCCCTCGTCTGGACATGCCTCTTTCCTGAGTTCTCCTCTGGCTCTGGTGACTTCTCCATTCCGTGGAAATACTTCATGTGATAGTGCAACAGTTTGGCTTTGCGGAAAAATTTTAAACAATCCACAACCTTGCACCTAAACTTGTGATCTAGGTCGACAGCTGGTGCTTTAGATGTCACAAAATCATCTGTTTTCTTACAAGTATTTGTTACTGAAAAAAAAAACAAACAAACAAAGATCCCTCATGCTTATTCGAACTATTACAATACATGCATTAACACAACACATGGCAACAGAGAGTGAAAGAGCAGCATGCATATGTAGACAGAAACATCAATGACTACTGCTGTTTGAAAGAATGGTGTAACTTCAGGGTAAATAACACTCAACTGTGATTCATCTTTTGAAAGAAGAGATCAACTTTTTTTTTTTCTTTTTTAAAGCAGCCACACAAGTTCTCAGGGTTTCAGAAGAACAAGGGAAAACCCTAAAAAAAAAAAAAAATCAGGGATCCACCCTAGCACTTGTTATTCATAGGTTGGACCAGATTCAGACTTTCTACCATCCCGACACCTTTGTGTAGACAAGACTAGAGAACATTCTGGTGGGATCTCTTTATGAAACTGAAAGAATCTTACAATGGTTTTTGCACAAGGAGAGTAACTATTACAAAGCTTTTAGTATTGAGCTTTTGAGATTTCACTACCGTGTACTCTGATCAAGAGGATTCAGAAAAGAGGAGGAAAAAAAGACAACCAACTGAATGGAGCTGGAAGGCATGTGGAGAACTCTGAGAACTCAATGATCAAATTCAAAGAGACAAAAAAAAGTCTGACACCCTCTCCCCAAACCAAATAAACTGAAGGCAATGGTCTGTCATGAATCAATGACAGAAAGTAATGCTGTCACAAGGAATTCATGAGTGTTAGAAACTCAGTTTATTGAAGACTCCCTTCACAATGCCCTCACCCTAATGAGAGCAATCACCTTAAACTCAAATCACTCCTACTCTACAGATTAAGTCACCCAAGAATATCCTGAATGGACGGAACTTTCTTGAGTCAATCAAATTTTTCCTAAATGCAATGACACAATTTCCATTAGAAGCGAAGAGCATGCTGAACTTTTGGTAAATATTATGATTACTTTTTCAAGTACCATTCCATAATCAGAAGGAATAAAAAAAAATTATTAAAACTCAATCTGAATCATCCTCTACATTTCAAAATCAGCACTAGGGTATGATTATAAAACTGGTAGGCCTGGGACTTCTCTGGTGGCACAGTGGTTACGAATCCGCCTGCCAATGCAGGCGACATGAGTCCGAGCCCTGGTCCGGGAAGATCCCACATACCACAGAGCAACTAAGTCCGTGCGCCACAACTATTGAGCCTGCGCTCTAGAGACCATGAGCCACAACTACTGAGCCCGCACGCCTAGAGCCCGTGCTCCGCAACAGGAGAAGCCACTGCAATATGAAGCCTGCACACCACAATGAACAGTAGCCCCCGCTCGCTGCAGTGAGAGAAAGCCTGCATGCAGCAACGAAGACCCAACACAGCCATACATACATACATACATACATAAATAAAACTGGTAGGTTTGATGATCTGATGGATTCTGTTACATAGGCATTTAAACAAGTAACAAATTATAAACGCACACACATCCCAAAGCATAATGCCTTAAATCACTTTCTATCCATGACAACAGACATAACAAAGAGGTTCAAATCAGATACAGTTAAGAAAAAGTAACATGAAATGAAATGGAATACATACTTCTCATACAAATAGTTGTACAGGAAAAACAAAAGTCAGTGAAGAAATTCAAAATTCAAACCTCCAATATATCCTAAAATTCTTTCTTAAAATACAAACAGTTTCTGTGGAATTTCCTCCCCTTCGGTCTATTAAGTTGAACCATACGAATTCGCCATTTTTGTAGGTTAAGAAAGGTTAGATATTGGCCATTTCATATGGTTGAACCTAATAGTTCATTTTCCATCTGACAATGTTTCAAAAAATCACTGCAGAAAACTCCACTTACCACTGTGTGAACAAAGCTAAGGTGGTCAGAGAGCATCAACCCTGCCTACTATCACCTGAGGACTTCAGCAGTCAAGTTCAGCTACAGTAAACTCAGCCATCCTTTGGCTTGTGTTTGAAGCCCCGTTTGTGATCAACTTATTTATAATAGAAAAGAAGAATGCCAAAATACAAATACCTTTGAATTTAAAAAAAAAAAAAGTTAAAAATAATGAGAACTTTGAACCAATTCCATGAAGCATTGCCACTCTTTCTATTTAAAACCTTTGCACCCCTGTGTACACACACGGACCATTTGCATAAGGCAAAGACAGGATGGTGGTTAAAAGTGTGGGCTCTGCAGCTGGACAGCCTGGTTCAAATCCTGGCTCCTCTAATGACTCCTCCTGCCTCCTCAGTTTCCTGATGCGCGGAGTGGAGATAGTAATGACAGTAACTACTTCACTGAGTTGTAAGAATTAAATGAATTACATGCAAAGATTCTAGAAAAACATCTGGCACATAATAAGTGTTCGATAAATATCGGCTCTTATTACTATATAGTTATCATTTTGTTCAATATCCTGGGATAAACTAGAATGGAAAAGAATATTTAGGCGTTGGGAAGCGCCGGGAAGAGGCCTATGGGCCACTGGGGGACTCCTATCTTCATGGAGTTAAAGTCTTCCCATCTGAGGAGCAGGCGCCCAATCTCGCGCAGGCCCAGCACGTGGACGCCATAACTGCGCACTTCAGCTCCCCTCCTGCACCCGAGGAGCCCCTGGCCCTGGAAGGGGCCGGGGCGGGCACACTCGCCGACTCCGGGTGTCATCTCTGCCCAGACTGAGGGGACACGGGGCCCCCAGGAGAGGGCGCCCAGCTCGGCCTGTCGAGTGCCAGGCAGGCTTCTTAGAGAAGAAACTTCGAGCTGAGGCCTGAGGGATGAGTAGTAGTTCTCATGCCCCAGGGAGTGACGTGGGGTGGGAAAACCTAAGTCTCGGATTTTAGGAGCTTTGGACGCCACCACACTGAGCTCAGAGGAGGTTGCGTCTGCCTTATTGTTGTAGTGACCCTATTGTTAATGGGCTGGAGACTTTAAAGACGTTTAAAGTGTATCCAGGGTGCTGACAAGACAATGAAGACATTTGGCTTTGAGAGTGTGGCGGCCCCACGTGTGTAGCAGTCCCCTTGACCGGGTGTGTAGGGGGCGGGGATAGGGGGATGACCCTGTGGCCACCTTCCTGGCAGGAAGGGTGGGGTCCTGGGGGCTGAGATATCTTGCCTGGCTGGAGAGGAATATCCTGGTAGGAAGTGAATCCCCAGAGTTTGAGATGGGGAGAGAGGGGGCAGAGTCAAGGACAACATTTTAATGCCAAGATTAGGTGCCTGGGCTGTAGCTTGAGGGGTTCTGTCAATGAGACTTAGCCTGAGACGACATTGGGTCTTTGTTTTCAGATAATAGTTTTCCTTTTAATAAAGACCAGTAGAAGTTTAAAAAAAGAATATTTAGAAAAGAATGTATATATGTGTATATAGTATCATTTTGGACTTAAGAACAAGTGGGACTGATTAACAGCCTTCCAGAAATTAACCTGCTCACAGCAGAAGGGCAGAAGTCCCCATCACTCCCAGCTTCACTGCATGCCCATTCCAGAGGCAGTATGGTATAAAGGAAACAACCCAACTTTAAATCCCAGCTCCACCCTTCATTAGCTGCATAAACAAGCTGTGTATGGTTTTTTTAAACTATTCTTATTATCCAGGTTCCTATCTATATAAGGGAATAATACCACCCATTTCAAAAGAGTTGGAGAGAGGGCTATAAAATTTGGCACAAAACAGGCCAAGTATATATATTATTTTATATATATTATTAAAATATATTATTTATATATAAATAATAATTTATATATAAATAATATATTATTAAAATATATTATTTTATATTATTTCAAATATAAAATAATCTTGATAAACAGGCTTATGTCATTTATGGAACGTGGCAAGAGACAGATACTGGGTTGGCCAAAAGTTTCGTTTGGTTTTTTCCGTACGATGGCTCTAGTTACACTTGTCTCTAACTTCATACGAAACAATTTTGTTAGATTGTATGTGACAGCTGTCATATCAGCATGCATTAAAAAAAAAAAACTTATCAAAATTGGTGAATTTTTGTGTAGCCATTTTGTATGTGACAGCTGTCATATCAGCATGCATAAAAAAAAAAAACTTATCAAAATTGGTGAATTTTTGTGTAGCCATTTTTAATATTGAAGATGGAAAAAAAAGCAACATTTTCAGCATATTATGCTTTATTATTTCAAGAAAGGTAAAAACTCAACTAAAACGCAAAAAAAGATTTGTGCAGTGTATGGAGAAGGTGCTGTGACTGATCGAACATGTCAAAAGTGGTTTGCGAAGTTTCATGCTAGAGATTTCTCGCTGGATGATGCTCCATGGTAAGGCAAACCAGTTGAAATGAGGTTGATAATAATCAAATCAAGACATTAACTGAGAACAATCAATGTTATACCACGAGGGAGATAGCCGACATACTCAAAAGATCCAAATCAAGCGCTGAAAATCATTTGCACCAGCTTGGTTATGTTCATAGCTTTGATGTTTGGGTTCCACATAAGTTAAGCAAAAAAAACCTTCTTGACAGTATTTCTGCATGCGATTCTCTACTTAAACATAATGAAAACGTTCCGTTTTTAAAACAAATTGTGACGGGCAATGAAAAGTGGATACTGTACAACAGCAGCCCCCAACAATTTTGGCACCAGGGACTGGTTTCCTGGAAGACAATTTTTCCACAGACCTGGGGTGGGCGGAGGGGGGGGCGATGGTTCAGGCGGTAATGCGAGCAGCAGATAAAGCTTCGCTCACTCGCCCGGCGCTCACCTCCTGCTGTGTGGTCCAGTTCCTAACAGGCCCCGGACCAGTACCAGTCTGCGGCCTGGGGATTGGGGGCCCCTACTATACAATAATGGGGAACAGAAGAGACCGTGGGGCAAGCAAAATGAACCACCAACAACCACACCAAAGGCCGGTCTTCATCCAAAGAAGGTGATGTTGTGTATATGGTGGGATTGGAAAGGAGTCCTCTATTATGAGTTCCTGCTGGAAAACCAAACGATTAACTCCAAGTACTGCCCCCAATTAGACCAACTGAAAGCAGCACTCGACGAAAAGCGTCCAGAATTAGTCAACAAAAAACGCCTAATCTTCCATCAGGATAATGCAAGACCACCTGTTTCTCTGATGACAAGGCAAAAACTTACAGCTTGGCTAGGAAGTTCTGATTCATCCACCATATTCATCAGACACTGCACCTTCGGATTTCCATTTATTTCGGTCTTTACAAAATTCTCTTAATGGAAAAATTCCCTGGAAGACTGTAAAAGGCACCTGGAACAGTTCTTTGCTCAAAAAGATAAAAAGTTTGGGGAAGATGGAATTATGAAGTTGCCTGAAAAATGGCAGAAGATAGTGGAACATAAGGGTGAGTACGTTGTTCAATAAAGTTCTTGGTGAAAATGAAAAATGTGTCTTTTATTTTTACTTAAAAACCAAAGGCACTTTTTGGCCAACCCAATATTACAATTATCAACCAGAGTGAAACATTCCTTTGACCAGCCCTCATAAGCTCTGGCTGGGAGACACATCACTCTGTAAGTATTGTTTTGTCTACATTCTACTAGAAATGTGAAATCCAAAACCAACCACAAGATTCCTAGCATGGCCGTTCAGTGGGATTATTACCCCCACCTTTCAGGACATCTTACTTTCACTAATTCAGCCTCCCCAAAATTTTTTTAAATAATCATATTACATGGTGCTGGACAGTACACCAAGCTTGATCCACCAAAATCCTGAACTTTGTCCTGTTTGTCTTTTTAAAACACAAGTGCATTTCCATTTCCCCCAAAAGTTTTATCAAACTATACGCTGGAAGTTACATTTAACCCTAATAAACTCCATCTTATTATTTTAGTCCAAGAATTTTATAACTCGTTTCTGTAATCCTATGTATTCTTAGGTCTTTATCCAAGCTGTTGATAAAGATCCAGTAGGACAGAGCTGAGGACAGCCTTCAGAACAAGCTTCAGGCTGACACCAATCAATTAATGTACACTCTGGGTAGAGTTACCTGAACCAACTGAACTTCACCTGTGCAGATTACCAATGCACTCATATATCTATTTCCTCCTTGTCCGTAGATAGATTTTAAAAGTGATATGGTCGAACTATTTGCTGAAATAAAGATATACCTAGTCTGACAGTGCTATACTAGACCCCCAAAATTCATATGGTGAAACCTAATTCCCAATGTGATGGTATTTGGAGGTGGAGCCTTTGGGAAGTGATTAAGTCATAAAGGCAGTGCTCTCGTGAATAAGACTAGCGCCCTTATAAAAGAGACCCCAGAATTCTCCCTTGCGTGTTCCTCCATGTGAGGTTACTGTGAGAATATAGCTGTTTACGAACTAGGAAGCTGGCTCTCACCAGACACTGAATCTCCTGGCACCTTGATCTTGAACTTCCCAGACTCCAGAACTGTGAGAAATACATTTCTGTTGTTTATAAGCCACCCAGTCTATGGTATTCTGTTACAGCAGCCCAAATGGATTAAGACAGATAGTCTACCAATCCAGTAAGCCTCTCAAAAGGAAATACATTTAGTTTGGCAGGATAAAAACTCTTCCCCCACAAAAGCAAAACCCTTGATTCCTCACAGGTAAGCAGAAAGTGGAAACAGCTGGTCCTCCAAAGGTAAACAAGCTTGGCACTCAGGTGGCCTCCTGCCTCAGAGGTGGTACTAGGATCACAGAGGCTCAGGTAAACAGATAAACTCCCCAAGAGAAAAGACACTACCTGGTGTCACTGTCATGAAGCTCCTGGCCAAACCAAGAGCTCTTCTCAAGATGGCAATGTTAATAAGACAAAATGAGTTGCTGGTTTTTGTCTGAAGGAATAAGAAAGGCTTGAGAATTATGAATCTTCAACCACGGAAGTTCAGGAAGTACTAAGATTCCCCCCATAAACTCAACTCAGTGAAGTATATATATAACTCATTGATATGCAAGCCCTTCTGATTATAAGCCGGTAAATATAACCTACCTTGCAATGTGGAGAAAACACTATCAACACAAGCATCAGGGTGAGACAAGCAGCAAAGAGGGTATAAATTAATTGTGGATAATAGCCTGTGACAAAATCTGATAAATTACACAATTAACTGTAACTTCAGGGACTTCCATGGTGGTCCAGTGGTAAACAATCCATCTTCCAGTGCAGAGAGCACTGGTTCGATCCCTGGTCAGGGAACTAAGATCCCACATGCCGCAGAGCAACTAAGCTTGCGCACCTCAACGAGAGAGCCCGTGTGCCGCAAACTACAGAGTCCACGTGCCCTGGAGCCTGCACGCTCCATCTAGAGAGAAGCCTGCACATTGCAACAAAGACCTGGCACAGCCAAAAGAATAAGGAAAATAAATAAATAAATAAATAACATAAATATTGAAAAAAAAAACTATAACTTCAGACTCACAAATGAAGAAGTAGATCAAACACCCCAAGACTTAAGTAACTGCTCCTTTTTCATGAAGGTCTTGCAAACTGAACCCAAGAAATTTTCTAGAGATATGAAAAATTGCATTTTCCAGACTTCACAATTTTATCCTAATTTTCCCATATGGCAGCCAAATGAGCCCTCTGTATGCACAATGAAAACTACCAGTCCAGCCAGTGCAGGCCTCTGGCATACCTCTGCCACATGCAAACCAAGCCCTGTTCGGCCTTCAAAGGCCACCTACGTGTATGATGCTTTTTCCTTGGTCTCTGAGCAAAAAACATTCTATCCTGTCTTCTCTGAATTCCCATAAGTACTTCATGGAAAATAAATCTTGTAGTATCTGTCCCTTTCTATTTGTATTACAGTTAGTTCTGTTCATTCCTTATTCTAAAATATTGAAATGAGGAATGTGCTCCATTCTTTACTCCTACAGTACTCATCTCAGTGTACTACTACTTCAAACAAGAGAGTTAGCCTTTCCAAGACAGTTTCCTTATCATTAAATGGGAATAAAAATACTTATTTCACAAAGCTCCCACATGTTTCCATGAGGTATTAGAAGAGAAAGCCTATTACTAACTGCAGTAGGTTACTTGAACATTAGCCATCATCTGGGTTGGCACTGACCTCACAGTTGTTTGCTTCCAACAAAGTTATGCATAATCCCAGCCAGGGATCCAGGTACCAGGGCACGACCTGACAAAATTTAACATCTAACTGCCCCACTTTATTAATCAAACACTGAGGTGTTAGTGGTAATTAATAAAAGCACAACAGGGCTTCCCTGGTGGCGCAGTGGTTGGGAGTCCGCCTGCCAATGCAGGGGACACGGGTTTGTGCCCCGGTCCGGGAGGATCCCGCATGCCGCGGAGCGGCTGGGCCCGTGAGCCATGGCCGCTGGGCCTGTGCGTCCGGAGCCTGTGCTCCGCAACGGGAGAGGCCACAGCAGTGAGAGGCCCGCGTACCACCAAAAAAAAAAAAAAGCACAACAGGAACAGCAAAATGATGCAACCAGTAAAAATGTTTTACATTTTAAAAGTTTTTAAAATAGAATATGCACAGCATATTCAGAAAGTTTCAGCAAAACAAAATTATATATAAGAGTAACATAAAATAGTGTATTTTTTGTTTAGAATTGTAAGAATATAAACAATGGTACCCATTTTGCATATGAGATTTCAAGGTAAAAAAAATTGATTTTTTTTCCCTATTCTTCCACGTTATAATACCCATATTATTTCACAGTAGAAAGAATACAATTCTTTTATATATTATATTACACTCCTCCCCAGAATGGTGTTCCTGTGACAAAAGAAACATGGTGATGGAAGCAAGGTCAAGCAACCAGGAGAGTCAATGGTTGCCAAAAGGGCCTGCCGGGCCACAGTCTACAAAAATCCCAAGTCTCACACACAGTGTCTATTTCCCAATGGGAGGACAGTTCATTTGGAACATACGTCACTGATGGCACCAGCTAAATGACATCATCCACCCTAGGGATACTATGGTCCTCTGTCAACATGAGAGCAGTTACTAGGCGACAAAGGGCAGAAAATATGTAAATAAAATCCTCCAGGGAGTGGGATTTCCCTGGTGGTCCAGTGGTTAAGACTCAGTGCTCCCAATGCAGGGGGCCCAGATTCAATCTCTGGTCAGGGAACTAGATCTCACATGCCTCAACCAAAGATCCCGCGTGCCACAACTAAAGACCCGGCACAGCCAAATAAATTAAAAAAAAAAAATATTCCAGGGAGCCTGGTTCAAAAGCCAGGGGTAATCAAATTATCCTTGGGATAGAGGGTAAACTACTGAAACCAATTTATTTTTGTTTTAGAAAGTAGTATGGAAATCAGTATTTGCAAGTAGTTATGGGTATTACCATTTAAATGCTGTGTTCTTCCTCATGTTGAACAGATTTCTGTATGGAAGAATTGAGGCAAAGCATAGAGCTCTATCCTAGGCTCCCAGGCTCAAAATCCCAAGTCACCCTCTGCTCTTGCCTCTCCCAAATTACTATTATACCTTGGTATATGAGGGGAAAAATGGTTCACAGAATTTGAATTTGCTTTTTTTTTTTTTTTTGCGGTACGCGGGCCTCTCACTGTTGTGGCCTCTCCCGTTGCGGAGCACAGGCTCCGGACGCGCAGGCTCAGTGGCCATGGCTCACGGGCGCAGCCGCTCCGCGGCATGTGGGATCCTCCCGACCCGGGGCACGAACCCGCATCCCCTGCATCGGCAGGCGGACTCTCAACCACTGCGCCACCAGGGAAGCCCTGAACTTGCTTTTAATAATGGCATAACTCTAAGGAATGTTCTTTTTTGGGGGGGGGAAGGGTAGAAATAGACTATAAAACGTCTCTTAATAATCCTGCCTCCTGGTATTCATGCCCATGTGTAATCCCCTCTCCTTGAGTGTGGGCAGGACCTATAACTTGCCTCTAATAGAACAGGCAAAGGTGACAGCATGTCACTTTCATAATTATGTTATGTAAGATTGTAACACCCATCTTACTAGCAGGCACTCTCCCTTGCGGGCTAGATGCAACAAGCTGCTATGTTGTGACCTACTCTATGGAGAAGCCCATGTGGCAAGGAACTGAGAGCGCCCACTAAAAAACTGTAGCTCTCAGGACTTCCCTGGTGGTGCAGTGGTTAAGAATCCGCCAGCCAATGCAGGGGACACGGGTTCGAGCCCTGGTCCAGGAAGATCCCACATGCCGTGGAGAAACTAAGCCCGTGCACCACAACTACTGAGCCTGTGCTCTAGAGCCCACGAGCCACAACTACTGAGCCTGTGGTCTAGAGTCCGCAAGCTGCAACTACTGAAGCCCGCACACCTAGAGCCCGTGTTCCGCAACAAGAGAAGCCACCGCAAAGAGAAGCCCACGCACCGCAAGGAAGAGTAGCCCCCGCTCACTGCAACTAGAGAAAGCCTGCACGCAGCAATGAAGACCCAACGCAGCCATAAATAAACAGAAAGAAAAGAAAGAAAGAAGAGAGGGAGGGAGGGAGGGAGGGAGGAAGGAAGGGAGGAAGAAGAGTATTTTAAAAATAAAACAACTGTAGCTCTCAGTCTGACAGCCTGCAAGGAACTGAATGCTGCCAACAACCATGTGAGCCTGGAAGCAGACCCTTCCCCAGTAGATTTTTCAGATGAGAACACAGCCCTGGCCAACCCCTTGATTTCAGCCTTGCAGAGAACCCTGTTAAGCTGTGCCTAGACTCCTCAACCCACAGAAACTGTGAGAAAATAAATATGTTGTCTTAAGCTACTATGTTTGTGGTAATACTGTCACACAGCAATAGATAACACAGAGTAGGATCAGAAGCTCTCGTTTTCTATTTGCTGAGGCAATGCTTTATACTTTCCCTTTTATGATAAGCACATATCACCTTTATAATAAAAAAGGTTTTTAAACTATGTTTTCTGAAACTTGGCTTAGAAATAATGTCCTATATACCCCCCCTTTTTTAAAATTTATTTTATTTATTTATTTTTGGCTGCGTTGGGTCTTCGTTGCTGCACGTGGGCTTTCTCTAGTTGCAGCAAGCGGGGTCTAGTCTTTGTTGTGACGCACAGGCTTCTCATTGTGGTGGCTTCTCTTGTTGTGGAGCACGGGCTCTAGGCATGCGGGCTTCAGTAGTTGTTTTGTATACCCATTGCCAGTACCTCAAAACCTCACAGTTGGATTGACTATGATGATGGTATTCACTCTGGCTGGCAATACTCAGTCTGGAATTCTAAGCCCATGTCAATCTAAGCACCACCTTGCTTTCCAAACTCATCTCCCATTAATTAATCCACAATGAGCCCTCAACAGCTGCCCCAGCCAATTGCTGGCCCCAGCAACTGCTTCATGCTCTCATAGCTTGCACCTCTGCTCAGGCTGTGCCCGCTCCCTGCCATTCCTCACTGCCTCAGCCAAGTCTTTACTTCCACTCAGACCCAGCTCACTCCGAATGCAGGAAGGCATCCAGATGGCCCTGGCTCTCAGGGACCACATGCTATCAACTCCTGGCACAAATGACTATCTACTGCACCCCGCCTTTAGCACTGCGGATCTGCTCCTGGATCTGCTGTTTGTCACTTCTCCAGACAGAGGATAAGGCTCATCATCTTGTGTTTCCTCAGCAGTGACCCCTAATGTAGTTGGTATTCTTGTCAACAAAGACACCACATGACCCCAGTAGTTTAATACTTTTTGACATGTACTTGAAATTCTATAACAAATAAAACTTTTTTCAGGTCTGTGAAGGAATAACTTTCTCAGCTGTAAAGCAACAAAAAGCAATCAAAGAGAAATGTAAACAGATTTAAACATTCACAGTTAGTCTAGTCAAATGTTTAGAATTAAAAAATAACAAAATGTCCATAAACAGAGGAACAGTTTAACAGTTTATGGGAAGTCTGCACTATGTAATCCTAATCAGTCATTTAAAAGAATGAAGTAGCTCTGTACTTACTGATACTGATATGGATAATCTCAAGATACACTGTTAAATGAAAACAGGAAGTTGCCCAGTACATACTGTATGACCCCATACATGGTTACAGAGGGGGAAAAAGTTATTATGAAAATGCAGAGAGGGACTTTCCTGGTGGCACAGTGGATAAGAATTCACCTGCCAATGCAGGGGACGTGGGTTTGAGCCCTGGTCCAGGAAGATCCCACATGCCGCAGAGCAACTAAGCATGGAATCTGGTTGAACATATACAGGAATTCTTTCTATTATTTTTGCAATTTTTTATAAGTCCTAAATTATTTCAAAATAAAAACATCTTCAAAATACATCTAAAAAATACTTTGAGGTCACAGAATAGCTATGTGTGAGGAAAGCAACCCTGCCAAGGCTATCCACACTCAGTCCTCACAAAAATCACTAAGCATTTATTCCACAAGATGGCAGAGCTGCCTCAAATGCCAGAGCTGCTCCATATGCAGCTAACGCTCCTCTTCTGCTCTAGACTAAATAAATAGTGTTGCCTTCCCAGCTCTTCCTCCTGCTGCCCAAGAGCCTCCTTCACACTAATTTCTCAGATCCTGACTCCATCCCAAGTTAGAAATTCCAAGACTGGCACCAGTTCAGGACAGAAACCTCTAAACAGTGACTAAAACAGCAGCATCCTGGCCCCCAGGGGCCTCGCTGGATGTTTCTCAGGATGATCCCGCCCTCCTTCCTGCTTACTTACATAACACATTCCTGGTGAATGAGTTCTCAACAACCCCCCCTCTCTCCCAGCAATCTTTCTGGATGTCCTGTACTCACCACTAAGCCCATGTTCCAAAAGAAACACCAGGAACACCATTCAGTTTCCAGATCAACACTTCCTCCCCACCTCAAATTAAAGAATTCCAAAGGCACCACACTGCCTGGAGTACTGACATCACTTGTACCACACACTGCTCTTCTTAGTAGGCCACCCTACTAAGCCTCTTACTCAGAGTATACACACTGCTTTAACAAGTGCCCTCGAGAGCAGTGCGAGTTCTGTGTCACATACTGTGCAACCTCTCTAAAGGCAGGGACTGCATTCACATCACCTGATTTATATAGCACCCAGCATCTCATCACATGGCATTAGGTACTCAGTCAGAAGATGGGAGTCAGAATGACTCCTATTAGGAAATGTGCTACTCTAACTCTGGCTAAGTTACCCCTTCTTGCCAAGTACTAGGCTCTTCTATAAAACAGGGAGAATTAATAGTGAAAAATTAGAAATACCTTAAATGTCTTTCAGCAGTGGATCGTTAAATAAATTATGGAATACCCACCCAACAAAATAAATCATATGTAATCGTGAAAGAACTATGAACTGACATGGAAAAATACTATAAATTAAAATGACAAGCCATTGACTAATATAAGAATATGATTCTATTATTGTGTTTTTAAAAAGCTACATGGGGGGCTTCCCTGGGGCACAGTGGTTAAGAATCCGCCTGCCAATGCAGGGGACATGGGTTCGATCCCTGGTCCGGGAAGATCCCACATGCCGCAGAGCAACTAAGCCCGTGCGCCACAGCTACTGAGCCTGCGCTCTAGAGCCCGTGAGCCACAACTACTGAGCCCACACGCCACAACTACTGAAGCCCACGTGCTCTAGGGCCCATGTGCCACAACTACTGAGCTCGCGTGCTGCAACTACTGAAGCCTAGAGCCCGTGCTCCACAACAAGAGAAGCCACCGCAATGAGAAGCCCACCCACTGCAACGAAGAGTAGCCCCTGCTCGCCACAACTAGAGAAAGCCTGCACGCAGCAACGAAGACCCAACGCAGCCAAAAATAAAATAAATTTAAAAAAATAAATTTATTTTTAAAAAGCTACATGGGTACGTGTATGTTTGCATATGTGCAGAACCATGTGTGGAAGGATGGAAGACCACACATCAAACTGTTTCATGGTTCCTTCAAGAGTGAGAAGAGTAAGGGAGGACTTTTCACCTTTTTTTTCCTTTTACTTAGTTTTCATTTTTCCTAGCATATATTGGTTTTGAAATATGCAGGGGGAAAAACCAGTAAAATGACTCTTCATATAATAATTTTATTTATTTATTTATTTATTTATTTTTGGCTGTGCTGGGTCTTCGTTGCTGTGCGTGTGCTTTCTCTAGTTGCGGTGAGCGGGGGTTACTCTTCATTGCGGTGCGTGGGCTTCTCACTGTCGTGGCTTCTCTTGCTGCGGAGCACAGGCTCTGGGCGCAAGGGCTTCAGTAGTTGTGGCACGTGGGCTCGGTAGTTGTGGCTCACAGGCTATAGAGCGCAGGCTCAGTAGTTGTGGCGCACAGACTTAGTTGCTCCACAGCATGTGGGATCTTCCCGGGCCAGGGTTCGAACCCATGTCCCCTGCACTGACAGGCGGATTCTTAACCACTGCACCACCAGAGAAGCCCTAATAATTTTTAAATAAGGGTCCTAACTGCCTTCACATCAGAGTAGTTGTGAAAATTCATCAAGTAGTACTTATAAAGAATTAGTATTCCTTAGTGTTCTAATTGTGAAAAATCAAATTTAAATTTTAAAAATCATCATTAAATAAAACCTTTCACTGCTGTCTCCTTATGACTCAAAAGTGATGACCATACTAAGTACACAGTCTGTGATGATCTTAAGTTCCTGCCATGCTGTTTTTCAATGAAGAATACTAATGATTAACTGATGTGCTTAGAAAATATTAAAATACCTTTTCACCTTTATTTTCAAAATAGATTCTTTATCTGATGATATACGTTGGAAAAGAATCACTGCATCAAAAAATAGGACGTACTTGAAATTTTGTTTGGAAAAACAGTTGTCAACATTATGGCAGATTTAGAAATGCTTAAGCTGGACAATGATCGATCAATAATGCTATTCACCACCAGTCAACTGGAAGTATCCAGAACAATCCATTCATTCATTCATTCATTCATTCATTTACGGCTGTGTTAGGTCTTCATTGCTGTGCGCAGGCTTTCTCCAGTTGTGATGAGCGGGGGCTACTTTTCGTTGCTGTGCGCAGGCTTCTCATTGTCGTGGCTTCTCTTGTTGCAGAGCACGGGCTCTAGGCACGCAGGCTTCAGTATCTGTGGCACTTGGGCTCCGTAGTTGTGGCTCGTGGGCTCTAGGAGCACAGACTCAGTAGTTGTGGCGCATGGGCTTAGTTGCTCCACGGCATGTGGGATCTTCCCGGGCCAGGGCTCGAACCCGTGTCTCCTGCGTTGGCAGGTGGATTCTTAACCACTGCACCACCAGAGAAGCCCCAGAACGATCCATTCTTATAAGTAAGTGTCTCTCTGAGGTCGAGGAGATAACTTATTCATCTTGCTATGTTTTCATAAACGCTTCCAGCTTTCCTCTCATCCCCCTCCAAAGTTCTGGTACCTAAGAAATGCTCAAGCAATTGCTGAATGAATGATCTGATGATAAATGTTACCCACTAACTGACTGATGAAATACGTTTTCCAATGGATCCATTTGCTCTGGCTGGGAATAAAAGGTATTCAATAAAAGTGTGCTGAGGGTGGTCCAGTGGTTAAGACTCTGCGCTTCCAACGCAAGGGTCGCATGTTCAGTCCCTGGTCGGGGAACTAAGATCCCACATGCCACAACGGCACGGCCAAGAAAATATTAAAAAAGTAATAATAATAAGTGTGCTAAATGAAAGCCCAGAGGTGAGAGTGTACCTGTTGTGCTTGCAGGATAGCAAGGAGGCCTGTGGCTGGAGCAGAGGCAGCAGGAAGGAGAGAGACTGAGGAAAGATGAAACTGGAGAGGTTACAGGTGGCCAGAAGAAGCAGGGCCACTGCGGGCCAGAGTAAGGACCTGAGGCATTCACTCATGACCAGATACCAACAGTTCTGGGTGGTGGGAAACATGAATGTTAGTTTCATTGTTCTTGTACTTTTCTAGATTTCTCTACAAATTTATGAATATAAAAAGGCAACTGGGCTTCCCTGGTGGCGCAGTGGTTCAGAATCTGCCTGCCAATGCAGGGGACATGGGTTCGCACCCTGGTCTGGGAAGATCCCACATGCCACGGAGCAGCTAAGCCCGTGAGCCACAACTACTGAGGCTGTGCGTCTGGAGCCTGTGCTCCGCAACAAGAGAGGCTGCGATAGTGAGAGGCCCGCGCACCGCGATGAAGAGTGGCCCCCGCTTGCCGCAACTGGAGAAAAAAGCCCTCGCACAGAAACGAAGACCCAACGCAGCAAAAATAAATAAATTAACTCCTACCCCCAACATAAAATAAATAAATAAATAAATAAATAAAATAAAAAAGCAACTTACCAAAAAAGAAAGCGCTGAATGAAGACAAGATCACTTCCATAAATGAGGTAAAAAGGTGCCAATGAAATCCCTGGTGGAGCATGAATAAGGTCCTGATTTTGATAATTGTGGTAACATAAGAGAATGCCCTCATTTTTTAGGAAATATACATCAAAATATTCAGGGGTAAAAGTCTGCAACTTATTGTCAAACAATTCATTAAAAAATACATTAAAATGCCTTAAGGCCACAGAACAGCTAAGCAGGAGGAAAGCAACCTTACCAACAGAGATCCAAGTGAACATTTGATAGCTATCTCCCTATCCTGCAAACGAAGCGTTTCCAATAGCTCCATAAACAAAAAAGCAACTCAAAGCAACTGACCTCAGTTTGGCAGCAACTTACCTGCTCAGCCTTAACCCACTTCAGGAAGCCTGCAATTCAGTCAGAAAGCACACTTTGATAGTCTCAGAAAACACCCTATGATTATGCTGTTGATACTGCTCTGCCTCCATCTCCAAATACCTAAGTGATACTCATCTTTCAAGGCCCTGTGCAAGTTCCATATTCTTCCACCCCTGCCCCCAAACCACGAACCTAAATATCACCTCTCTCCATAGTCATATCCAAAGAGCATTTAATGAACACTAAGACCAAGAGTGCCCCATTCACTGACAGCAGAGCTCCAAGGCATATAGTAAGGGCTCAACAAGCTAATCCTGAGTTCAACTTCCATGTGGCAGGCACACATTATCACTGTCAGTTTTCTCTCCCATAGTTTTAAGTATTTCTCATGACACCACCTTAACTGTCTCTCTTGTAATGCAGGTAGGTACCTGCAGTCTTATTTATTCCTCTGGACAGAAAGACCTACAAGGACATTGACCAGATGTCTCATTCATTTCTCTAACCCCCAGAACAATGAATTCTCAGCCAATGTTCCACCACTATATGTTTGATGACAGACCACAGACACTCCCAACTCCCCAAACTACAATGGCTATAGGTCAATGACTCTCCTACTCAAGAAAACATGGAAGAACACAAGTGTTTGAAACCTAAACTACTGTAAGCATTACACTAAACCGGACCATGTTAATTTAAAAATAAATCATTTGCAAGAACTATTATAGGTATTACACTGAAACTAACCTGGTTAATTTAAAAGTAAATAATCTGTAAACGTTTAATAATTCAGTGACAAATAACTTCCTATTCATTTTATAACTAACAACATAACGATGGGACACTACACCTCATGGTAGTACCCCATTTCTAACAGGTATTTAGTTAAAAAAAAAAAATTAGCTGAATAAGCCTGTACTTCTACTGGGTCTTCTCTCTTGTTCATTCTATGGTTCATGTAGAATATTCACAAATGACACAGCTTAGAAGAGAGTCTGGCACTTAGTAGGTACTTGTTAAATATTCCCTGACTGAAATGAATGAATGGACGGCAGCCCATTTTCCAACAGCCTTGGTTATCTGTGAATGACCAAATAGGCTGGGCCCAGATTTAGAGACTAATCTGAGATCGCAACTTCTAAGGGCATCTATTCTAATTTCTTTTTTTTTTTTTTTTTTTTTTTTGTCGTATGCGGGTCTTCCTCTGTTGTGGCCTCTCCCGCCGCGGAGCACAGGCTCCGGACGCGCAGGCCCAGCGGCCATGGCTCACGGGCCCAGCCGCTCCGCGGCACGCGGGATCCTCCCGGACCGGGGCGCGAACCCGGCTCCCCTGCATCGGCAGGCGGACGCGCAACCACTGCGCCACCAGGGAAACCCCCTAATTTCTTTTTTACAGAATAAACAAATGCTTACCCAGGTAGAACAATTTCAACTGCATTCCCCTCTGGCATTTAAGTCATGAAAGCAAATAGCTTAGAGACTACTCCAAAAGAGAACAGCAATGGGATCCATGCTGCTTTTACTCCTCATAGCTCAAGATCCAGGTAATTGGACCATTACCATTACTATACACTCTCCTGGAAAATGGGCAAGTGCTTCAGTTAGTTGCAGTGGTTTCAAAATTATTCCCCAGAAAATCCTATGTGCAACATAAAGAAGCAAGACAACAAAAAATCTTCCCATCATCTTTCCCAAGACTCACCTGTGCCACCCTCACTTTACCTTACTTCCATCTTCTCCACAAACCAGAGATGCAGCTAAATTAACTGACATGAGACAGTCAGTCTGTCTACTGGCCTGAGGCCTGCTTGCCTAGAGCCCCACTCCACAACAAGAGAAGCCACTGCAATGAGAAGCCTGTGCACCACAATGAAGTAGCCCCCACTCGCCACAACTAGAGAAAGCCCACGTGCAGCAACGAAGACCCAACATAGCCAAAGATAAATTAATTAACTCATAATAATAATAATAATAATATACAAAGGACACTTGGCAAATCAATAATAAAAAAAAATCCTAGGGGAAGTGGGCAAAGAATATGAAAAGACAATTCGCAAAAATAAATAAATAAAAATATTCAATAAACATATGAAAAACTGCTAAACCTCATTTTAAAAAATACAACTGAAAAATACAACTTAAAAAGTAAAACCATGGGCTTCCCTGGTGGCGCAGTGGTTGAGAGTCCGCCTGCCGATGCAGGGGACACAGGTTCATGCCCCGGTGAGGGAAGATCCCACATGCCGCAGAGCGGCTGGGCCCGTGAGCCATGGCCGCTGAGCCTGCGCGTCCAGAGCCTGTGCTCCGCAATGGGAGAGGCCACAACAGTGAGAGGCCCGCGTACCGCAAAAAAAAAAAAAAAAAAAAAAAGGTAAAACCTTGTTTCTAATGTTAACATAAATTAAAGAAAATTCAAACGATGAATAGTATCCATAGATAGCAAAGAATGTAGGGAAAACATACTCTCCCATACTCTTGGTCATTATAAAAAGTGGAATGGTCTTTTTGAAGGGTGATCTGTTGATGCAATTTAAAACTTGCATTCCGTTGAATCGAGCAATCACACTTACAAAACGTATCCTATAGGTCTATTCACCAAGCAGTCAAAAATAAACGTTCAAGGATTACCACTACATTATTGTTTGAAATACTTTCTTATTGCTCAGAAATAATCTAAATATCCATCAAAAGGGACCATTTATCACAAACATAACATTACCAAAACTAAGAGTTTGCATTACCAGTAACATCCAAATAGCTATTAATGCAACAAGCAATCACTACTTCAGAGAAAAAAATCCCTCTGTGTAGCCATGGATATGTACAACTTCCTAAACTGTGTGTCTATTATCATAAGGTAGAGTTTTCTCTTTCAGTAATGGTAGAAGATCTCATATGGAAACAAACCTTTTGCTTACAACCATTATAAACTCTGGGGAAAAATTATAAAAAAACAAATATCTAAAGGCACTGAAGAGCAACAAAGAGAGGCAGAAACAGGAGTCGGATATTTGGAATAAGAGAAGGGTGCTAGGTGAGTTTCCCATTTTTCGAGGCTTTTCACCTAAAGGCAGGCTCCAGTAAGTAGCACTGTGTAGCTAAAACCCTTTAGTCTTACTGGCTAAAGAAACAGAAGACAAAGTTCAGTGCAACTACAACAGCTAGAAAGTGAGGGGTAAAATCCTAGAAAGAAGAGAGCCACAAAAGAGTGACCTCACTTAATGCATTTAAATTCTGTGTAAATCTATGGCTGATCCCTGAACGTACAGAGTTTCAAGAAGCCCAACTAAGGCTCAAAGACTGAACAGAGGTTTCAGACACTGCCCACTGCAGAGGAAAAGAACTTGGAGTTTCAGTTCAGCCAAATGAATTGCCCTTTAAAACAAAGAAATCATTATTCTTCAGAGGAACATAACATAATCCAAACTACAACTTACCACTCACAATGCACAGAATATAGTCCAAAACATTAGACATATAAAGAAAAGGGAAAGTGTCACCTATAGAGAAAAGTCAATCAATGGGGACTAACGTCAGGATAATCTACATGCTGGTAGACAGCACCGATTACAACTATGCTCATGGGCTTCCCTGGTGGCACAGTGGTTAAGAATCTGCCTGCCAATGCAGGGGCACAGGTTCGAGCCCTGGTCCAGGAAGATCCCACATGCCATGGAGCAAATAAGCCTGTGCGCCACAACCTCTGAGGCCTGCACTCTAGAGCCCACGAGCCACAACTACTGAAGCCCGCGCACCTAGAGCCTGTGCTCCACAACAAGAGAAGCCACCACAGTGAGAAGCCCGCACACCACAACGAAGAGTATACCCCACTTGCCACAACTACAGCTAGCCCACGTGCAGCAATGAAGACCCAATGCAGCCAAAAATAAACTTTAAAAATAAATAAATTAATTAAAATAAAATAAAAAAATAAACTACACTCATAATGTATAAACAGACTGAAAATCTCAGCAGAGAATCTAGGGAGATAAAAGGGACATTGTAGAACTAAAAAGTACTAGAAATAAAAAATTCACTGGGGGCTTCCCTGGTGGCGCAGTGGTTGAGTCCACCTGCCGATGCAGGGGACGCAG
>NC_041227.1:21848192-21852858 GCF_002837175.3 Physeter macrocephalus
CGCGTACTGCAAAAAAAAAAAAAAAAAAAAAAAAAAAAAAAAAAAAAATACTTGGAAATGAAACAACACACTTCTAAGTAACCCATAGTCAACAAATAAATCGTAGATATTTTTAATTGAATGAAAATGAAAATACAACATACCAAAATTCGTAGGATATAGCTGAAGCAGTGCTTAGTGGAAAATTTTATAACTTTAAATGCTCATATTGGAAAAGAAGAAAAATCTAAAATTAATGACCTATGTTTCCAGAAACATTTAAAGGAAGAAAACAATAAAGATCAAAACAGAAATCAATGACATTAAAAACAGACAAATAGAGAAAACTAAAGTAAAATGTTAGTTCTTTGAAATTATCGACAAAAATCGATAAATCCTTAGCTATACTAATCAAGAAAAGAGAGGAAATCCAAATTGGCAATATCAGAAATGACAAGTATATAGCATTTTTAAAATGTATATAGCATTAAAATAAGAAAATATTATTAATAAAAGGTGAAAATAAAATCATTAGGAAAATCCATTTTTTTTAGTTCACAATCAAAGGAGAAGCAAAAGTATAAGAAGATTATGTTAACTCTAAATATGAACCTGCCACCGTAGAAATCTCTTGTAACTCAGCAAGGGGAGAAGCCGGTTCCGTTTTCATAGTGTTTTCTCCCATTGACTTGCAGTTCAACTCCAATCCTGCAGGCCCCAATCCATCCCCAATGGAGTGGCAAGTTAGTGCAAATGAGACCTGGCCAGCTTCCAAAGGAGATTTCAACTGACCTAGAAGAAAAAGAGAAAGATTGGGGAACATATACATGTACATAATCTGAGAACCAAAAGTCCCACAAAAGACTGATAAAGGGGCTTTCCCGGTGGCACAGTGGTTAAGAATCCACCTGCCAATGCAGGGGACATGGGTTCGAGCCCTGGTCCGGGAAGATCCCACATGCCATGGAACCACTAAGCCCATGGGCCACAACTCCTGAGCCTGCACTCTACAGCCCGTGAGCCACTACTACTGAGCCTGCACTCTACAGCCCGTGAGCCACAACTACTGAGCCTGCGCTCTTAGAGCCCGCAAGCTACAACTACTGAAGCCCGTGCTCCTAGAGCCTGTGCTCTGCAACGAGAAGCCACTGCAATGAGAAGCCTGAGCACCACAATGAAGAGTAGCCCCCACTCGCCACAACTAGAGAAAGCCCATGGGCAGCAACGAAAACCCAACGCAGCCAAAAATAAATAAATAAATAAATTAATTAAAAACAAAAAAAAAAACTGATAAAGCCAGGGTCTTTTTAGAGGGAACCATTCATTTCATGGCATACAAGAATACATTCACAGGTTCCAGCACACATAGCCAGGGCTGTGAGCATATAAAAGATGAAGGCTAATAAGAAGCTAAAGTGAAGGGAGGATCTGCTGGAAATATTAACAAAAAGGCAGAGGGACTGGAGTGAGATGGCATCAGAAAGACAGAGACAGGAACAGGGCTCTTCAAGCACTGTACCTCCAACCCAACATTCAGACATATATAAGCAAAACCAATCACAAATGCAAACAAAAGTTTGTCTATTAAATCTTCAGTGAAGAATATAAGAAACACTGCAGCCAATTCAATAACTTGATTTCAAGACCATCTAAAACTTGTATAAGGCAGTACACAATGACTGATTTAGACTGGTTCTCATTAGACAGGGAGCATGCTGCCAAGACCATTCCAGAACAGACTCTGACTCACCTTCTTCAGACTCCTTGCTACTGGATGATGTGTTTTGCAAAGGATCAGTAGTAACCGTATCAACCAAATCTGATACAACCAAGTCAGGATCTAGGATCTCATGGGTCCCATTAGTGGACAGCCTGGAGGACCGTCTCCTTGATAAGTCTTTGTCAGTGTTTTCCGAGTAGTTTTTTGACTTTTCCTGGGCTATAAACCATTAAGAGAGTTGTAGTCAAGAGACCTGAAGAAATAATTCTGCTACTACAAATTTCTGGACTGGCTGCCTCTATAAGGGCTTCAACCAGAGACTTCTGGCATATTAGATCAATGATGAAAGGAAATACCCTATCCTGGTTTATAGTTTTAAGTAAAGGCACAGTCCTTCTGCCAGGATATAATTTTCCTAATATAAGGATTCATGATATGAAAATACGTGCCAAGGTCATGTCCCAATCTTGACAAGTTTTATTTTGGGGCTTTCCAACATAAAAGTCTACATACTAACTTCCCAAGTCAGTAAGGTATACAGAGCCTTAGAGCCATCACATATCCTTTCTGGAGCCAACAGGGTACTTTTAAAAAAATCAATAAGTAGTATTTTTTTAATGGAAGTGTAGTTGGTTTACAATGTTGTGATAGTTTCAGGTGTACAGCAAAGTGACAGTTTCAGGTATGTACATATATATATGTACATATGTATGTGTGTACGTATATATATATATTCTTTTTCAGATTCTTTTCCACTATAGGTTATTATAAGATATTGAATATAGTTCCCTGTACTATACAGTAAAATCAGTAAATAGTATTTTTAAAGTTTCACTCAGCATATGAAATCCATCCCTTCCTAAGCCATTAAATTTCCAGTGGAATTCATATCAGATGTAGTTTATGGGTATAGAGACAACACTACTGACCCCAACATTAACACAGCCTGTGCTCTGAGATTTATTTTTCCTCTAGCAGGACTCCTCTGATCCAACAACATCCCACTCACACTAGCCCCTGTGATCAAGGACAAGCATCAGCGCCTATAAGGAATAGGGGACAAGATGGACACAGGGGAATTAACCCAATGGATGTCAAGTTCTAGCCACACATACACAAACTGAAGACTCACATGAATTTTTGTCAAGCCGAGGACGTTTTAATGGGACTTCACTTCCTTTTGATATCTTCCGTCTTCTCAATTCCAATGTTATTGGTTGCAAAGTTTGAGAGTTTGAATCCACAGCTACAATGTATATAAAACCACACAAAAATAGGTATGTAGTTTCTTAGTGACCAATCCTCATATTATATGTAAATAAAACATATATATAAACATCCACACCGAGAAGGGTGGGATAGGGAGGATGGGAGGGAGGGAGACGCAAGAGAGAAGAGATATGGGAACATATGTATATGTATAACTGATTCACTTTGTTGTAAAGGAGAAACTAACACACTACTGTAAAACAGTTATACTCCAATAAAGATGTTAAAAAAAAATTTTTATTTTCAATTGGATTACAGTTGATTAACAATATTGTGTTACTTTCAGGTGTACAGCAAAGTGATTCAGTTATACATATACATGTATCTATTCTTTGTCAAATTCTTTTCCCATTTAGGTTACTACAGAAGATTGAGCAGAGTTCCTTGTGCTATACAGTAGGTCCTTACTGGTTATCTATGTTAAATACAGCAGTGCGTACATGTCAACCCCAAACTCCCAATTCCCCCCCCCCACGCCTTTCCCCTCGGTAACCATAAGTTCATTTTAGACCTCACTTTGAAATGTAAGGTCACATCTCCCCTCTAGGTATTAGTTATGAACTGTACTGCTGTAACCAAAATAATAGAATTACCGGGCTTCCCTGGTGGCGCAGTGGTTGAGAGTTTGCCTGCCGATGCAGGGGATGCGGGTTCGTGCCCCGGTCCAGGAAGATCCCACATGCCACGGAGCGGCTGGGCCCATGAGCTATGGACGTTGAGCCTGCGCGTCCGGAGCCTGTGCTCCGCAACGGGAGAGGCCACAACAGTGAGAGGCCCGCATACCGCAAAAAAAAAAAAAAAAAAAAATTCCAGAAAATTCTCAGGAGACTATGCTATTTGATAGTCAGTGGCCGGCAAGGCTGCTTAACACTGGAAAATCCAGCCCTGACATAATTTAGCAGTGCAGAAGCTAAACCCTTAGATAGTACTCACTCTTCATTTTCATTTTTTTAATTATTTTTTTAAAGTTTATTTCTTTTTGGCTGCTTTGGGTCTTCGTTGCTACGCGCAGGCTTTCTCTAGTTACAGCCAGAGGGGGCTACTCTTCGTTGCGGTGTGCAGCCTTCTCATTACAGTGGCAGGGGGCTACTCTTCGTTGCGGTGTGCAGGCTTCTCATTACAGTGGCTTCTCTTGTTGCGGAGCAGGGGCTCAAGGCACGCGGGCTTCAGCAGTTGTGGCGCATGGGCTCAGGAGTTGTGGCTCGCGGGCTCTAGAGCACAGGCTCAGTAGTTGTGGTGCACGGGCTTAGCTGCTCCACGGCATGTGGGATCTTCCCGGACCAGGGATCGAACCCAGGTCCCCTGCATTGGTAAGCTGATTCTTAACCACTGCGCCACCAGGGAAGTCCCTCACTCTGTATTTTTAAACCTAACACTTAAGAAGTTCTCCCCCATGAGGAAAGGTGAGAATCCAAAAGGCAGGCAAAAGAAAAAAACAAAAGAAAAGAAATAGTGGGGGCCTTCCCTGATGGCACAGTAGTTAAGACTTCGCCTGCCAATGCAGGGGACATGGGTTCGAGCCCTGGTCTGGGAAGATCCAACATGCTGCAGAGCAACTAAGCCCGTGCGCCACAACTACTGAGCCTGCGCTCTACAGCCCGCATGCCACAACTACTGAAGTCTGCACACCTAGAACCCATGCTCTGCAACGAGAAGCCACCACAATGGGAAGCCCACACACTGCAATGAAGAGTAGCC
>NC_041227.1:21852939-21863124 GCF_002837175.3 Physeter macrocephalus
AGCCCCTGCTCGTTGCAAGCAGAGGAAGCCTGTGCGTAGCAACGAAGACCCAATGCAGCCAAAAATAAATAAATTAATTAATTTAAAAAAAAAAAAAGAAAAGAAATTGGGAAGCTTGAGGCAAAGGTAGGGCTGGGGGTCTGATGAAGGTTGAAATGAGAGAAAGAAGCAGCCAGGAGAAAGAGGGAGGAAGGGAAGGAAATGGGAGGGGAAGGGGGAAGGGAGAGAAAAGACTCATCTAAGACCAGCAGCTTCAGATCTGCCATGTCAAATGGCCAAAGGAGACAGGGCTGAGCTCTGAGGAGGCAAACCTGATGAGAGTGCTGAATTCTTTGGCTCTTCCTGTGTTCAATCTTCTCAATGTGCCAACATTATTTTGTTCCAAGGGTGGGAACTTAGAGATCACACACATTCCAAATTAAACACAAACAACCTTCCCCAAACAGCTCAGATCCTGTTCCAATAAGGTCTGTACAATCTAGAGAGCTCAAGACTCCACCGTGTCAATGAACGTATTCCAAGCAATTTTTAAAGGGGATTTGAACTATATATTAGATACTGGCAAACCTTCTTCACTTTGATACCACATACAAACTGGGGCTGACCATACAGAACTTCAGTGTTTCCCAAATTCTTATTACAGTGAGAATTATCTGGGAAGGTTGTTAACAATTAGCATTCCCAAATCCTGCTTCAGAAAATTCTGACTGGGGAGGAATGCCTCAGGCAAGCGTTAACAGTAAGCTTGGAAAACTCCAGTTCTCTATTAAATTGATCCTATCTGGTGTGAAATCCTACACTTAATAAAAAGCCCTGCTTATTATATCCCACATCTTAACACGGTACACTGCCCAGAGGTTTAAAACCTCTGGACTTTCTCAATTAGGGTTCCTCATTTGAAAAGAGAACACAAAGGTTATTTTCTCAATTCTCCCAAGAGTGGTTTATCATTCTAGTAACATTCTCAATTTGCAGAAGTCAATTCATTAGAGGTCACAGATGCCTTGGGCATTACAGCTTAATTCTCTCTTGGAACCCTACTGAGAAAGCCAATGAGGCCAGTGCTGTCCAATAGAAATATGAGAGCCATAAATGGAAGCCACATAGGTAATTTTTAGTTGTCACTTTAAGAAGTTAAAAAAAATGAAATTAATTTTAAGAATATATTTTATTTAACCCAATACATCCAAAACATCATTCCAACATGTAGTCAATAATTTTAAATTATTGAGGTATTTTACATTCCTGGGTGGGTTTTTTTGTATTTTTTTTTTTTTGTACTATTTGAAAAACAGTGTGGTTTTTTGTTTTGTTTTGGCCACGCTGCACGGCTAGCAGGATCTTAATTCCCCGACCAGGCATTGAACCCGGGCCCTCCCTCGGCGCTAAAATCAGAGTCCTAACCACTGGACCACCAGGGAATTCCCTCCCTTGTGTATTTTACAAGTTACAGACCATCTCAATTCAGAGTAGCCACATTTCAAGTGCTCAGTAACCACAGGTGGCTAGCAGCTACCATATCGGACAGCACAGGTCTAGGCCCTAGTTAGGCGCAGTGACAATTCCAGCATGCTCAGATCCTGAGAGTGAAACCCACTTATAACCACTGAAGGGGGAAGTGCCTTATTTCATCTAGGAAGAAATCAATCTGTTGTCTTATTTCATACCTTAAAATTAGAAGATGTAAGAAGGCTGTCTACTGGGAACGAGTACTAATACATTTATTTGAAGTAAATAAAGGTAGAGTTTCTGCCACAGAAATTAAGTCTGGTGTAGCTGTCTGGATTGACAGATAGGACTGGCTTTGCATTCTGCATCATAAGGGAACAACGGATGAGCTAACTCTGTAGAGTTCCACAGTTTTGATGAAAATATATTTTGTCATATTTTATATTTTTAATTTACCTTTGGCAGCTATTCAAACTTGTAAGAAAAAAATAGATATCACTTTTTTTTTTTTTTTGGCCTCACCACGTCGTGTGGGATCTTAGTTCCCCAACCGGGCATCGGACCAGTGCCCCCTGCAGTGGAAGCGTGGAGTCTTAACTGCTGAACTGCCAGGGAAGTCCCCAGGTATCACTTTAAAACTAGGGGATTCACAGTTTTTCAATATTTATGTAAAGAACATGTAAACAAGAATGTCTGAAGGCCACTGCCAGATAATCATAGGCAGTGTTCAGTCTAGAGATCCAGGGGGTTCTTCACGCAACTCAATCTAGAGAAGAAATGTTTGCCTTAGGAAAAAATTCAGGGTTTGTTTCTTTCTTGGCTATTCTAGAAGAATTCCATATTTCAACTTTTTAAAATAATTGTGTATTCTTCCCTAAATCCTCTAACCTTGACTCTACCAATTAGCCATCTCAGCTTTTTATTTAGATGGGGAAAACTTCTGATCCATAATCACTCTCCAGAGATCTCAATTTCAAATGTACCCATACCTTCCTAGGTCCAGTGTTCTTTCTTGTTGCCTCCTCCAGATGCCCACACCTATTTACTTTTCCTTCCCCCTTTCATGTCGCTCATGAAAACGCTATTTCCTGATTCTACGTTCTAGTAAGCTTACTTAAAGTGAAATCATTTGAATTGGCAAAAGCAAAAGGCCTTAGCTTATTAGGTTTTATCATATAAGCTGAAGTATCTAGTGAAGAGTTATGTCACCCCAGAAGCCCAGTCAAGAACATGTTTCCGAAACTTATGTTCACCTGGATATATGCCCCCCATAAAATTCAGCTCTATGGGCATGACTTGTTTTTAGATGACAGGATGATTCAAAGTCAGTCACAAAAACAAAGGCTTGAAGTACAGAAGTTATAAAGAACCACAAAGGACCACAGAAGAACACTCTGGCATTACACACTTGGGAAACTCACCAGTAGGAGCTATGGAAGGGGGTCTGCCTCGCTTTCTTTTTGGCTCCCTCAAGTTTTCTTGTGGACTCTTCACAATGTCATTTTCAGGTTTCTTATCCACTTGAGCATCTCCAGAATACTCTCTATCATTTTCTGAAATGTTCTCCTTATCTTCCTTCTCGTTCTTGGGAAGGCCCTTCTCTGACACCTTCCCCTTTTCAGAACAGATTAACTTTCCTTCTTTATCAGGCTGTTTGGGTCTCTTTTCTGTCTTTAAGGCTTTGTCCTCTTTGTCTTTCTTCACATTGGCTGTGGCTTTTCTCTGCTCTTTAAACTTCTCTCGTTTATCAGGAGATGATGAAAGACTTTTGTGTTCTGTTTCTTTAGGCCTAGCATTACCCACAATATTCTAAAATGAGCAAAATAGCGATGAAACACACTTTGTGATTACTTGCAAATATAAAATCAGATGTTTTTTTGTAAACTTATGAAGACAAAGAAATTAAAAGAGGACATGTATCAGGTCACGTAACAGAAAGCACCAATGAAAATATACACACCCATATTCTGGGTTTGAAAACCAGTCCTAAGTTTAAAGAAAATAACAGCCATGTTCAATTCCTTCTGAGACAATGCTATCTCCCTTTTGATTAGTAAGTCACTAAAAAATAATTAAAGGGACAGACAACTACCCCAGGGACCTCTTCTGGGAAGCAATCTTTTTGACAGAGATGCCTTCCTGCCCCATCCGTCTCCTCCCAAGAATGACTACACTGACCCAGGGCCTTTCAGAGGCTGGCTCAGTTTGCCAGCAGATGCTGATGTCCCGTGTAGAGAAGAACCCAAACTGATAACTAGAGGCGAACCGGAAAGCTGTAAAGATTTTCCATCTCAAAAACAGGGTCTTGGGCTTCCCTGGTGGCACAGTGGTTGAGAGTCCGCCTGCCAATGCAGGGGACACAGGTTCGTGCCCCGGTCCGGGAAGATCCCACGTGCCGCAGAGCGGCTGGGCCCGTGAGCCATGGCCGCTGAGCCTGCGCATCCGGAGCCTGTGCTCCGCAACAGGAGAAGCCACAACAGTGAGAGGCCCACGTACCACAAAAAAAAACAAAAAAACAAAAAAACAAAAAAACAGGGTCTTTGCTCCCTCTACTGGGTAAAGGCTGTGCTCAGTCCAACAAGCCACCTATTGCATTCCTGAGGTACTGAGTTTTTGTCCATTAGGAGAAAGTACTGCTTCTTGGTTACTTTCCTCCTAAATTACTTTTTCAAAATACATCTTAAAAATCTTGTGTCCTAGTATACTGTCTCATAATAAAGCCAGCTCTGAAAGCTCTGGAGTTTCCAAAACTACAATTAAGTTTATTTGAGTAAGTATCTTTCTTCCAAGACCTCAAGAGAAGAGCAGAGACCACCACATCATGTTCATGTTGGATCCCTAGCACCAAGCACACACTTGGCACACAGATTTTTGCCAGGAGCAGGAAGGACTGCCTAAATACACAGTGAGTAAAAGTTTAATTTGTTCCAGAGGGAAAAGTAATAAACAAGGAGAATCCCTGTGGTTAGAAACTAAAAGAAAATATTTTTTTCAAGTCCCCAAAATTTTCTGAAAGCAGCCAGGTTTGAGAACAAGCACTCCTCAGTAACTGCTGGCGGAAATGTAAATTGCAACCACCAGGTAGGGGGGTTGGCAATTTAGGTCAAAAGTCTTATGTTTATACTTTTGAACTAGAATGAATTCCTAGAAATGAAATCTGCTAACAAAATAATCAGACGTGTGTACCCAGATTTACAAATATCCTTAAATGACCATTAGAAAACTGGTTACACAAAGTAGGGTTACATACATATTATAAATACTACTTAGCCATTAAAAGCTATATTCCCATACAGTACTTAGGAACTTGGGAAAATGTTATTTTGTTAAAAGAACAGTAACATATGACTCAAATTTGGAAAAGAAAAATATATATACATAAATGTCTTTTTTTAAAAATACAGAAGGCTATACATTAAAATGTTAAGAGCAATTGCATCTAGATGATAGAATTATACAATTTTTACTTTCTTTGCGCTTTTCTGTACTTTCTAAATTTTCTACAGCAAACATATATTGTTTCTATAACTTCAAAAAAAGATAAATGTTCCTGAAATATAGATTATCAAACCACTTAGGGCAGTACAATCCTATTTAAAAAACAAAAAACAAAAAAACAATCTACTCTAATACTATATGAAAAAAGCTTTAAAAATTGTCTGACAGATATTTGTAAGAAGTTTTGCTTTGTAAGTGGCCTAGCTGAGAAGTTATTTATCCAAACCACTATGTCCTCTTGGAAAAGAAAAACAAACAGGAGCCATGGGCCTGTGCTTGACCACCTGCCAGGTCTGAGATGACATGAGACACTCAGAGGCAGCTGGGAATTGAGGACTGAAGACCCACAAATCCACACAGGGTGAGGTGCCCATCCCCAAGCTAAGGCACCATGAGTACTATCAATCAGAGGAAACAGATGAACGTTTGTTATGTGGAGCCCCAGACTTCCATTTGTGTAGATTCTAGATACAATCTGACAGTTTGGGACATGTTCTTAATACAGTCCTCTATCTACATTAACTCCTTCCACAAACTTAACACAAAAATTGCCAAATTGAAGGCCAAAATAATGTTTTAGAGTGCTGTGTAGCTCCTTAGATGCCTGAGAAGCAAATGATCAAAGAGAAAACATCTTCAGGGCTAAATAAAGCTTTATAATTTTGTCAATTTTCTGAAGAGGAAAACCAGAAAGGCAAAAACACTTTTGAGATTATCTTTAACAATATCATGTATCATGATGCTTTGGAATTGCTAAATATATGTTCAGAAGAATTTATTAGAAGGTTCCAGGATTACCAAATACTGTCATATCAACAACCACCCAAAGAAGTAAATAACAATTAGTTACAATCAAAATCTTTGCCCTCAGCTATTTCATTAAGACATAAATATGAGAAAAACTAAAAGCGAAAAAAAAATCATGAAGAAAGTAGGCAACACTTCTAGAGGGCCAGAATCTATCTGCGTGCACCATATTTCCAGTATCAAAACTCAGGACCCGTGCTTAGACAAGTACATGGATGGTGAAAGGGACAAAAGGAAACAAAATTTTCAACCCAGGCACATCTAGCACAAGTGCTTGCCAAATCTATGCCAAATGGTGGCTCCGTAACCACCAAGCCATGGTCCTGACCTGAAGGACAAAGTCAGATGAAGAGAAAACATCTCCATCTCTTCAACCACTCAGCAAGTTCCCTGTGAGGGGAAACAAGCTCTGTGGGCAGAGCACAGGAAGAGAGAAAAAAGAATAACAACCAGGCGCTTTGGGAAAAAGACAGATAACAGGTAATGGTACTCAAGTACTGGGACTTCTGAAAAGAACTGGTATGAAAAGAAAAAGGCAGAGAGAAAGACAAATATTTACAATTTCTGAAAACTTGTGTATTGCTTTCTGGTGAAATCATGTCAGATGAAGGAAAGATTTTGTCATCATAAACAAATGTAACATCTTTGAGAAACAAAACTATAACATTAGCATTATTCATACCACAAAGCATAAAACCACATTTCTCACCTGATCTTTCGAAAAAGCTTTGACATGAATATGTTTGACAGTCTGAACTACTCCATCATAAAATTTCACAGTGTAAGTACCTAAAATTCAAAAAGATATGATTTTAACTTGCAGTTTCACGAAAGCAACAAAACTTTCCAAGCATAAACACAAGGGAGCTCCAACCACAATAATAAACACATGGGAATTAAAAAGTTGTTCAAGAATCACATTCAGTCTTACTTATGGCCAAGATAATAATAGTACACTTGCCTTTTCCTCTTTATCTTTACAAATCTTTTTATCTATACAAATCAAAATCCATCAAAAAAAACCTCATTTTTTATGGTGCTTCACTAAATCTTAAAAACTTGCACTGACTTAGACCAAGAACAAAGAGCAGTAAAACAATTACGAATGTAAGGAAACACCAACAATGAACTATCAGAGAAATTAAGGGAAGAATCCCGTTTATTGTTGCATCAAAAAGAATAAGATACCCGAGGAATAAACCTACCTAAGGAGGTAAAAGACCTGTACTTGGAAAACTATAAGACACTGATGTAAGAAACTGAAGATGCAAAGATATACTGTGTTACACTCTTGGTGGGAATGTAAACTGGTGCAGCCACTGTGGAAAAAACAGTATAAAGGTTTCTCAAAATACTAAAAATAGAATTACCACATGACCCAGCAATTCCACTCCTTGGTATATATCCAAAAAAAAACAAAAGCACTAATTCGAAAAGATACATGCACCCCAATGTTCACAGCATTATTTACAATTGCCAAGATATGGAAGAAATCTAAGTGTCCACCAACAGATGGATGGATAAAAGAGGTGGTATATATATATATATATATATATATATACACATATACATATACAATGGAATACTACTCAACCATGAAAAAAGAATGAAATTTTGACATTTGCAGCAACATGGATGGACTTGGAGGGTATTATGCTAAGTGAAATAAATTAGACAAGACAAATATTATATGATCTCACGTGTGGAATCTAAAAAATATAACAAAGTAGTGACTATAACAAAAAAGAAACAAATTCACAGATATAGAGAACAAACTAGTGGTTACCCATAGGGAGAAGGAAACAGAGGAGGGGCAAAATAGGGATAGGAGATTAAAAAGTACAAACTATTATGTATAAAATAAGCTACAAGGATATATTATTCAACACAGGGAATATAGCCAATATTTTATAAGAACTATAAATGGAGTGTAACCTTTAAAAATTGTGAATCACTATATTTACACCTGTAACACATAATATTGTACATCAACTATACTTCAATTTAAAAAAATAGGATATAAGAAAAATGCAGATTTATTTATTGCTTGGTGAATTATTAATATTTATCACTTAATCTTTACTTTCTGGGCTCAGAAGTAGTAATATCTTTTAATCTTTAAAAGAAATACGACCATCTGCTAGAGGTATGGTTTTTAGAGGTCATATTACTCTCAAAATCCATATGAATTAGCTGCATATTACAATATTTCAAAATAGAGACTAGGCCAAAGCACTAAATGGTGACCGCTACATCGTTAGTTTTGTTCCTTTTTTTTTTTTAAAGTCCAACAAAAATCACTCTCTGCTAAAAAACTGAAACTGGAAATCCAAATAAACTTATCTCCCCAAATAACGCATCCAACTACAAAAGTTCTCATTAGCTGTACCCAAACCAACACTTTCAAACTTTTACATTTTAGAACCCACCCATGTTTCTCTCTCTCTCTCTTCTTTTTTTTTTTGGTTCCAGGGGTTTATTAAAAAAAAAAAAAAAAAAAAAAATCACAGTTAATCTTGTCAAGATTATCAATGAACCACTGGTAATCATGTAATGATTTACCACTAGTAAACATGGTCAGTTTTCAGGACCAATTTACTACCCAACATGGAAGAAAAAAAAAATAAATCCCAAGGGTTGGGAGCAGAATAATGCAACGATGTAGTTAAGATCTCCTGGCTGGTTGCCTCCTTCTTATACATTCTCTCCCCACCCACCGGCCCTCTCCTCCAGCCCTGAATAAGGCCCTGCCCATGGCTAGCCACCTCTACTGAAACCCTCCCTCTTCAGTGTTCACAAAGTCCAAGCAATCTGAGCCCAATTATTTTCCAAACCTTATTTCAAATTACCAGCATACAATACCCACCAACTCTAAATGACTAGCTACTTGCCACCCACTGAAACTGTCTTGTGACATTTCCACCTCCACAGAAAGTGTTTTCCTGTCTGGAATGTGCCACTCATTGATCCTTAAGCACTCAGCTCAAAAGACCACAATAGTTCAGTAAAAGCTTCCTGACTTCCCTGACACTGGAGAGTTCTCTCTCCTCTGAACTTCTCAGACTCATTTGGTACCTGGCCTGCAGAGCCTCACATTTAAGTGCCTTCATATAGAAGGCAGATCCCAAACTGAAGGCAGGCTTTCCAAGGCTAAAGACCACATCTGACACTAGTTTCTCACACAGCGCCAGGCTCACTGTAACCAGTGTTTCTCAAAGTGTAGTCCCCAGACCAGCAGCATCAACAACCCTGTGAAATTACTGGAAATGCAAGTTATCAGCCCCACCCCCAAAATACTGAATCAAAAACTCTGGGAGTGTGACACAGAAATCTGTTTTAATAAGTCCTTGAGGACCTCCCTGGTGGCGCAGTGGTTAAGAATCTGTCTGCCAATGCAGGCGACATGGGTTCCGGCCCTGGTCCACGAAGATCCTACATGCCACGGAACAGCTAAGCCCGTGAGCCACAACTACAAAGCCTGTGCTCTATAGCCTGTGAGCCACAAATACTGAAGCCCACACACATAGAGCCCGTGCTCCACAACAAGAGAAGACACTGCAATGAGAAGCCCGCACACCGCAAAGAAGCGCAGCCCCTGCTTGCCACAACTAGAAGAAAGTCTGTGCGCAGCAACAAAGACGTAACACAGTCAAAAATAAAATAAAAAAAAAAGATTCCATCTTGCGAGAACACCAGAATCACAACTAACTGCTCAACAATCATTGACAGGAAGACACTGGAACTCACCAAAAAAAAGATACCCTACACATCCAAAGACAAAGCCACACCTGCTAGTGTTGGAGGGTCTCCTGCAGAGGCGGGGTGTGGCTCTGTCTCACCGTGAGGACAAGGACACTGGCAGCAGAAGTTCTGGGAAGTACTCCTTGGCGTGAGCCCTCCCAGAGTTGGCCATTAGCCCCACCAAAGAGCCCAGGTAGGCTCCAGTGTTGGGTCGCCTCAGGCCAAACAACCAACAGGGAGGGAACCCAGCCCCACCCATCAGCAGTCAAGCAGATTAAAGTTTTACTGAGCTCTGCCCACCAGAGCAACAGCCAGCTCTACCCACCACCAGTCCCTCCCATCAGGAAACTTGCACAAGCCACTCAGTTACCCTCATCCACCAGAGGGCAGACAGCAGAAGCACGAAGAACTACAATCCTGCAGCCTGTGGAATGAAAACCACATTCACAGAAAGACAGACAAGATGAAAAGGCAGAGGGCTCTATACCAGATGAAGCAACAGGATGAAACCCCAGAAAAACAACTAAATGAAGCGGAGATAGGCAACCTTGCAGAAAAAGAGTTCAGAATAATGACTGGAAGATGATCCAGGACCTCGGAAAAAGAATGGAGGCAAAGATTGAGAAGATGCAAGAAATGTTTAACAAAGACCTAGAAGAATTAAAGAACAAACAAACAGAGTTGAACAAT
>NC_041227.1:21863793-21896204 GCF_002837175.3 Physeter macrocephalus
CCAAAAACAGCAGATTACACTTTCTTCTCAAGTGTTCACGGAACATTCTCCAGGATAGATCACATCTTGGGTCACAAATCAAGCCTCAGTAAATTTAAGAAAATTGAAATAATATCAAGCATCTTTTCTGACCACAACGCTATGAGATTAGAAATGAATTACAGGGGAAAAAAACGTAAAAAACACAAACACATGGAGGCTAAACAGTATGTTACTAAATAACCAAGAGATCACTGAAGAAATCAACGAGGAAATCAAAAACTACCTAGAGACAAATGACAATGAAAACACGATGATCCAAAACCTATGGGATGCAGCAAAAGCAGTTCTAAGAGGAAAGCTTATAGCTATAGACGCCTACCTCAAGAAACAAGAAAAATTTCAAATAAACAATCTAATCTTATACCTAAGAACTAGAGAAAGAAGAACAAACAAAACCCAAAGTTAGCAGAAGGAAAGAAATCATAAAGATCAGAGCAGAGGGCTTCCCTGGTGGCGCAGTGGTTGAGAATCTGCCTGCTAATGCAGGGGACACGGGTTCGAGCCCTGGTCTGGGAAGATCCCACATGCCGCAGAGCAACTAGGCCCGTGAGCCACAACTACTGAGCCTGCGCGTCTGGAGCCCGTGCTCCACAACGAGAGAAGCCACCGCAATGAGAAGCCTGTGCACCGTAATCAAGAGTAGCCCCCGCTTGCCACAACTAGAGAAAGCCCGCGCGCAGCAAAGAAGGCCCAACGCAGACAAAAATAAATAAATTAAATAAAATTTTTTTTTAATTGATGACTATTAAGAACCTGCTGTATAAAAAAATTAATAAAATAAAACTCAAAAATTCAAAAAAAAAAAGAATGGATAAACAACAAGGTCTTACTTACTGTATAGCACAGGGAACTATATTCAATATATTGTGATATACCATAATGGAAAAGAATACGAAAAAAATAATGTATATATAGGTATAACTGAATCACCTTGCTGTATACCTGAAACTAACACAACTATACGTCAATAAAATAAAATTTTTTTAAAAGTAAAAAAAAAAAAAATGTTTAATAAAGACTTGAGGTGACTCTGGTGCACAATGAAGTCTGAGAACCACTGTTGTAAACAATGAGTAATTACCTACTGTTTTACTCCTGGTAATTACAAAATAAAAGTGATTATTTGTTACAAGTGTCACCAACACAGAAAAGTGGCTAGCAAACAAGACAGACACAAGGATACACAGTTGGTTTTACATATATATACATATATATATATATATATATGTATATATATACACACACACAGATATATATATATAAATAATACTTATACAGATATAAGTGGCTAGCAAACAAGACAGACACAAGGATACACAGTTGGTTTTACATATATATACATATATATATATATATATATATGTATATATATACACACACGCAGATATATATATATAAATAATACTTATACAGGTATATACAGTTGGTTGGTTAAAGCAAGCAATGAGATGACAGGCTATGATAAGGATTCTACATAAGGCACGTCAGCAATGATTGATGAATACTTACAGCAAAGGCCTGGGTTCCTGTCTTCCTGCCTCTATTGTGAGGGTGTTGGCAAGCAAAGGAGCAAAGATGATAAGCAAGGCTGTGGAACTCTAAACAGACTCTTTTCAAGCAACCATGGCAAAGCTCTGGCCAGTTTAAGGATGGGGGTTTGGCTGTGGAGACCTTAAGAACCCAATTCTCAAGAAATCTTAAATATTAAGCATGCTAACAAGCCACCCAAGCCTATACTTTCAACTATCTTATCAACAAAGTTCATCATCAATTACATCAAAATGAAAACTGTCCATTTTTACAGACATTTCAAACATCCAGAAGGACAAAATGCTACCCAAAAGTCCAACATTTTCAGCTACTTGAAGTCAATTTTGAAGCTTACTCCTGACAGCAGGCTCAGAATGGAGGCCTTAGATGAAAGGATGGACCCCAAGCTCCATGGAAGTCTACAACAGAGCTAGAAGCAGAACCCAAGCCTGTCTGCTGACCTCTGACTAATTCTTCTCCCACCACCCCACACTGCCTATTCCCCAAGTCCCTCAGCCTCAATTCCAAACCACAAACCCAGAGCACCACTGGCCACTCTGAAATGACCCAAACTATGGCCAAAGGTGCTCAGGGCCCACTGTCCTTAGATAACAATATCCTGGCCCTGACCCTTTTTACTTCCAAAGAACTACAAGGGATCATCTTGAAACTTTCTCCCTTGATCATGCACATAGCCTAACCTGGGCTTCAATAAATCAGAGGGAACAAAACAACACATCCCACAGACAACAGAGGTCTAGACCCACTTCTGGAGAGAGGCCCCAAATCTACTTTTATAACTAAAAGAATGTCTTCCCACGGAATCCTCCCAAGGGTGGCTGGCAACAGAGCTCTCCCATGGCCACAAACAACATCTAACAAAAAACACGTAAATGACAAAATCCAAAATAAGAACATTCTTGACACAAAGGCCACCTGCCTCAGGCTCCCTTAAGAAGCTCCTGTCTTTACCAGATGAAACAAAGCTTCCTGGCTTTGCCCTCTGGGGGTTAAGAACTCAGCATATCAGACAACCTTACAGAAGTCAGTAATAGAAGAAGGGACGTAAGAACAAAACTAGAGACGTGTAGAAAGCTCATCTTCTCTAGGACCAAGGAAACAGGGACCAAGGAAACAGGTGACTCTAGAAAGGACAGATTTCTATTGCTCTTGAAATCTACCGTAACTGTGACTCAGGGCCCTTTTACTATCCCGCTCATTCTCCAGGAGTCAGAGAATTCCATAGTATCATGGATAGGAGCTTTCAAACATGGTTTCTCAAAGTCCTGAGCCTCCCACAGATGTGCCTAAGGGGGTGGGCAGAGGGATGGGTAAGTGCATGTTGCAGGCAAACCTCCCCCGAAGTCTCTTCCTCTTAGGAGTTTTACATAATGGGCTTAGGCTCTGTAGTCAACAATTTCCAAAAATGCTCATCTAGTCCAATTCCTTCTCCCATTTCTAACTGCTCAGATGAGTCCAGAGCAAGGAGAGTGAACTGCTTATAATCATCAAGCAGGGACTGGGACAGGGCCTGTCTCCAATCAGGGCTCTCAAGACACCACCGGGCTCCAGGAAGTACAGACCATCTACACTCACCCTACCGTATCAGGTGCACGTACACACACACACACTCCGCCAGCGAGCATCTGGCCCTGACAACTTCTGCTGTTTAAGGAAAACCCTGCTCCAGAGAAGCAGCCTGGTACTGTAGGAACTGCAGTTTCAGGAAACTTGGAGCACCACAGACCTCCATGCAGACCTCAGGCTACCATTTATTTACCTATATGCTCTGTAACTTCAAGCAGTTTCTCCTGTGAGCTCAGTTCCTCATCTGTAAAATGTGAATGGGGTTGATGGCAACAACCTTTCCACGTTTGTGTGAAGACTAAATAAGATCAGATATGGAAATTGCTTAGCAAAGGGACTGTCACAGAGCAAGGGATCAATATGTGGTTCTAATTACCATCATCTACCAAGTCACTTTGAAAGAGAACCTCCTTCCCCCCATAGAAGATAGGAGCCAAGCTAGCAGCTGCATGTATGGGCCTAAATTGTCCTTTTCTCTCTATTCAAAGCTGCTCATAGTCCCAGTGTTCCCACATTTCAAATGTAGGTTCAGTTACAGCATGAAGAAAACAAAAAATAGTAACTGCTTCAACCAGAGACTCTGCTTCAACCAGAGACTCTAGAAATAAGACCATTTCCATAAAATCTCCCAGTTTAAATGCAGACTTTAGGCAATGAACAAAGAGATTGAACTGGGGTACAAGGAGGGGACGAGGGGGGCACGTGACCCAAGGAATACGCATAATTTTAAGGAAGAGGGACCTGATTCGCCTGCGCACTCAAGTTAACCACAGATCAACAGGAAGGAATGATTCCTCATTTTGTTGTAAATGTGAACCTACTTTCAGTTTCCCCCAGAAAGAATGCCTTGCAGAGCAGGGGCACAAACCCCCTGACAGACAAGCTGCTCTGACATCCTCGGGCATAAAAAAGGGGAGCTGAGCAGAGGTGAGGTCAACTCACCAGAGGTGGCTTCCAAACAAAGATTCCCTGGAAGTAGAATCCCTTCTTTTCTCCAACACAGACCAAGTATCTAACAAGGCTACCAGGTGTCGCTGCCTTCACACAAAATGATGCTTAACTGCCATTGCCAAGGAATCATTACAGATGAAAAGGGCTAAATAACATGGCATTGCTCTCCCCAGTTTCCAAGTGCTAAATAACTCCCTTAAGAAACTCTAAAAGTTGCTATGAAAAACTCAACAGATGGGGCTTCCCTGGTGGCGCAGTGGTTGAGAGTCCACCTGCCGATACAGGAGACACGGGTTCGTGCCCTGGTCCGGGAGGATCCCACATGCCGCGGAGCGACTGGGCCCGTAAGCCATGGCCGCTGAGCCTGCGCGTCCGGAGCCTGTGCTCCGCAGCGGGAGAGGCCAGAACAGAGAGAGGCCCGCGTACCGCAAAAAAAAAAAAAAACAAAACTCAACAGATGACAAGCTTCTTTTCTAGAAATAAGACATTTCTTGACAACTTAATCAGGTAAAACAGATCTTTTGGGGTTTTTTTTCCCTGTGTTCTTCCAAGCTTCTGCTTAGAGAAAAAGAGAAATAAAAGAAAAAATGTGTCTAAAGTCCATCAGTGTTAACACCCTGTGACAGGGATGAAGGAAAATACTTTAATAGTGCAAAAAATAATAGTGCTGAAAGCTGTCAACGAAAGACTGAATGTAAAAGTAAAAAGTGTACATAGTTGTAAAAAAAAAAGTTTTTAAACATGTTTATTTTCTATGCACTTTTTTAATTTAAGTAATAGTTTAATTAATGAACATGTCAAGTTTATTGCTGCAAAAAAAAATTAAATAAAATAAAAAATAAAAAAATAGAAGTTGCTATCTGGTTGTGATTCAGCCATGCCGGATTCCCAGTACCAGCAGCCAGTGCTCTCCACTCTGGCTAGGGCCACTACCCACCAGTCTGCTCAGTCAATGCTCAGCCTCAGCAAAACCATCAAGGAGGTTAAGAATGGCAGAAAAATCAGACCAAGCCTTCCCAAGATGAAGCTATAGAAAGTGACTTCATTATATCCCCAGCCTCCTCCTAGCAGCACCAAAAAGACAGAATAACTTTTATAGGAAATAAAGGCACCACCTTGCCTGCAGAGGTTCTTCTCACAGCACCATTAAGCCATGGTGGCCCCTGCTACAGACGGAATGGAGGCAGGGCAGAAAACACCAGGGAAAGAGTGAAATTAGAGTCCAGCATTGTCCCTCCCAATCATGCAATTGAATTACTAGAATAAATCATGAGCTACAAACTGCCAGCTCCCCTGGATTAAACCTAACCCAAAGGCAGCACCTAAGAGTCACTATTTCATCTCAAAATCAGGCACAGATCTGAGCACCCACAAAGGCTAGCTTTCCTTCACAGTCCACGAGGTAGCACTAATGCCACACAGCTGGTTCCATTAACTTTCAGGATTGCCCCTCCCCCATGTCCCTCCTTCTCCTCCCTCTTCCAATTAATCTCAAGAACCAGAAAGGATGGCAGCATAATACAGGACTTCAGACTCAAAAACTCTGGGGAAAACAGGTTCTCCCAAAAATATCCACTCATTTTCAATGTCCTCCAGTTAACTAAAATTCACTGAACAGAATCTGAAGCTTATACAACTAATATATTAGGGTAGCAAATGACCATTGTAGGAACAAATTACCTCAAGACTCTCCCTCCTGTAATTTTAGCTCATGGAGGAAATAAACTGAAAAGATTTTTTAAAACAACTTGCAAAGTTCTGGTTGCCAAAGTTTAAAAGATATTTAAAAACCTTAATTAACTACGGCCAATAATTCGGCCAATGACTTTTAGTCCTTAAATGATCACTTCAAAAGATTTCAAACCCAGGGCTTCTCTGGTGGCACAGTGGTTAAGAATCCACCTGCCAGTGCAGGGGACACGGGTTCAAGCCCTGGTCCGGGAAGATCCCACATGCCGCAGAGCAACAAAGCCTGTGCACCACAGCTGCTGAGCCTACCATGTAGAGCCCGCAAGCCACAACTACTGAGCCCACGTTCTACAACTACTGAAGTCCACACGCCTAGAGCCCGTGCTCTGCAACAGAAGAAGCCACCATGATGAGAAGCCCACACACCACAACGAAGAGTGGCCCCCACTCGCCACAACTAGAGAAAGCCCGCGTGCAGCAATGAAGACCCAATGCAGCCAAAAATAAATAAATTAAATAAATTTATTTTAAAATAATATTGGCTATATTACCTGTGCTGTACAGTATATCCTTGTAGCTTTTTCTTCTACGAGTTTGACTTGATTTTCCCCATATTAAGTGAGCTCAGCCACCATTTTAATAAAAATGGACCTATAAATTGTATTTAATGAGTGTTTGATATAATAAACTATGTCTTTTACTAAAAGGATTTAAAGCAGTTTAATAACATGTAAGCTTTCCTTTAAAATAAATTTTTAGGTTAAAGTGATATATATGAAAAATAGTAACAGGATTTTATTTTGAACACTGGCTTATAAAGTAACTTAGGGAAACAAGGGACTATCCAAAAAGACTTAATCAACCATGAACAGGAGGATCAGTAACTGTTTAGACAACTTAGAAGATACAACCTTGCTTTGGAGGCCTGCGGTAAAAGAACTGTGGTTTAAGGATAACCTGCACCTGTCAACCCACACTGGTCTAATAGCTGCCGGGACTGGGGGTGGGGTGAATGTAGCAAGAGAGGAACTAAAATTTCTGCTACATGCAAATGTATGTTCATTTTTGACCATTTCAACCCATTCTCAGACAAAACTTCTTGGTCACCCCAAAGTCCAGCAGAGTGCTGAATAAATACTTGAATAATTTCATTGAATGAAAAATCAATGTGGCCTTAGAGTCACCCCTAACACTGGTACTAAGAGGTCTGTTTGCCCTAAACATTCACTGAAGGAATCATGGACATACCACAAACATCTTGGTAGAAAATGTTAAAAAAGGAAAAAAGGTATCACTTGAACTCCCAGTGTGTTCTCTGTGTGTCAGGATGCTGACCACACATATTACCTTCATAACCCTCCTCTTCTCTTGCCTTTGTATTAGCAAAATGAGCCTCTTTGGGACATGTTCCCGGTCCTGACTCCTCACATGTTCTAAACTCTCGCAAAGGCATTCCAGCTCAGTGCTCTAAATCCCAGTACCCCAATTTCAACTAGTAACTCTGATACTACAGACCACTCTCAATCACCCTGCATCCACAAAGCACATTTTTAAGAAAAGTTTGCTGTTTGCTTCATTTCTAGGCTGTTCACAAATAACTAAAAGGAATATTAAGGACTTATTTCATCTATTATATTAGGAACTCCTAGACAGCAAGAACCTACACACTTCCCAGCAGAGTGACAGATGAACCATGACTGTTTTAGAAGGCAAAGAACCAAACTCCCCCTCTTTAACCTACCTTTCTCTCCATTTATAATTTCTTCCTAACTCCTGACAGAGTAATTAACTTAAAGAGAGACGATTCCTAGGCAATAAATACATACTGAAAATATACTCTCAAACTCCAATATTACAAACTCACCCCTAAGTCAAGAGTAAAAACAATTACAACTCAAATGCCTTACCATCCTTGTTAACAGCAGTGACTTTGGCTGGGTAAAAACGACAATCAGACCAGCAAGCAAGGACCTGCTCATTTATTTGAAATTCCTAAAAAATATTAAAAAACAAAAAAAGATCCTGTTACCAATCCAGTTTCATAGGACATACATAGTAACAGAATTCATAAAAGAAGCTGAAATTGCCAAGGGCAGGAAGGGGAGATGGCTACTGGGATGGAGGAAGATGTTTCCGCTGTTCAGCATTGGGAGCCAAAACAAAAGGGCTTGACACGGACTTTTTCCCTTTTAAGAGCTCTGGACAGCCATAGCACAGCACCAATGATAATCCTATCCTGTCCCTGAAAGTGAGTCTAAGAGCCCAGGACCACCAGGGAACACACCAAGTACACCAGCTGGAAGGAGAGAGGCTACTTCATCTTAAGGGAAGCAGCATTCATGCCACCTAATGCCATCCACACTTTTAAAGGGTCTTTTGACAAAGGAGGCACTCATTCACCATTAATATTTCATACTGTTTTCCCAGCACACAGTTTGCATTGCTACATTTTGAAGAATGAATATTCTTCAAGGTCTTATAAAAGACCTTAATATGAGGCTAGCACAATGCTCCACATGGAATGATTGCTTAATAAATGATCAGACGGCAGATGAGCTTACTAAATGATCTAAAGGGACACAGTGGTGTAGAACAGAGAAAGTCCCCATTCATCATCAATGCAGTCTCAACCAAGTTAGTTTATGAGCTGTCAAATCAATCACGTCATACAAACAGATGACAGCTGAGATTCTTCAACAACCTCCCCCAGGGGCCGTGGATCTCAGAGTTGCACTACAAGCCTAAATAAGGATGGTCCCCAGCTGCTATAGACTTTCACACTAAACATCAAAGGCTGGAACATAAAGTACCTAATGGCTGACCCCACTCATTACTGAACTGCCCAGATTTGTTACTCACAGATGATCCTTCCTCTTCATGTAAGCCCTCTTTCCTCAGCTGTATTTTCTCTAAAGGGCGTAAATAAGGACTGTCCCAGCAGAACCATTCATCATAACGATGGTTCCAACGCTTGAAATGGATGAGTACTTTTCCTTCTTCGTAATCAATATCTTCTATGTGAGCTGGATACCTGAGTCAGGAAAAAAAAAAGAAAATTAAATGCCTTTAATACCCACCCAAAATAATCAAAATGATACCCTTCCAAACCTCTTCCCAAAGGAGTAGGTCTCAAAGTACTAAATAAAGCCTATCATTTAGAGGTTCTGTGTCATTGGGTCAAATTGAAAATTATGAAGGCTAACAGGGGTTCAAATCCCATCCAGGATATTCCTTAGTCTGTGATTAAATTAACCTTTCAGAGCCTGAGTTCCTTCATGTAAAGTGGAAGAAGGATACCCAACACACTGTGTTGTAGTGCAAGTTAAACAAGATGACATATACACAACACCCAAGCACAAAGGAGGCAGGAAGCAAACATTTAACAACTAGATTATATTTTACATGTGTTAAAAAATTCAAATGACCATGCAAGCCCAGATTGTGTTAGTCTCAATTTTAAGAATTTTAAGAATTTTGTTATCTATATATTGGAATACTATGAAGTTGTTAAAAAGAAGATGGCTCTATGTCATGATATGGAAAGCTCTCCCAAGATGAACTATTAAATGAAAAGAGCAAGGTGCAGAACACTGTGTATGGTAAGTAAGCTACCGCTTATTTTTTTAACAAGATGAAAAAGAATATATATATTCATACACGCTTTAATATGCATAAAACATCTAGAAGAATACACAAGAAACTAACACTGGTTACTTGTGGAAGTATGGTCAGTTCACTAGATGGGCTCTTTCAATCTCCAATCCACTCTTCTAGATTGAGAGTTGGGAAAACCAACAACTACATTTGCTTGACTCCCTTACAATTGGCAATCAAGGTCATGGAGACCTGTGGATTTGGAAGCAACTGTAGCGGCCAGACCCAGTGCTCCAGTGCAGGACCTCTCAAACTTTCATGCAATGCAAATCACCAGAGGATCTTGTTAAAATGCAGATTCTGATTCAGTTGGTGGAGCTAAGGTCTAAGAGCTTTAAACAAGCTCCCAGGTGATACTGACATGCTGGTCTACAGTGGCAAGGGTCTAATGTCTAGTCACTGGCTTCTTGAGTGTCAAGCAGCAATGGTTGGGGTGGCAGTAGCAGTAGTGAATTCCTGACTTCCAGATCACAGCTCCAGTGGTGGGTCCTTCAAATTTATACTCTAAGGGCAGCCCCCTTGGGTCCCACTCCTTCAACTCTTCCAACAATTTTGTAAGTAGCCAATTTCTTGTGTTAAATCCTTCTGTGGTTCAAGTACCCAGAATGGTTTCTGTTTCCAGCATTAAACCTGACTGATACAAGAGGGGAACTGGGTATAGCGGCAAGGAGGGGCAAAAGTGGGATGGAGACCTTTTGCAGTATACCTTTTAACACTTTTTCATTTTTCAACCATATAAATGTATTGCTCATTCCAAAAATAAATGGTTAAAAATAAAGAAAAATAAATATGTAATTGTTCTCTTAAACACACTTGTATTAATCAGAATGCTATTCTAGATTGAGAAAGTTCACATTCTACCTATTCGTATTTTCTCCCTACAACTTGTACACCCACCATTTCCTTCTTCTTACATCTAACACTTAGTACCCTACTGTCCTAATAAATATGTGCTACCTAAATGAAAAGGCCTGCTTCCTTGTGTCATCTGTACACTGTGTCCTCTTCAACCCTACACTAGTATCTGCTAAGGCAGTACACTTGGAGTTAACTAACCACAGAAGGTTGCAGATACTGGGCATTCAATAAACATTCAGCAAATGAATTCTATTCTCCCTATTCTTCCCAAAGGTCTTGTGTCTTGTCAATTCTTCAAACCCAAAGCTCTCAGACTTCAGCTACCCACTCCAATTTCAGTTACTCTCCAAGTTCAGGCCCCAATCACTTCATGTGGGTATTTCTCACACAGGACTGACAGGGTATGCTTTTCAAAATTCCTAATGGTATTATGCATACATTAATTGCTCAAAAAATATTAACAAAAGGAATAAACATCCCTGAAACTAGTCCCCCTACTCCAATCCAACTTACACACAGCTGCCATAAATATAAGCTATCTTGACAACAGACTAGCTAATTGTACGATCTCGTGAACTGAGAGGATGGTAGGACATAAAAGAGGCTTCCCTAAGTCTATTCCTCCCTATAAAATGAAGAGAAGGATATGGATATCTCAACTGCATTCCTCTTGTCCCCTCATTCAGTCAGCCTACCAGAGACTAGTAAGCCTCCCTAACTCACTCCTATTCAAAGCCCTTTCTTTAGTGGTTTACTATCTCTAGCAATAGTTTTCAAACAGGTCTTTGGACCAACGTGCAGAATTAATTTTTCACAGAACTAAAAATTTATTTATAGAACTTTCCTTTATACTAAGATCACATTCTTTCTAATTTTTTGGTGCTTAAATATACTTTTGAAATTAAAACAATGGTAATTGTTTTTAATCCTTACTAACTAACATTATGCAGCCATTAAAAAGAATAAGGCAGCTCTCTATGTACTGATTTTTAAAGATCTCTAAGAAAAGTGGGGGGGGAACAACTCAAGATGCGAAACGGTATTGAATGCACTACCATTCATTTGGGGGAGGGGAGAGAGCCAATACATTCGTACCTGTTTTTAAATGCGTGGGCTATCTCTGGAAGGATGATCAAGCAACCCGGTTTGCCTCTTGGGAGGGGAACTGGATAGTTAAGGAACTGGAGAGGAAGTATGAGACTTATTTTATTCAATATATATCCTTTTGTTTGTTTTGAATGTTGTACCATGAGCATGTATTAAATATAAAAAATATAATTAGATATTTTAAATATCCTTATTTGGCAAAATAAAAAGTTGGCACCTCAGTACAACCCCAAATTCTTTTGAATTTGCACTTGGTCAGTGCCTTCTAAAAGTCTGGTAAGTCTGGATCCACAGAAATAACTGCAAAATCCTAGGCTAGTAACTCCACTGCACACACTCAGAATATGAAGGACCTCTGGGCCCTTAGCTAGCCAAAAGCTACTCCCTTGCTCAAAAAATTCACAGGGCACAGGCATCCCACTGTCTGCAGACTACACAAATCTCTCCAGGAGGATCAAGAATAACCAAGGGGTCAGTAAGTTTTCCTAAGAAGAAGGTTGTTCTCCCTACTTCTCTAAAGTGTGACAAGGATACAAGTCACTCATGGTGGATGGGGAAACCCAACTGCCATTGCACAGAAAAGACAAGCAGTTGATCTTAGAGATCAACCCAGTAAGGCTTGGTGGCTCACAACTGCACAGCTGCCTTGGGGACAGCTCAGATTCATCAGCCAACAGAACGTTATTAAGTGACTTTGATCTGGCCAGTCAATTCCAGGTCTTGGAAGAAATTATAAAATGTATGTGGTTCTGGCCCCTGCCCTTGAGAAGAACCAGACACCAGCTAAGTTTTGTTGTTGTTGTTGTTTTTCCAACTAAGTTTTAAAACTACTCTGTGGATAGACATTCTCGCAAAGAGGAAATGCAGATGGGCAACAGGCACATGAAAAGATGCTCAGCATGGCTAATCATCAAGTAAATGCAAATCAAAATAACAATGAGCTATCACCTCACACCTGTCAGAATGGCTATCATCAAAAAGAACACAAATAACAAATGTCGGCGAGGATGTAGAGAAAAGAGAACTCTTGTACACTATTGGTGGGAATGTAAATTGGTGCAGCCACTGTGGAAAACAGTATGGAGGTTTCTCAAAATATTAAAAATGGAACTACCACATGACCCAGCGATTCCACTGCTGCGTATATATCTAAAAAAAAACAAAAACAAAAACACTAATTCAAAAAGACACATGTACCTCAATGTTCACAGCAGCATTATTTACAATTGCCAAGGTATGGAAGCAATCTAAGTGTTCATCAACAGAGGAATGGAGGGAGTTCCCTGGTGGTCCAATGGTTAAGACTCAGCGCTTTCAATGCCGTGCCCCAGGTTCAATCCCTGGTGTGGGAACTAAGATCCAACAAGCCGCACAGCACAGTCAAAAGAAAGAATAAATAAATAAATAAAATATTTATTTTTAAAAAATAGATGAGGGACTTCCCTGGTGGTACAGTGGGTAAGACTCCATGCTCCCAATGCAGGAGGCCCGGGTTCGATCCCTGGTCCGGGAACTAGACCCCATATGCGTGCCGCAACTAAGAGTTCACATGCCACAACTAAGGAGCCCTCCTGCTGCAACTAAGACCTGGTGCAACCTAAATATATAAATAAATATTTTTTTAAAAAATTAAAGGGCTTCCCTGGTGGTGCAGTGGTTGAGAGTCCGCCTGCCAATGCAGGGAACACGGGTTTGTGCCCTGGTCCGGGAGGATCCCACATGCAGTGGAGCGGCTGGGCCCGTAAGCCATGGCCGCTGAGACTGCGCGTCCGGAGCCTGTGCTCCGCAACGGGAGAGGCCACAGCAGTGAGAGGCCCGTGTACCGCAAAAAAAAAAAAAAAGAACCAGATGAATGGATAAAGAATATATGTGGTATATATATATACTATGCACTACTACTCACCATAAAAGAGGAATGAGGGACTTCCCTGGTGTCGCAGTGGTTAAGAATCCACCTGCCAATGCAGGGGACACGAGTTCAAGCCCTGGTCTGGGAAGATCCCACATGCTGTGGAGCAGCTAAGCTTGTGCACCACAACTACTGAGACTGCACTCTAGAGCCCGCGTGCCACAACTACTGAGCCTGTGTGCCACAACTACTGAAGCTTGCATGCCTAGAAGCCCGTGCTCCGCAACAAGAGAGGCCACTGCAATGAGAAGCCCGTGCACTGCAACGAAGAGTAGCCCCCGCTAACCGCACCTAGAGAAAGCCTGCGTGCAGCAATGAAGACCCAATGCAGCCAAAAATAAATAAATAAATAAGTAAATTTATTAAAAAAGGAAAAAAGGAATGAAATTTTGCCATCTGCAGCAACATGGATGGACTTGGAGGGCATTATGCTAAGTGAAATAAGTCAGACAGAGACAGAAAAATACTGCATGATATCACTTACATGTGGAATCTAAAAAATACAACAAAGTAGTGAATATAATAAAAACGAAGCAGACTCACAAATACAGAGAACAAACTAGTGATATGGGTCGGGGGAGGGGAAATACAGGGATGGGAGAGTGGGAGGCACAAACTACTGGGTGTAAGATAGGCTCAAGGATGTACTGTACAACACAGTGAATATAGCCAATATTCTGTAATAACTATAAATGGAAAGTAACCTTTAAAAACTGTATAAAATTTTTTTATTAAAAAAAACTACTAGAACCAACAAGGACCTACTGCATAGCACAGGGAACTCTACTCAATATTCTGTGATAACCTATATGAGAAAAGAATCCAAAAAAGAATGAATATATGTATATGAAAAACTGAATCACTTTGCTGTACACCTGAAACCAACACAACATTGTAAATCAACTATACTCCAATAAAATTAAGAAAAAAACAAAAACTACATTAAAAAAAAACTACATGGTGGAACCACGTGAAACAGCTGATAATCAACTGCTTTTTACTGACAAAAATAGTAATTTTAACTGGTTCAACCCAAATACTGGAACAACCATAAAGGAAGCTGGAGAAGATGCACAAGGTTAACAAAAGAGGAGATGTGAATGGAATCTGTATAGACAGAAAAGGGGAGAGAGAATTTCCAGCTTCAACATGTAACTAACAGCCACTGATGAGACTCTAGTTTCCAAACTAACATTGCAGCTGGGAGTCACATTTCTAATGGAAATACTAGCCAGAAAGGAGCAGACATTAAAAACCAAACTGAAACAAAACTTAGCTCTGGGGAGGAGAGAGGGATTGGGAATAGCCAAGAGACTTTTGCTTGTGGTTTTAATTTTTACAAGGATTTAGTCACAAAATACCTGTGTAAGCAAAAATAAATACTTTTAAATTAAAAGTTTTGAAACATATTTAATGGGCTGATATCAACCAGTAGCTTCATGGTTCTTGAATTTATATGCTGCTTGGCACATCCACAAAACAGAATATTATGCAGCTGTAAAAAAAAAATGAGAACAAACTATGAATTGACAAAGATTTCCAAATTTTAAAAACTCAAGCTATAAAATCATGCATATCTTATACCTTTTGTGTTACAAAAGAGGAAAATGAGAATATACAGTATATTTGCTTTTGCTTAAATATTAAATAAAGAAACACTGGACTTCCCTGGTGACGCAGTGGTTAAGAATCCACCTGCCAATGCAGGGGACATGGGTTCAAGCCCTGGTCCGGGTAGATCCCACATGCCACAGAGCAACTAACCCTGTGTGCCACAACTACTAAGCCTGCGCTCCAAAGCCCATGCTTCGCAACAAGAGAAGCCACTGCAATGAGAAGCCTGTGCACCACAATGAAGAGTAGCCCCCGCTTGCCGCAACTAGAGAAAGCCCGGGCACAGCAACAAAGACCCAATGCAACCAAAAATAAATAAATAAAACAAATTAATTTTTTTTTAAAAAAACTAAAAAACTTGCAGAAAAAAAAAATTAAAATAAATAAATAAAAATAAAATTCAACCTGGGGGAGTTCCCTGGTGGTCTAGTGGTTAGGATTTGGTGCTTTCACTGCCATGTCCTGGGTTCAATCCCTGGTTGGGGAACTAAGATCCCGCAAGACATGCGGCACAGCCAAAAAATAAATAAATAAAATAAAATTCAACTTGGAAAGGTCAGATAACCTAAACTTCATAGTAAATTAGGTTACTATGGTGACCTTATCTTAAGCAAGTGGTATAACTGGTCACTAAACCAAGAAGCCATAGAAGGGCAGTGTAGCCAATCAAACGTAAAGACACAAGGAGAATGACAAAAATTAGAGAAAGAGAAATTCATCAATTCCCCTGACATTTTCTGAGTACCACTCTGGGCCAGGAAGTGTACCAGGGTTTGGAAATACAGAGCAAAATCTATAAAGTCATGTGATCACAACAGCCGACAGAGGCAGGAAGACAATGTTACAAAGCACATGGGGCCTTTCATTTCCTCAGACATATACTACCTCCCCATACCGGGTCTGTTCACTTCACCTAAATCACTTTCCCCTGCCCACTCTTCCCAGGAAACAGCCTTACCCTCCTGCAGCCTCAGAATCCCTGACTATCTCAAGTAGCCCCCTTCTCCTTCCAATCTGTGTCAGTTTCCTGCTTGCTTCCTTCATAAATAACATTCGACCCAATCTGTAATTATTTCATTTGTTCCTCTGTTTACTTGTTTATGTTTATATGGCCTGCTTCCCCAGGATATTATAGACACCCCTAAAGACATCTATCTCTTACTGCAGTATCCTCAGGAGGAATAAATCTATAACTATACACACAAATAATTGTAATAAAGCATCACAGATGCAACTACAGAAGACTACTTAAGGTAGAATAGGGTACCAAGGAGCAAAAGCCTAGTTCTAAGGCAGAGGGGGAGAGGAAGGAGACTGAGGAAGGAGGGCCAAGTCAACTAGTAAAAAGGAGACACCTGACTCAATCCTGAAAGATGAATAGGCAATTTCCAGGTGATGAAGGAGGCAATGAGACTGAAGAGTGTTTCTGGGAGAGGGTATAATATAAGTAAATCAGCATAGGTACAGAGGAAGAGAAGCACAAAGGAAGATAAGGAAGTACAGGAAACTGAAGGTGAGAAAAGAAACAGCAACTCTGTGTAGAGAACTATGCAGGAAACTTATGGATTCCACACCTATTGTACAGATGGGCAGCTGGGCCCTAAATGACTGTTTCCCCAATAGCAATCCATGGACCACTGGGTGTTAGTGAACACAGAGCTGGTGGTCCACAAGGTCTCCTTGAGGAATGTTTTATTGTGCTTTTCCATAATCTAAACCATCTTTATTAGAGCTTCCCAGCTGAGATGCCACAAATGGATTACAGGTGAGCAACAACATGAAAAAGGTTGAGATGCACTGATCAAGATGACCACCACATAATCAAGTACTACTAAAGAATTTCAGTGTGTGTTTGCTATTAACCTGGCATTATATGATCACTCTCAAAAGGTAGCTGTAGTGGTTTTAAGATAAATCTGCAAATTTGACACTCTTTCCCTCCAAAGGTGGAGACTAATTATCCACCCCTTGAATGTGGCCTCATTTCTAACAAATAGAATGTGGCAGAAGTGATGGTGGAGGACTTCAAGTCTGGGTTATAAAAAGTGCTGCAGGGCTTCCCTGGTGGCGCAGTGGTTGGGAGCCCGCCTGCCGATGCAGGGGACATGGGTTCGTGCCCTGGTCCGAGAGGATCCCACGTGCCGCGGAGCGGCTGGGCCCATGAGCCACGGCCGCTGGGCCTGCGCGTCCGGAGCCTGTGCTCCACAACGGGAGAGACCACAACAGTGAGAGGCCTGCGTACTGCAAAAATAAAAATAAAACAAATAAAAATTTAAAAAGTGCTGCAATTCTACACTTCTGGGCAAACACCCAAAAGAATTGAAAGCAGGGACTCAAACAGTTATCTGTATATCAATGTTCATAGCAGCATTATCCATAACAGCCAAAAAGTAGAAGCAATCCAAGTGTCCATTGACAGATGAATGGATAAACAAAATGTGATATGTTCACACAATGGAATATTATTCAGCCTTAAAAAAGTATAAAATTCTTATATATACCCTACAACATAGATGAACCTTGAAAACATTATACTAATGAAATAATCACAAAAGGACAAATACTGCATGATTTAGAGTAGTCAAATTCATAGAAACAAAAAGTAGGATGGTGGTTGCTAGGGGCTGGTGGAGGAAGAGAATGAGGAATTACTGTTTAATATGTACAGAGTTTCCATTTGGGAAGATGAAAAAGTTCTGACAACATAGGGAATATAGCCAATATTTTATAATAACTACAAATGGACCATAACCTTTAAAAACTGTGAATCACTATATTGTACACCTGTAACATATAATACTGTACATCAACTACACTTTAAATACATACATACATACCTAGTTCTGGAGATGGGTGATGGTGACAGTTATACAACAATATGAATGCACTGAACTATACACTTAAAATGGTTAAAATGGTAAACCTTATGTTATGTATATTTTAACACACATACACACACACAAAACACTGCTGCTTCTTGGGTTCCCCATTCTGGGGGAAGCCAGGTGTGGCGTCACGAGAACATTTTAGATGCCCTATGGAGAGGTCCATGTGCAACCAGAAGTCTCCCACCAGCGACTAGCACCAGCTTAAGACAAACATAAGACTTCGACCTAGAACCCTCCATTAGGCTGCTCCTGAATTCCTGATCCACACACCGAAAGGATAATATTTGGTGTTGTTTTAGGCCACTAAATTTTGAGAAAAATTGTTACACAGCAATAAATAACTAACATAGTAGCATTTTGCCCCAATGCTGCTAAAAGTGGGATCCACAGATAGTACATAGGTTGGAGGCACCAGTCCCTATGTTTTTTTGAGTTTGAGACACACTACTCTAAACTACCAGATAAGCCAGTCTCCCCTAGGGCTCCACCAAGGAAAGGAGAGGGCTGTGGGACAGTGAAACCCACACCAAATAAAAGGGAATAACTCCACCTGCATGTCCAGAAAGGCAAAGAATAGTCCAGGTCTGACACAGAAATATAACGTTGGCTTGTCCACAGTATATGACCTCAAGTCCCAGGAAGGCTTGCTGCTCAGAGTCTCGGCTGCTTCTGTGCAAAATTAAGCTGCCCAACACCGCACACTGTGCACATGCTTAAGTTAGAGCAGTTAGACAGTGCCTGGCAGAAATCTGTTTGGTCCCCCCACATACACACCAAAAATACAAACTGAAGAAATGTTACAGGGGGAAAAAGAGGAACAGAAAGAATAACAATTTCCCTCTGATTTCCTACTCCAACCAGTCAGCATTCACTCACATGGCTACTAATAACCAATGTGTGTAGTTTACTCTAGGGGTTATAAACTGCCTTTACATAAGGTATCTCACAGGATCTTTACCACCATCCCATGAGGGCTTAAGGAACTGTTACTATCACTGCACCCATTTTACATTTCTGGAAATGGAGGCTCAAAGAGAGCGACTAGGAAGAGGTGTAACCAAGATCAGTATCCAAATCTTCTCACTAAACCCAGTGAAAAGCCTTCTGCTCTTAATCTGACTTCACATGCAAACATGCTTGTAGTAACATGGGTCCACAGAGGTATCTTTTGTGTTAGCTACCTAATGGTCTACCTGATGGTAGCCCAAAATTTGCCTAAACTTTCCCCCAAGGGTTGAACATTCAGGCTGCTTCCAGATTCTTCCCTATGTAAAGAGCCTTTCTGCAAACATACAGCAATCATTTACTTCAAGAATCAGAGTGTACCTCTCTATTCCTGGCTCAGGGCACACACCAGCAGCAAATGACTTCTATGCACAAAAGTAACATTCTAAGCCATCTCCAGCCTTTGTGGAGAGGGGATGGAGATGGAAATTATATTTAGTGTAAAACAAAGGGCTGACTATTAAGCTGCAGAAAAACTGTGCTGTTTTGGATGCCTTAACTCTTTTCCTAGCCCTTCACCACTTCCATTAATCAACATCAGGCACTTCTAACTCAGGAAATATCTTGAATTCATCTCTCCTCTCTAAGCTGATCATTTCTCACAATTGAATAGTCAGTACATCCAGGTTAACTCCTATACCCCTCTACCAGGACTGGCAAAGGACCAGATACAGAGACACTCAATAAATGTTTGGTGACTGAATAAACACCACCACTTTTCTGTTCCTACAAGGGATCTGACCATGTCTCTCTCCTGCTTAAAATCTTCCTTTTTAGTCCAGTCTCCCACCACTCCTGATCTGTCCCCTCTCCAGACTCTGAGAACACACCATATTCTTTGAACTCTCAATACTTTTGCTCACGCTGTCCCTTCTGCCTGCTCTCATGCTTCAGTCTCATCCTGGAAATCTTATCCTTTAATCTCACTTCCTTGTATATACCCCTCAACTCCCTGGCCCCTCTTGCCCTCTATCATACCTGCCTGGACAAACCCCAACTGTAGGTAAATCAGAATCTCCACATTCTCCACTCCTGCACCCAGGCAGCTGATTATGCTGGAGAATACACACACGCTGATGGGTCTCACTTTATTTTCCTTTTTTTTTTTTTTTTTTTTTTTGGCAGCCCCGTGCGGCATGTGGGATCTTAGTTCCCCAACCAGGGATGGAACCCAAGCCCCATGCATTGGAAGCGCAGAGTCTTAACCGCTGGACCACCAGAGAAGTCCCTGATGGGTCTCACTTTAAATGCATGGCCACAAATAGTGGTTCCCCTGGGGGTGAGGGGGGCTGTGTGACTGGGTATGGGAAAAAAGGTCTTCTGAGGTGCCCAGAATGTCTACTTCTTAATCTGGGTGATTACACAGGTATATCCATGTATAAAAGTTCATCAAGCTACACACATAAAATATGTGTACTCTAATATAAATTACAGCTCTACAGAAGTTCTTTAAAAATAAACATTTTGGGGACTTCCCTGGTGGCCCAGTGGGTAAGACTCCAGGCTCCCAATGCAGGGGGCCTAGGTTCGATCCCTGGTCAGGGAACTAGATTCCGCATGCATGCCGAAACTAAGATCTCACGTGACACAACTAAGACCCAGCACAGCCTAAAGAAAGAAGTATTTTTAAAAATAAAAAATAAACATTTTTAAGGAGTAGCATCTTTTCTCTCTTCTTAATTCAATGTCTTACAAATGTAAACTGCCATAAAAATCATTATCAAAAAAGTTTTTTAAAATTCCAGGGCCTACCACCAGCTGCTGAGTGGAAAAGAGCCTGAGGAGGAGGAGTCCAGAAGGACGCAGGAGACCAGTTAGGCAGCCACTGCCGGGGCTCACAAGATCCACAATGGGAGCCTGGGCCACAGTAGTAGGGTGAAGGTGGCAGCCAGTGTCGGAGTCAGGATAGATTCTGCAGGTGGATCTGACAGGATGAGCTGATGTCCTAGGTGATGGAGTGGAAGAGAGGAGCCAAGGAGGCTCCAAGGGGCCTCTAAAGGTTTTTGCCTGTTGGGTTCTGTATAACTTATCTGTTTTTATCTTTTACTCAAAATCATCATCATCCAGAACCTAGAAGCAGTGACGCCTCAGTAGCAAGGGACATACCTAGAGCCCAGATCTCAGCATCTAATACCATTTTCCAATAAAAGAAACCAAGGCTCTTTGGAGAAACAGCTGATTCTCAGACTAGGGCAGGAAATATACACAAGATGAGCCTGGGATATTCTGTAGTGCCAGAAATACGGAAGTGTTAAACACAAAATTATTATGGGAGTACGTCAAAAGGACAAAAGAGCCAAATGAAAGAGCTCCCAATATAAAAACAGGAGCAACAAAATAAATAAAGTAGTACTGGATTATACCCGAAGTCTAAAATAAATGTCTGAGTCCATACTGATATAAATAAAATCATCAAAAACAAGGAAAATCTAAAAACTAATACAGGACTTCCCTGGTGGCGCAGTGGTTAAGAATCTGCCTGCCGATGCAGGGGACACGGGTTCGAGCCCTGGTCTGGGAAGATCCCTCATGCCACGGAGCAACTAAGCCTGTGTGCCACAACTACTGAGCCTGTGCTCTAGAGCCCACGAGCCACAGCTACTGAGCCCGTGTGCCACAACTACTGAAGCCTGTGAGCCTAGAGCCCATGATCCGCAACAAGAAGCCACTGCAATGAGAAGCCCGCGCACCGCAACAAAGAGTAGCCCCCACTCGCTGCAACTAGAGAAAAGCCCGCATGCAGCAACAAAGACCCGGGGGGGGGGGGGGGGGAGAGGGAGGCGGGGAGAGAGAGAGAGAAGAGAGAAGAAAGAAAGAAAGGAAGGAAGGAAGGAAAGAAGGAAGAAAGAAAAAAAGAAAGAAAGAAAAATAAAAATACTGGGTGTACATACAGATGTGAACTCTCTGTATTTTCTTTGGAATTTTTCTGTAAATCTAAAACTATTCTAAAGTAAAAAGCTTACTGAAGCTTATCAGAAAAACTTCATGACCACCAACTTCCAGTGGACCTTAGTGGCACTTGATGGCACCAGCAATCCTACCACATTTCTCACATCCTATCCCTCTTCACTCTTCTAAATGGTATTGCATACCTTACCTTCTTTCCTCAAACCCAAGACCAAGATCTCAGCTGAAGATTTTACTTATTTCACTTAAAAAATAAAAACAATCAAAAAAGAATTCCCACTGCTGGTGGGAATGTAAAATGTAACAGCTGCTGTGGAAAACAGTTTGCAGTTCCTCATAAGCTTAAACAGGCTAATTACCATAAGACCCATCAATTGCACTCTTAGGTAGATACCCAAGAGATATGAAAACATAGGTCCACACTAAAACTCATACACAAATGCTCATAACAGCATTATTCACAATAGCCAAAAAGCGAAAATGATACAAATATTTATCAACTGATGAATGGATAAACAAAATATGGTATATCCATATAATGGAATATTATTCATCCTTGAGAAAGAATGTTGATATATGCTATAACACAAACGAATGTTGAAAATACCATGCTAAGTGAAAGAAGCTAGTCACAAAGGAACACGTATTATTTGATTTGGTTTCTATGAAACACCCAAAATAGGCAAATCTACAGAGACAGAAAGTATACTAGTGGTTGCCTAGGGCTGGAGAGAACTAAGGGAAGTGACTGCTAATAGATATGAGGTTTCTTTTTGGGGTGATGAAAATGTTCTGGAATCAGAGAGTGGTGATGGTTATACAACTTTGTGAATATACTAAAAACCACTGATTTGTATGCTTTAAAAGAGTGAATGGGGGCTTCCCTGGTGGCGCAGTGGTTGGGGGTCCGCCTGCCAATGCAGGGGACGCGGGTTCGTGCCCCAGTCTGGGGGGATCCCGCGTGCCGCGGAGCGGCTGGGCCCGTGAGCCATGGCTGCTGGGCCCGCGCGTCCGGAGCCTGTGCTCTGCGGCGGGAGAGGCCACAGCACTGAGAGGTCCACGTACCAAAAAAAAAAAAAAAAAAAAAAAAAAAAGTGAATGGTATGTAAATTATATCTCAATTTTAAAAATAAAAACTAAAAAAGAGGGAAAGAAAAGAATCCCTAAGGGCTGGCAAAGATACAGAGCAACTGGGACTCTCATACATTGCTGGTGGAAATGCAAAATGGAACAGCCACACTGGAAAACAGTTCAGCAGTTTCTCATCAAGTCAAACACACACTTAACATATGACCCAGCAATCACACCTTGATATTTATCCAAGAGAAATAAAAACTTACGTTCTCACAAAACCTGTACTCATGTTCATTCATATTCACCAAAAACTGGAAACAATTCATTTCTTCAAACAGGTAAATAGATAAACTATACATCCATACTATTTAATTCTACTCAGCAATAAAAGGAACTACTGATTCATACAAAAATATGGATGAATCTCAAATGCATTGTAAGTGAAAGAAGCCAAACTTAAAAGGCTACATATTGCATGACTCCATTTATACGACATTCTGGAAAAGGCAGAACTATATGGACAGTGGACGGATCAGTAGGTAACAAGGGCTGGAGGCTGCAGGAGAGGCTGACTACAAAGGAACACAAGTCAATTTTGTGGGGTGATAAAAATGCTACATTTTGATTATGGTGGTGCATGCATGAATGACTGTATGAGTTTGGCAAACTTCATGGAATTGTATGCTGAAAAGAGTGAATTTTACTATTTGTAAATTATATCTCAATTTAAAAATACAAAAAAAAAACACAGGCTCCCATCACCAACTCTACAAGTAAACCTTCATCTCTACCTATATACCCAGTTTCCCTCTTCCCCTTATAATAAATGAACTATCTGCTCCTATCAATGGCCAATTCCTCCTACTTTGCATCACACCACAGTTCCTTCTCTCCTGTTTTCCTTGAACCCATGCCAATCAGGGTTTTTGTCCCCACTGCTCCATTAAAACAATTCTTGTCAAGGTCATCCACAACCTTGATGTAACCAAGTCAACAGTCACTCAATCCTCATTTTATGTGACCTACCAGCATCACAAGATTGAAGTGATTACTCCCTGCTTCTTGAAACACTTTTTCCACTTGTCCTCTAGAGCAGGGGTCATGTCCCCCCTCCCCCTCCCCCACCCCTCCCCCACCCCGTTACCGTCAGCAGCCTGTTAGGGCCTGTTAGGAACCGGGCTGCACAGCAGGAGGTGACGGACTGGAGAGTGAAGCTTTATCTGCTGCTCCCCATGGCTCCCATTACCACCTGAACCATCGCCCCCTCCCCCACCCGGGTCTGTGGAAAAACTGTCTGCCACGAAACCGGTCCGTGGTGCCAAAAAGGTTGGGGACCGTTGCTCTAGATACCTCCATGGATTTCCTCCTGCCTCAACGGTCACTCCTTCCCAGTTTCTTTTGCTGGTTCCTCTTCATCTGCTAACATCTAGACATTGGAAGGCACCAGGGCTCAATCCTCCTTTTTATCTATATTGACTCCCTAAATTAGCACTGTCCAATGGAACCCTCTCAGTGGAAATTTTCTATGTCTCCATTCTCCAATACGGTAGCCACTAGCCACTGAGTGCTGGAAATGTGCCTAGGGTGACTAAGGAACTGAATTAATTTTATGTAAATAGCTACTTGTGGCTAGTGGATACTTTTATGGACAGTGCAGCCCTAGAAAGCTCATCCAGTCTCATGGCCTTAAATCCCATATACTTACAAAAGAAACATCTGATAAAGAACTGTTATCCAATATATACGAAGAACTCTTAAAACTCAACAATAAGAATACAACCAACAAAAAAAGAAAAGCAACAATCAACAAATTAAAAGATGGACAAAAGACCTTAACAGACACCTCACCAAAGAAATATACAGATGGCAAATAAGTATATGAAAATATATTCGACATATTTCAATAGAGAATCGCAAATTCAAATAACAATGAGATACCACTATATACCTATTTTAATAGCCAAAACCCAAAACACTGACAACACCAAATACTGGCAAGGATGTGGAACAACAGGAACTCTCATTCCTAGGTGGTAGAAATGCTAAATGGTACAGCCACTTTGAAAGACAATTTGGTAGTTTCTTGCAGAATTAAACATACTCTTACCATATGATCCAGTAATCACACTCTTTAGTATTTACCCAAATGAGTTGAAAAGTTATGCCCACATAGAAACTTGCACACAGGACCTCCCTGGTGGTGCAGTGGTTAAGAATCCACCTGCCAATGCAGGGGACACAGGTTTGAGCCCTGGTCCGGGAAGATCCCACATGCCACGGAGCAACTAAGCCCATGTGCCACGACTAATGAGCCTGCACTCTAGCGCCCGCGAGCCACAACTATTGAGCCCACACGCCTAGAGCCCATGCTCCACTACAAGGGAAGCCACAGCAATGAGAAGCCCACGCACCACAATGAAGAGTAGCCTCTCCGCAACTAGAGAAAGCCTGCATGCAGCAATGAAGACCCAACGCAGCCAAAAATAAATAAATAAATAAATAAGAAATTAGGATGAATATGTCATATCAATATGGGTAAATAACAAAAACATGAAATACAGGAGAGAAACAAACAATGAGACCACTTATAGGAATTTTTTAAAAATACCCGAAGTGATGCTAACTAGTATTATTTATGGATACATACAGTAAAAATGTAAAACATGGACAGAAAGGACAGAACTAACTACAGGACGCTCATTGCCGCTAAGGAATGAAGGAGGAGAATTGAATTGGGAGGGTATAAAAGGTACTTCCATTATACCAGAAATGTTTTAGGTCCTTTATTTTTTAAAATATAAGTAAAATAAAAGTGTTAATGTTCAGTAATTCCGAGTGATAAGTACACAGATTATTTTATAGTTAGCTGTACTTTTAAACTTTTTCTATATTTTATTTTTTTCCCCCAAATTTAAAAACAATTCTTTCTCTTGATTAAGCTGCCTTAAAAAACTACTGGGGGGGGTTTCCCTGGTGGCGCAGTGGTTGGGAGTCCGCCTGCCGATGCAGGGGGCACGGGTTCGTGCCCCGGTCTGGGAGGATCCCACGTGCCGCGGAGCGGCTGGGCCCGTGAGCCGTGGCCGCTGGGCCTGCGCGTCCGGAGCCTGTGCTCCGCAACGGGAGAGGCCACAGCAGTGAGAGGCCCGCGTACCACAAAAAAAAAAAAAAAAAAATACTGAGGGAAACCAAAAAAGGGAAATAATTATAGAAATACAAACAGCCTAAAAACAACTAGGTGTTCAAAGTGTCTCTAATTTTTATATCAAATCTCTCAGCCCCAAAAGGCAACAGAGACACTTTCTACCCCAGGCATTTCCCCTGCTTCCCTTCCCATCTTCTCTTCCTACACCCCAGGAGCTGGTCAGCCTATTTTGAGATAACCCTCAAGAGCACTATACTCTTCCTTATGAAAATTCACAGAAAGGTCTGAGTTCTGAAACTCCCACTTTCACCTTAAGCATTAACAAATGACTAAATTCTAGGATATCCTCAACAACAACCATCATTTTACAGTTTATAAGGCCTTTTCCAACATATCCTATTATTTGATTCTCAGAAAAAAGTCTGTGAGGTCAATATTACTAGTACCCACATTTAGAGAGGAAGCTGATGCTCAAAGTGGTTAATTACCAGCCAGAGGTCACAAGTCAATGACAAATTCGGGACTACAACCTCTCAGCCTCTGAATCTAATCATCCCTAAAATGTGATGACTGAGTTTCAACGGTACAACAACACACCCAGAAGACAGGAGTTGTTCATAACACACAAGCTGTTCCAATCTAACCCCTTTCCTTCATTCTTCCATCCCTGATCTTTCAGACAGGCAGCCAAGAGCAAGAGAGCTGCCACTATTAATCTTCCCTTCCCTGCAGCCACTCCTGCTTCTTTTTCCCATAACTCCTTCAGATGAACAGGCAGAGAAGGGAAACAAATATAACAGGATGGTCCCCTTGACACCAGGATCCCAGCACCAAAGACAAAGGACATTCCACAGCTCTAGACTTAAGTCTCCTTCCACCTTCCAAGAGTCAGGGAGCAGGAAAACACTACAGAAAAGCCCAGGCTACCCCTCTTTATCAGTGCTGGCAAAAGTCCTTTACTGAAGGGATTTAATTAACAGAAAAATGTAAAAGTACCAGTTTTTTAATCGGTCCCGGGCTTCCAACTGGGCTCCCACTTCAAAGCTGATTCCTCGTCTGTTAGGTGGATGCTTTGTCATTTTCAGTCATCAACGGGGGCTGCCTTTATTCTCCTGAAAAAGCCAATTAAATATTTATGAAACTTAGGCAAAGTCTGCCCAGAGTGGAGTAACACTCACTACACAGAAAAGACAAACAGGCATTATTCAAAACACAAAGCTCCAGGAAACCCTGTCAGCGCCCTCCTTTACTCCTGCCCTCATCCTAACACAGGTGTGTCCTCCACTGGTTCCTCCTTCTCTATTATGCAGCATATCCTGTAGTCTCTGGAACTGTAAGGAGACCCTCCCTCAACACTGCTTACCAAGAATTCACCTATAAGGGGCACCTCTCAGAACACCAAAAAAACAATCACTCTTGCTCAGAACGAAATTTAATCATTTGCTGAAGTATGCAACAAATACCTGCTGAGAGATTATTTGAGAAAACAGTCGTCAAGACCAAAAGAGACGCAGTTCCTGGCCTCACAAAGCCTCCAGTCTACTGGGGGAAAACAAAAATGTAGCCAGTAAACAAATGACTTAACTGCAAGCTGTAACTGCTATGAATTTTAAGTGCTACAAAGGAAGCGAACAAAATCTGAATGCTGATTTCTGGCCCTACTTTTGGAAGGCTGAACAAGAAAGATCTATTTATTCATTCTTTGATCTATTTATATATTTTTGGTTTATTTATATTTCTACCCATTCTTGAGTACATTCTGACAATTTATTGGTATATTTTCCCAATTCTTTATCGAGCCTTTTGGTACTGGAATTGGTGGTCATTTTCTATATGAGTAAAATTTATCTTTAGGGGCTAGTGGTGGTTCTGATGGAGATGTAGCCACGCTGAGCTCTTGGGGCACTTGAGCAGGCAACCTCCATAGAGCAAGGCTATCCCTGAGTAAATTCTCTCCCACTGAACTTTGGAACCCAACAGCCTGCACTGCCAGGGCAGTATCTGCCTCATACCAGGAGGGCCATCTTTGCAATGGATGAATGAGGAATAATCACAAAAGTGGGACCTCATGGGAATTCCCTGGCCATCCAGTTGTTAGGATTCGGAGCTTTCTTTCACTGCCCTGGGCCCGGGTTCAAACGAAGATCCCGCAAGCCGTGCAGTGTGGCCAAAAAAATTAAAAATGGAAAAAAAAAAAACCGTGGTTCCTCATATCTAATGTGTAATACCATGACATTTTCTTGCAATATATTACATGAAAAACCAGGATGTAAAATTACACCCCTTTGAGCTCAAATAAAAATTCATGTGCATTTAAAAGAAAAAGGAAGAAAATAAAAAGGTTGTAAGTGATCTTTTCCTCTTAAACAGTTTCCTAAATTTATTGTTTTCCATAATGGAAATTTTCCATAAGAAAAAATATATGTAATGTAAAGGATGAGCTCTCCATTACATTAAACAACTCACTCTGAAGGGCTCATACTGGAGAACGCACAAAGCAAATCAGACCAAGAAAGGAATGGTTGACAGTTGTAACTAAAGAATCTGAAACCTAATAAACTGAAAAGCTACGTCAAATAAGAGTATTTGGATTATATGGACCCTAGCAAAGGGAGAGTTAGAGGTTTGACTGGCTATACTTCACATTCCCCAGGAAAATGAGATATAAATCTGATGTAAGTAAATCCAATCAGTAGAAGAGTCTTCACTTTGACTTAGGAGAAACACCACCTCAAATTATCTTTTTATTTTTGACTTCATGTATACCAAGTAATAGTCTCACCTCTCAGATTACATGAAAAGTTGAAGTCAGACAAGAATAAAGACAGAGTGGCACTGAAAACTCACCCGAGTAGGGCTTCCCTGGTGGCGCAGTGGTTAGGAACCCGCCTGCCAATGCAGGGGACGTGGGTTAGAGCCCTGGTAGGGGAAGATCCCACACGCTGTGGAGCAACTAAGCCCATGCACCACAACTACTGAGCCCCCGTGCCACAACTACTGAAGTCCCTGCACCCAGAGCCCGTGCTCCACAACAAGAGAAGCCACCGCAATGAGAAGCCCGCACACTGCAATGAAGAGTAGCCCCTGCTCGCCACAACTAGAGAAAAGCCTGCGTGAAGCAATGAAGACCCAAAGCAGCCAAAAATAAATAAATAAATAAATAAATAAATAATATTTTCTTTCATTCAATTAAAAAGAAGAAAACTCACCAGAGCAGATAGTATTTATCAGACTTCATGCAGGGAGACAGCTCCCTTTTATAGATGTCATGTAATATAGTGTAATGTAATAGGATTAAATGCTTGGCCTTTAATCCTCAGCCCCACCCTTTGTTAGCTGAATGAATTTGGGTAAATTACTTAACCCCTCTGAATTTGTTTCCCCTCCCTAAAATGGGGATGGTGAAAATAGTACCTATCTCCAGGCAGTGGGTGTAAAAACTAAATGAGATAATCCATTTAAGGAACACTTAAGGAACACTTAATCCATTTAAGGTACAAAGTAAAGACTATATAGTTTGTAGCTACTAATAATTCTATTATCACAAATGAAGAAATTAGGTTTAAAATAATTGGGCTAAGGTTCAGGTGCTAAGTGACCAGCACCAGAACAAAAGCCCAGGTCTGCTTGATTTCTGAATTAATTCTTTTACCACACAACTTCCCTAGGATACCTTCCATTAAAATACAGGAGTGTGGGAACAAGGCAGTGAATGAAAATGAGCAAATTATTCTTAATGGCTCAAGAAAACCAATTCCTCTTGAGGCTGAATTGTCAAAGGTCTTCCTTATCATGAACTGAAACCTGTTTCACTGTAACTCTGACCCACTTACTTGTTTTTATGTATGTATGTATGTATGCATGTATGTATGTATGTGCGGCGAGCGGGGGCTACTCTTCGTTGCGGTGCGCGGGCCTCTCATTACGGTGGCTTCTCTTCTTGCAGAGCATGTTAGGCACACGGGCTTCAGTAGTTTCAGGACGCAGGCTCAGTAGTTGTGGCATGCTGGCTCCAGAGCGCAGGCTCAGTAGTTGCGGTGCACAGGCTTAATTGCTCCGCGGCACGCGGGATCTTCCCGGACCAGGGATCGAACCCACGTCCCCTGCATTGGCAGGCGCATCCTTAACCACTGCGCCACCAGGAAGTCCCTGAGCCACTTATTTGAAGCTTCACTCTCTGTTATCACACAGAACAAGACTAAGGACTAATCTGGCTTTTATGACCCATGCCCAAATCTTCCCTCCACTCCTCTGGGGATGGCAGAGTTTGTTTTTAAATTTCACATTAATTCATTCAACAAACCATTAGTGAGCACCGCCAGTAAGGCACTGTGCTGGAAATCAGGAATCAGAAATCCAGCTCAGTTGCAGCTCCAGTCCACCCAGGAAGACAAACACAAATATGAGAAGAGATGAAGGAGCTCTAACAAAGGGCAAGGTGAGGGACAATCACCGCAAAGTCTCTGTTTAATTTGGCAAATCTACTAAAGAATAAAAAAGAGTTCAAGACAGAAGCAGGAATTAAAAAGATTACATAAGAAGTACGTTTTTACTCCTAACATTTAGGGGTTTTTTAAAATTTTTTTTCTTTATGTTATTTATTTATTTATTTTTGGCTGCATTGGGTCTTTGTGGCTTCACATTTAGGGGTTTTTTTGGTTTTTTTTTGCGGTACGCGAGCCTCTCACTGTTGTGGCCTCTACCGTTGCGGAGCACAGGCTCCGGACGCGCAGGCCCAGTGGCCCTGGCTCACGGGCCTAGCCGCTCCGTGGCATGTGGGATCTTCCCGGACCGGGGCACGAACCCGTGTCCCCTGCATCGGCAGGCGGATTCTCAACCACTGCGCCACCAGGGAAGCCCCACATTTAGTTTTAAACACAAATTTTTCTTAAGAGACAAGAGGGCTAAGATTCTGTAGCTTTTAACTTACCCATTCTTCAGGGCCTTAGTTTTTTTCTACCAAAAAGCTCTAGCTTCCAGAATAGGAAAAGGAAATATGTTTAGTAAGGACATCAAGAAAAACTATGAGAAAAAATCTGATGCAATCTGTATTTACAAATGATTCCACTTAAAGACCTTGGCACAACTTCAAACTACTCCTTTACGTTCAAATTTCCCTACAGGGAATTCCCTGGTGGTCCAGTGGTTAGGACTCCACACTTCCACTGCATGGGGCATGGGTTCGATCCCTGTAGGGAACTAAGATCCCGCAAGCCACGGAGCATGGCAAAAAAAAAATTTTTTTTTTAAACAAGTTTTCCTACAATGTCAGCTCACTGCTACACAGGAGACAGAGAGCCCAGTTTATTTCCTTAAATACAGTATTTGCAGTCAATGCCCCTGAATCAATGACAATGAAAACTTTAAATGCACACTGTGTAATGCAGTTTAAAGGGCACTTTCACAAACAACAAACTGGGAGAAAATAACTGCAACACATGACCAAAGGGCTAACTTCCTTTATTAACAAAGAGTGCATACAAACCAAGAACGAAAAAAGTTAAACAACTCACTTATGGGCAAAGCGTATGGGCTTCCCTGGTGGTGCTGTGGTTAAGAATCCGCCTGCCAATGCAGGGGACACGGGTTCGATCCCTGGTCCAGGAATATCCCACATGCCATGGAGGAACTGAGCCCGTGCACCACAACTACTGAGCCTGTGCTCTAGAGCCCGCAAGCCACAACTAGTGAGCCGGCGTGCTACAACTACTGAAGCCTGCGCACCTAGAGCCTGTGCTCCTCAACAAGAGAAGTCATCACAATGAGAAGCCTGCGCACCACTACAAAGAGTAGCCCCCGTTTGCCGCAACTAGAGAAAGCCCGCGTGCAGCAACAAAGACCCAACACAGCAAAAAATAAATAAATAAATTTATTAAAAAAAAAAAAAATGGGCAAAGTGTAAGAACTGGCAGGTTTCCAGGGAAGGGGAAGGTTTTGGGGGGGGGAATAATATAAAGCTCTAATAAGCATGTGATATTATATTATCCACATAACCTCACCCTAAATTAAAGGAAATGCAAATCAAAATAACAATTTTTCAATTCTCAGACTAAAAATTTCAAGGTAAAATACCCAGTGTCTTCAGGGATGAGGAAAAAAAGATGCTTATACACTGTTGGTAGACGCATAAATTGGAAAATCTTTTCTAGAGGCAACTTGGCACTATCTACAAAAATGCAAATACCTGCAACCCAGCAGTCCCCATTGCCAGTAACTTATCCAAAAGATACATCCCCCAAAGTCTGCCAAATTACCTGCAAGGATGAACAATATAGTTTCATAATTTCTGCAGCTAAAATGTCCACCCAGAAAGAGGGCTAGTTAAATGAATTATGGCCATCTATACAATGGAATGTTGTACATCTATTAAAAGGAGGGCTTCCCTGGTGGCGCAGTGGTTGAGAGTCCGCCTGCCGATGCAGGGGACATGGGTTCGTGCTCCGGTCTGGGAAGA
>NC_041227.1:21896343-21950605 GCF_002837175.3 Physeter macrocephalus
CGTCCGGAGCCTGTGCTCCGCAACGGGAGAGGCTGCAACAGTGAGAGGCCCGCATACCACAAAAAAAAAAAAAAAAAAAACAGAAAAGGAAAAATGGCTGGGCTTCTCTGGCGGTGCAGTGGTTAAGAATCCGCCTGCCAATGCAGGGGTCACAGGTTCAAGCCCTGGTCCGGGGAGATCCCACATGCCACAGAGCAACTAGGCCCGTGCGCCACAACTACTGAGCCTGCGCTCTAGAGCCCGTGAGCCACAACTACCGAAACCCGTGTACCTAGAGCCCGTGCTCTGCAACAAGAGAAGCCACCGCAATAAGAAGTCGCGCACCGCGATGAAAGACTAGCCCCTGCTCACCGCAACTAGAGAAAGCCTGCACACAGCAACTAAGACCCAACACAGACAAAAATAAATTAACTAATTAATTAAATTGTTTAAAAATGGTAATCTGTAGATGCTGATATGGAGCCATCTACAAGATACATTGTCAAATAAAACAGGCATGGTGTAGAGGCCTGTGTCTGTTATTATCTCTTTAATGCAAACAGACAGATCTATTATAGTATATGCATAAAATTATTTCTTAGAAGGAAGAAAATAACTGTTTTAAGTAGTTTCCTTAATGAAAGGAATAGAGCATGAAAATTTAACTTCTCATTTTTTACCCTTCTGTGTTGTTAGAATTTTTTAACCTTAAGAATGTACTTCTGGGGCTTCCCTGGTGGCTCAGTGGTTAAGAATCTGCCTGGCAATGCGAGGGACACGGGTTCGAGCCCTGGTCCGGGAAGATCTCACACGCCGCAGAGAAACTAAGCCCGTGAGCCACAACTACTGAGCCTGCGCTCTTGAGTCCACACGCCACAACTACTGAAGCCCACACACCTAGAGCCTGTGCTCCACAACAAAAAGAAGCCACCACAATGAGAAGCCCGCTCACCGCAACTAGAGAAAGCCCATGCGCAGCAACGAAGACCCAATGCAGCCATAAATAAATAAATAAATAAATAAATAAATAAATAAATAAACTACATTAAACTGCAACAGTGAGAGGCCCGCATACCACAAAAAAAAAAAAAAAAAAAAAACAGAAAAGGAAAAATGGCTGGGCTTCTCTGGCGGTGCAGTGGTTAAGAATCCGCCTGCCAATGCAGGGGTCACAGGTTCAAGCCCTGGTCCGGGAAGATCCCACATGCCACAGAGCAACTAGGCCCGTGCGCCACAACTACTGAGCCTGCGCTCTAGAGCCCGTGAGCCACAACTACCGAAACCCGTGTACCTAGAGCCCGTGCTCTGCAACAAGAGAAGCCACCGCAATAAGAAGTCGCGCACCGCGATGAAAGACTAGCCCCTGCTCACCGCAACTAGAGAAAGCCTGCACACAGCAACTAAGACCCAACACAGACAAAAATAAATTAACTAATTAATTAAATTGTTTAAAAATGGTAATCTGTAGATGCTGATATGGAGCCATCTACAAGATACATTGTCAAATAAAACAGGCATGGTGTAGAGGCCTGTGTCTGTTATTATCTCTTTAATGCAAACAGACAGATCTATTATAGTATATGCATAAAATTATTTCTTAGAAGGAAGAAAATAACTGTTTTAAGTAGTTTCCTTAATGAAAGGAATAGAGCATGAAAATTTAACTTCTCATTTTTTACCCTTCTGTGTTGTTAGAATTTTTTAACCTTAAGAATGTACTTCTGGGGCTTCCCTGGTGGCTCAGTGGTTAAGAATCTGCCTGGCAATGCGAGGGACACGGGTTCGAGCCCTGGTCCGGGAAGATCTCACACGCCGCAGAGAAACTAAGCCCGTGAGCCACAACTACTGAGCCTGCGCTCTTGAGTCCACACGCCACAACTACTGAAGCCCACACACCTAGAGCCTGTGCTCCACAACAAAAAGAAGCCACCACAATGAGAAGCCCGCTCACCGCAACTAGAGAAAGCCCATGCGCAGCAACGAAGACCCAATGCAGCCATAAATAAATAAATAAATAAATAAATAAATAAATAAATAAAATACATTAAAAAAAAGAATGTACTTCTTTGTTTTTACTTTAATTGTCAGCAGGGATTATCTAGTTGGTAAGATTTTAATTTTGAATTACTTCTTTATATTTCTTCATATTTTTTAAAAATAGATTATTTAAATATGTAAAAGGCCTTCATCCTTACACTATTTTCTGGACCTACACAACTGCCAAATGATGCAGTTAGGACTAAATGTGATATTCCCATTGTACAGAAAGGAAACCGAGGTGCAGAGGGGTTAACTGCTTTCAAGGTCCTCCAAGGCAGGAGACATGTCTCTTATCACAGGTAAAAGGATTTTCCCAGAGGTAGACAAACCACTTCTTGAAGGCCCTTCTTCTTTCCCTTACCAAAGTCCATGCTATGCTTATACTCATGCCTTTAGACATAAACATAGTTTGAATACAGGAAGACGAAGCAATTGGGTGCTTTTCTAATGCTGTGACAGAATTATTACACCATTATATAGCAAGCAGAAATATTTAACCTTTCAGAAAGGACAACACCTAAGAATGGCCCAGCTGTGAGAAAACTGGAACACTTGAACCACTGCCTGAGGCCCTGACCATGGCCATCTTTTTATACCTCAATCTGGAAAAAAAGGAACAAGCTGTAAAACTGCTTCTACACTTGGAGTCAGTAATTTCAATCAGAAGGATACAGTCCAGGATAAAAATAAATCATTTGTGAAAACGAGAAAAAAACAATAGCTCTTTACATACGATGCTGGGGAAGCTAGATATAACTTACATGTTTAATGATAAGAGAGGGACTTCCCTGGTGGCACAGTGGTTAAGAATCCGCCTGCCAACGCAGGGGACAGAGGTTCAATCCCTGGTCCGGGAAGATCCCATGTGCTGCGGAGCAACTAAGCCCGTGCGCCACAACTACTGAGCCTGCGCTCTAGAGCCCACGAGCCACAACTGCTGAAGCCCGCATGCCTAGAGCCCATGCTCCACAACAACAGTAGATACCGTAATGAGAAGCACGCGCACTACAACGAAGAGGAGCTCCCGCTCGCCGCAACTAAAGAAAGCCCTCGCGCAGCAGTGAAGACCCAACGCAACCAAAAAACATAAAATTTTTAAAAATATTAAAAATAATAGTAAGAGAATATTTAAATAAAACCTAATGTAGTAGGACTACACTTTAAGCTCCGTTAGGGAAAGGAATGACTGATACTCAACAGAGGCCTAATAAATGAAATAAAGAATGTTACTCAGCTACTAAAATGATGAAGATGTGAACCAACCTTACAAAAGGAGAGCAGAACAAGACCTACATAAGAAACACTGACAATAGTAATAATAATTAATTCTACAAATGTTAAGTCATGTAATCCTTACAACCACCACAAAGATAAGTACTATTATTAATCTTCGTTGTAAAGATAAAACAGAGAGGAACAGGGAAAAGTGAGGGACACCCTAGGACACCCATATAGAAAGGGGCTGGGTCAGGATTTGAATCTAGGCCCTGCAGCTCCAGATTCTTTTTTTTTTTTTTTTTTTTTTTTTTTTTTTTTTTTTTGGGACGCGCAGGCTCAGCGGCCATGGCTCATGGGCCCAGCCGCTCCGCGGCATGTGGGATCTTCCCGGACCGGGGCACGAACCCGCGTTCTCTGCATTGGCAGGCAGACTTTCAACCACTGCACCACCAGGGAAGCCCTAGCTCCAGATTCTTAACCACTACCACACGTTAGTCTATAAGCTACATCTTTGGATTCTCTTTCTTAACTCATCAAATGAGGATTAATGGCCCCTGTCTCGGGTGCTAAAAGGAAAAGATTTGCAGAACTTCTGTAGCGGTCCAGAGGTTAAGACCATGCTTCTGCTGCAGGGAGTGTAGGTTGATTCCTGGTCAGGGAACTAAGATCCCACAGCTGCGCAGAGCAGCCAAAAAAAGAAAGAAAGAAAGATTTGCAAAGCCCCTATATGTCTAGCACAAAGTAGGTACTCAAAAAATGGGAGCAGAATTTTCTGAATTCATAATGCATTTATATTTAATGTTGTACTGACATGGACTCTGGATTTTATTTGGGAGAGGTTTAAGAGTACTGTAGCCATGGTAACTGGAGGTCCTGTCTCAGCAACTGCATTGTACTCGGGGACAGGTACTGAGGGCTCAAAGTAACAAAGAATTTGTGATAGGTGGGCATGGAACAAGATCTTTCAATGAGTCGGTTCTAGACAGAGTTAAGGGAAAATAAACTCTAGAAAGAATGTCAACCACCAGAAACTACAGAACAGGCTTTACAATAATCTAACAGTGCTTACACCAGGCTTGAAATTCAACCTCCATAAAAGGGTGATGGTGCCTTTCAAACTGAGGGACACTGCAAGTGAAAGACCAGCTTAAATCTTTATGCCTCAGGCTTCGCTGGTGGCACAGTGGTTAAGAATCCTCCTGCCTATGCAGGCGACAGGGATTCGAGCCCTGGTCCGGGAAGATCCCACATGCCGTGGAGCAACTAAGCCCGTGCGCCACGACTACTAAGCCTGCACTCTAGAGCCCGCGAGCCACAACTACTGAAGTCCGTGAGCCTAGAGACCCTGCTCCACAAGAGAAGCCATCGCAATGAGAAGCCCACGCACTGCAACGAAGAGTAGCCCCTGCTCGCCGCAACTAGAGAACACAAGTAGAGAAAGCCCACGCACAGCAACAAAGACCCAACGCAGCCAAAAATAAATAAATAATTTTTTTAAATGTTTAAAAAAAAACATCTTTATGCCTCCTTCATTCAGTAAATATTTACTGAGTGCCTGCTATGTGCCAGGTGCTGGAGATAGACGCTGGGAGGATGAGACACCCCCGGGCCCTGTTCTCTAGTGGGGAAGGCAGGAACATGATAAACACAAATACAAATAGGATCATTTCTGGGAGGCTAAGTTCTGTGGGGGAAAACCCAACAAAACAATGTGAGCCAGTGACACGGCAGGACCACTTTAGATAAGGCTGTTAGAGAGAACTCTGAGGAGCTGAGGTCTGAGCAGAGATCTAAATGACAAGGAGAGGGGCTTCCCTGGTGGCACAGTGGTTAAGAATCCGCCTGCCAATGCAGGGGACACAGGTTCGATCCCTGGTCCGGGAAGATCCCACATGCCTCAGAGCAGCTAAGCCCATGCGCCACAACTACTGAGCCTGCGCTCTAGAGCCCGTGAGCCACAACTACTGAAGCCGGCGCGCCTACAGCCCGTGCTCCACAGCGAGAAGCCACCGCGATGAGAAGCCCGCGCACCACAACGAAGAGTACTCCCGCTCGCAGCAACTAGAGAAAGGCCGTGAAGACCCAATGCAGCCATAAATAAATAAACAAACAAATAAATAAATAAATCTACCTTTAAAAAAAATAAATAAATGACAAGTAGATAATCTACCTTTAAAATAAATAAATGACAAGGAGACAACCATGTGAAGATCCAGAGGAAGAGAATTCTAGGTAGAGGGGAAGTCCTAGAGGCAAGGTGCCTCAGGAAGGAATGAGCTCCTCTCCCCTCACAGCCCTGAGCCCAGGAGCCGGAGATGCTCCCTGCAGCCCTCACCACTGTTACAGAAAAGCATAAACAATATCAGCAGGTCCAGTGACACCTACGTCTCACAGGAGGAAGCTTCCAAGGGGACTCTGCCAAAGTTCTGTCTTGGAGGAAGGCCAGGGAGTACTTAGGGATGGGATCAGACAGGTTTCAGACTCAGATTCTGGCGAATCCTGGCTCCACTCATTGCTGGCTAAGTGAACATGAGAAAAATCACTGAGCCTCCCTCTGTTTGCCCATCTATAAAAGCAGATTAATAACCCCTACGTCCTGGGATTCTGAGGATAAGCGAGCTAACGGATGTCAAGTGCTTAGCACAGTACACACTAAATATTCAATACTGGTGATAAAATGGCTGTGTGATAGTAGCAGCACTAGCAAAAAGGACATCAGACACAAAGGATTACAGACAATATTATTATGCAATATTAACAAATAGTATCCAATACAAAGAGCATAAAAGAGCACATCTTTAGTCCTAGGGAAGTGACAAGTTGGTTCAAGTAGGAGCAAGGGCCCCTCCATCACTATCCTCTCCTCAACAACACAGAAAGAAGACTGGGTCTAAAGCCAACCATTACCACTCCTTCAGGCCCTTGCCCAAGTCACACTAAACGAGCTGAATTAGCCTCTTACACTTGAGAGGGTAAGGAAGGAAACAAAGGGAAGAGGGGAGGAAAGTAAGGAGGCAGGAAGAAAGAAAAAGGCCCCCCAAAAAATTCCCTTACCCCCTTCCCAAATACTTGAAATACTTTCTCTAAGAGCCAACCTTTTCCTTCCACAATTAAAATTCAGACAGACAGCAAACAGGTTCATTCCGAATTACTGAGAATGAATTGGTTAAATCAGTGGATCTTCCCAGAAACAATGGAAAGGGCCTAGTGCCCAGGCTTGACTCCAGAATATATTTGCTAAATGACCTTTGGCACATTACTCAACTTCACTGAGCTAATCATCTTATCCTCACAAGTTCCTTCTCCTTTTCTCCCCATCACAGTTTAAGACTCCAAGACTGGCCAATGTGCCAAGCTAGAAACATGGGCATCACCCTTGCATCTCACTCTCAGTCACCATTTTGTCACACCTACTTCTAGGTTTCTCCCATTGCCCAGTGGTTGCCCAGTTCAGGTCCCCATCAGTTCTAATCCGATTGCTGCAACAACTCTCAACGGAGCTCAAAACCTCCAGCCACACCCTCCCCAGATCCAAATCAATATTGTCTTACAAACTGACTTCTGAGTGCTTATTTTATGACATACGGTATTCTAAGTGCTTTACATATACATCGTCTCATTTAGCATCTATCTCCTAGGTTTGTAATGAGGATTACTATTATTCCTGTTTCAGAGGTGCAAAAACTAAGGTTCAGAAAGTAAGCTGCCCAAATGACAAAGCTACCAAGTATTGGGACAAGGAGCTGAACCCAGGTAATCTGACTAGCCAATTACTGGACCGTGGCTACTCTTCATCGATGCTGCTACAGTAATATTTCTAAAGCACAAATCTGATCGTAAGACTCCTCTGTTTAAAGCACTTCAGGTTATATGTCAATTACATCTCAAATGAAGGAAAAAAAAAAAAAAAAAAGCTCAGTAGCTCCCCTACAGAACAGACTTCAAACTACTAGTGCAGCATCAAGGCCATCAGTAAGCTATCCATTATGACCAAACCAAACCGGGGGTTGTTAGAAACGGGAGCTTACAAGGAGAGGAGCAGACAAGCTCAGCAGAGGGCCAGCGGCATATGGTGGTTATGAGCCAGAACTCCGAAATGAGACTGCCTGGGTTTGGACCCCAGCTCCACCATTTTCCAGATAACCTTGCACAAGTCATTTCCTTTCTGAGCCTCAGGCTCCTTATCTGTAAAATGGGGATAGTACCAGTACCTACTTCATACCTTCATACAGGTGCTGTGAAGATAAAAATTACTTAGCACAGAGCCTAGCACACAATAAGCTCTCATGCCGCCCACACACCAAGACTCCTTGCAGTGCTGCTTCCTCTGCCTGGTCATTCAGACTGGGCTCAGCCATCAGCACCTTGCCAAGGGCGCTGGGCCAGGGCCCACTCCATTATCCCATGGCAGCCTTGCCTGCCATCTGGGACCACAACCCAGCACCCTACATTGAAATTGCCTGTTTCTGAGTCTATCTCTCCTCAGGCTTTTAACTCCTCATACGCATCCCCAGCAACTAACAAGCAGCGCCCTTACTTGGCAGTTAGATGCTTGTTAAATGAGATAACCTCAGCTTCCTCATTGTCAAAACAGGAAGATAGGAAAGAGACCTGTATCACCCACCTTAAGGGATGTAGGGATTCAAGGTGACAATCATATGGAGGCTCTTTGAAAAGTGCTATCCACAGGTAAATGTAGGAACTGTTATCACTCCATGGGGGAAGGGGGAGGAAGGCAAAGCACAGGGAACGAGGCCCCTGAAGACAGACCACAATTCCGCCCCTGGAGTCTAAGAAAAGCTGTACTCGGTTTTCAGTCACAGGGAGGGCTCCAGTCTATAAATGGCAGAAGGCAGCTCTGGAGCGGGTTTGGGTGGGTTCATTTTAGGGAAGGGAATCTTTTTTAAAATATACCTGACTAAACTGTTCTTACAGGATTCCTTAATTGAGGCATCACTATATTACAAAGGAAAACAATTTGGAGATAGAGTCAATACCCCATGGGACCTCCAAAGACATTTTCCTAAATTACAACTGATTCACTGCCCATGGGGCTTTAAAGATAAATAAAAATTATTTAAGTCAATTAATTACCTTATTCTTTAAGTATTAACTTTTGTTCCTGGTCTTTATTATTAACACCAGAAAGTGGCTAACTTTTACTGAGTTTTCACCACAGGCTAAATCCTTGACAAATATCTCATTCCCAACAATGCAGAGAAGTTGGCAGTATTATCCCATTTTACAGAGGAGGGAAAGGAGGCTTAGAGCAAATAACTTGCTGATGGTCACCTGGCTAGGAGGAAGAGCTGGGATTTGAGAAGCAGGACCTCCTCCAAAACCCACTGTATTTATACTGCGTTTAAAAGTAAGGCCTTTGGGCTTCCCTGGTGGCGCAGTGGTTGAGAATCTGCCTGCCGATGCAGGGGACACGGGTTCGTGCCCCGGTCCGGGAAGATCCCACATGCCGCGGAGCGGCTGGGCCCGTGAGTGGCTGGGCCACTGAGCCTGCGCATCCGGAGCCTGTGCTCCGCAACGGGAGAGGCCACAACAGTGAGAGGCCCGCGTACCGCAAAAAAAAAAAAAAAAAAAAAGTAAGGCCTTTGAGGGAATTCCCTGGCAGTCAGTGGTTAGGGGGCCCCAGGTTTGATCCCTGGTCCGGGAACTAAGATCCCACAAGACGCAGCCAAAAAAATTAGAAAATTGAAAAAAAATAAGGCCTTTGAACAACAAGGTCCTACTGTATAGCACAGAGAACTATATTCAGTATTCTACAATAAACCATAATGGAAAATAATATAAAAAAAGAATGTATATATATGTATAACTGAATCACTGCTGTACAGAAGAAACTAACACAACATTGTAAATCAACTATACTTCAATTATAAAAAACCACAATTAACATAGGGGATTTTACAAACATTTTGTAAGAGGAATAAAACAAAATAATGGTAACATATACTCAACTCTTCACAGCTCACCAAGTTTCAATAATCTTATAAATTAGATTTTCTTATTCCCATTTTACAGATTAGGAAATGGAGAGAAAAGGGTAACATTTACTGATACTTACAATGATAGGTGTGAGGTAGTTATGATGATACTTGAGAAAGAAAACAGAGGTCCAGATATGTTAGAAACTTGCCATGCTGGAAGTCTGCCTCCAATGTCTGTGCTACAGGGAGGGTCCCAAGACGTTTGAGCCCCACGCCCAAGTGACATGTAGCCCCAACAGAGTGGCAGATGCTAGAATGCAAACTTGGGCATTCTGCCTCCAAATCTGGTCCTTCACCACCACATACCACGCAGCCTGGACATGAAAGGTGGCCTCTTAAACTATCTTGCCTTTCTGAATTGCAGATGTATAATTCTCAAATAGGTCACAGCATGACCGACGTCCTACTCATCAAAGCACTTTGGACAGCATTCACCACTCCATGAGACTTAGAGACTGTCAAGCAGACCAAACCAGCCACACACCGGGGCCTCAAGAAGGGGAGAAATGCAGCCTCAGCTGGGAGAGTTTGGCTTTTACAATTAAGAGATGTTTACATGGTCAGGAACAGAATCTGAGATGAGGTGGCAAGGCCACCTCTTCTCTCAACAGTGCCTCAGTCCTGTGTTCCAGGCTGCCACCTGTTTGATATTGTGACTAATGTGACTTATTCAAACCTTGAGGGAGAAAGGTAAGGCAGCTGTAGAGAGGAGGATGTAAGAGCACAAGGCTTGCAGGCAAAGCAACCTGGGTCATTAGCCAAATGACCTTGGACAAATAAATTATTTAATCTCAGTTTTCCTGTCTATTAGATGAGGATAATGGATAAATTGTAAAGATTCAATAAGACCTAATAGAGTGCTCCAAACAATGCTAACTAAAATGCCCACATTTCCAGGCTAGGGTTCCCCAACCTATAAATCCCAGCACCTGAATAAGCAAGGAAGGCACGTCAATCCACCTAGCCATGTGCCTTTTCCACAGGAAAAAGAGACCTCTTGGGGCTTCCCTGGTGGCGCAGTGGTTGAGAATCTGCCTGCTAATGCAGGGGACAAGGGTTCGAGCCCTGGTCTGGGAAGATCCCACATGCCGCGGAGCAACTAGGCCCATGAGCCACAATTACTGAGCCTGCGCGTCTGGAGCTTGTGCTCCTCAAACAAGAGAGGCCGCAATAGTGAGAGGCCCGCGCACCGCGATGAAGAGTGGCCCCTGCTTGCCACAACTAGAGAAAGCCCTCGTACAGAAATGAAGACCCAACACAGCAAAAATAAATAAATAAATATTTTTTTAAAAAATAAACCTCTATCATTTAAAAAAAAAAAAGAGACCTCTTGAAAATCAGGTCTCTACTAGGACAAGATGAGACCTCTTACATCATCTAAGATGCCTGGGAGTCAGTCTTTAAAATCTTAGGATTATGTTCCTGACAAGGGAAAAGCTCTTATCAAATAAAACCATCATTTAAAATCCTTTCCCAGGCCCCTCCTCTTCTTCCTTCCCCTAAGTCCACTGATTCAGGAACCAGCTCCCTTTCATACAACTGCCCTATTTATGTTTGGTGACTCATACCCAGCTGCTAAAATTTTACGGGATTTCTACAAGCTCACCTCTTCCGTTATTTGGCCAAAGAAAGCAAAGGACAGTTGATACCTAGCACAAGATCTAGTAAAGTTGTCACAGCATTATTACGAATCAAGGTTTCAATTTTCAACAGGTTACCCCAAAGTTAATCAACAACCTGTAAAGGTCAGTTGCTGAGATGAATAAGACAGGTACAGCATCCTCCCTCTCCAAGCTTACAATCTAACCAAGGAGGCTCTGACTAAACACACATCTTGGTTTAAAGTATGTTTATCCAAAAAAAAAAAAAAAAAGGCTTCCCTGGTGGCACAGTGGTTAAGAATCCGCCTGCCAATGCAGGGGACACGGGTCCCTGGTCTGGGAAGATCTCACATGCCACGGAGCAACTAAGCCCGTGCTCTGCAACTACTGAGCCTGTGCTCTAGAGCCTTTGAGCCACAGCTACTGAAGCCTGTAAGCCTAGAGCCCGTGCTCTGCAACAAGAGAAGCCACCGCAATGAGAAGCCTGCGTACCACAATGAAGAGTAGCCCCTGCTCGCCGCAACTAGAGAAAGCCCGCGCACAGCAACGAAGACCCAACGCAGCCAAAAATAAAATAAACAAAGAAAGAAATATTTTAAAAAAACAGAAAGTTTATCAAGAAACGTAAACATCCCATCACTTCCTAGAAAGATGAGGAAGGGGGATTAGGAGGTTATATACATCTTTGATCCCTGATTCCAGGCAACATCAGCAGCTGCCCTTGAGAATAATCAGGTGCTCTCAAAGAATTGTTAGCTTTACTCACTGATGAAGTTATTTAAAATTTAAATTTCTTATCATTGTCCTTAGCAACTTCTTGTCAGGTTTTGTGGCTGAGTGTGTTCCTAGAAGGAAGAGCATTTATAAGTAATTTTTAAATGAAGTTTGGGGACCTCCCTGGTGGCAAAGTGGTTAAGAATCTGCCTGCCAATGCAGGGGACACAGGTTCGATCCCTGGTCCGGGAAGATCCCACATGCTGCAGAGCAACAGGGCCCATGCACCACAACTACTGAGCCTGCGCTCTAGAGCCCACGAGCCACAACTACTGAAGCCCGCATGCCTAGAGCCTGTGCTCCGCAGCAAGAGGAGCCACCACAATAAGAAGCACACACACCACAGGGAAGAGTAGCCCCCGCTCGCCGCAACTAGAGCAAGCCCACACGCAGCAACGAAGACCCAATGCAGCCAAAAATAAATAAATAAAATAAATAAATTTGTTTAAAAAAAATGAAGTTTGAACTTAGGATACACTTTCAAATTTGATAGGGTGTTTAAGCATCTTTAAAATCCAGGATGAAGAACCAGCTAGCTGATTTCCTTGACACCTTGAGAGAAGATGGTAAAAACATTACATTCACTTTCCCCAACTCCAGCAAAAGGCAAACTACCTGCTTCATTTTTAAATTTCATTCCACCTACTCTGCTAATTCAAAGCAAAAAAGAAAGCTGGGATGAGGAGGGAAAAACATTTTTAAAATACACATCAGAGGGGGCTTCCCTGGTGGCGCAGTGGTTGAGAGTCCGCCTGCCGATGCAGGGGACACGGGTTTGTGCCCCGGTCCGGGAGGATCCCACATGCCGCGGAGCGGCTGGGCCCGTGAGCCATGGCCGCGGAGCCTGTGCTCCGCAGCGGGAGAGGCCACAGCGGTGAGGGGCCCGCGTACCGCAAAAAAACCAAAAAAACAACACACATCAGATAAGAGAAGTTCCAAATAAACAAAACTGCATGTCAACTACGGACTCCCTCTTAGTGATTCAGGAAAGTAGCTAACATTGAATGGAGAATTCAAGGAAGACTTGAGAAGCTTGGACGGTTTTGAATGAAATAAAGCATGGAAATGGCAGAAGACATGGAGGCAGAAGAATGTTGAAGCTGGGTGTGAAGACAAGGTGGCTGCCTCGGCTAGAAAAGGGGCAGTGGCAGAAGTGACTCGGACATGGAAATGATTGGCAGCATGCCCAAAAGAGCACGTGAAGGAAATCAGATCTGCTACAAGCTCCCTCAGACACTGAGTTTCTAAGCAAGGTACCGACAAAGGCTCAGAGCAGGGCAGACCTTGGAGATAATCAGCCCCTCACTTTACAAACGGGGAGAATGAGGTCCAGTAGTATTAAGTAACTTGCCTGAGGTCTCACAGTGAGTGGAAGAGCTGGGACTACAGCCAAATCCAGATCAAATCCGTTACTGAAGAGGATCTATCTGACACTCATGTAAGGGATGGGGGGAAGGGAGAGGACCAGGACACAAAATAGTCTAGTCATTCAGGTTTGTCCTGATTAGGGCCCAGAATAGGATCATGCTGGAAAAAGGCCACAACAGGTGATAGCCAGGGAAATAGGTACAGATGACCTAAGACACTTAGAAAGGAAAAACCCACTAAGACTTAAAAATAGATGTGGATACAAAAGGAGAGAGAGCATCATAAGCCATGATTCCCACCAAAGAATAATGTCATATTCCCACCAGCATTCACCTTTGTGAAGCTCCATACAAAGACAAGTCAGTAGCTTCCATTCAGGGTCCAGGCACCTGCGTCTCCCAGGCCCATTTCCAGGACCTAGAAAATCAAGAAGGACTCCTTGGAAATTCCAATACCTGTGACCCTGTTGACTTGGAGTATTTCACAATCACTACCCATGGTGGGGTAATAGATGAGGAACCAGAGACGCAAGCTGGCTGATTACTACATGGGATTTACTAGAATGATTTTATGTCAAGAGTTATGTTTACCTTCAATCAAGAAATAGTTAAGCATTTATTTATTTATTTATTTATTACATAAATTTGTTTATTTTTTTTTTTTGGCTGCGTTGGGTCTTCGTTGCTGTGCACAGGCTTTCTCTAGTTGCAGCGAGCGGGGGCTACTTTTCGTTGCAGTGCGCAGGCTTCTCATTGCAGTGGCTTCTCTTGATGCAGAGCATGGGCTCTAGGCATGCGGGCTTCAGTAGTTGTGGCACGTGGGCTCAGTAGTTGTGGCACGCAGGCTCAGCAGTTGTGGCACACAGGTTTAGTTGCTCCGCGGCATGTGGGATCTTCCCAGACCAGGGCGCAAACCCACGTCCCCTGCATTGGCAGGCAGATTCTTAACCACTGCACCACCAGGGAAGTCCCAAGAAATAGTTAAGCATTTAAATTTGACAAAATACATAGGAATCAAACTCCTGGAGAAGTGCCAGCCATGATTTTAAAAGTTAAATGCTAGAATAACTACAAATGAATATAAATAGTAGTCCTCCAAAGGGGACTTGTACAAACTCTAAGGAGTGTGCGTCTAGATAAAGAGAGAATGGAAAATAATGCCCCAGCTTAAAGCTAACCACCACCTTCCTATTTTCAAAGAGAAATCTTTAACTTTGTACACAGAACCTAACTACTCAACGTGTAGTTCAGTAATATTAACATCACCTGGGAGTTAGAAAAGAATATACTCAGGCCCCACCCTAAACCTACTGGATTAGAATCAGCATTTTAGCAAGACACTCCCCACCCCAGGTGATTTATTTGCACATTCAAGTTTGAGCAGCACTGGTGCCGAATACTTTAAGGGTGGACTATATATAGCACTACACAGATAGAGTACCAAACAGGCAAATAAGAGACAAAGTACCTGTTCACTTTCTGTATACCATATTTTATTAGGTACTGCTCAGACAGACCTCCAATGCTTTTTAATGAATTTGGTACTTACTAATGACCACATGATATAAATGTGGGATCCACTTCACTTCCTGAAATAACACAGCTCTAGCGTTTTCATGCACATGAAATTTAAAACAGCTTAGTTGTTCTGAAAATACAACAATGATTCATTTTATTCAAGTTCCAACACCGAGTTCAGAGCACTTCACCACAAGCCCCATTAATTTCTACAGGTTCCTGGGAGTATCATTAAATCCCCCAGCATCCCTAAGAAGCAGGTGCTTGGCAAACATCCAATCTTCAAATGAGATTCAGAAGGACGTGGTCCTGAAAATGCAGTATTTTTCTGCCTTGTCCTGCCAGGGTAGCTTCTTGGGCTCAAACTCTCTCCCGCACTGAGGCCTCATACAGCTGCACACTCAAGTACTTCCCGAAAGGGAGAAAGGTCAGAAGTGTCATTATCCCATAAGCACTTGAGATTCCAGCTGTGGAGAAATTAATCTGGTTCGTTCCCGCTGAGAAGCCCTGAGTAAGATCTGGAAAGACAGAGGGAAATACAAAAGAAAGAACCTACTGAGAGGCTCTTAGGAGAGGAGAGGTCTCAGACATTTGCAGATTTTAAGGAGGTGGTTAGGGGCAAGGCTTGGCAGATAAGTGAGAGGATTACAGGGAGAGGTAAATATCCATCTTCCACTTCTCCCCCAGGAACAACAACAACAAAAAAAACAGTGACCAAGAGATTCCTCCAAATGACCTCCTTTCTTGATAAAAGGAAGGAAAAAAGCCAATGTAGGGAGGAAGCGTATGAGTTGGAAGCAAGACTAAAGAATCTCTTGAGGGTTTTTTGGTTTTGTTTTTTTCCAACGAAGGGAAATAAAGCAAAGGAGAAAACAGTACCCATCTAACCAGAATCTTATAGGAAGCAAACCACCAGGAGGATGAAGAGCCCTGTGAATAACCAAAGAAATGCAAAGGGATTCTTTCCAGTTTAAATCCTGCGCTGGGGAGTCAGGCAGCCCTGGACTTGAAGCCACTTCCAGAGCAAGGGGAGGAAAAGGGAAAATCTTTACAGCCACCAATAAGCAGAGCAGTGTCCAAAGAAAGAAACCAGAAAAATGCCCGGGGATAGGGCAAGCCAAGAGAAAAGAGCTCCTGTTAGCAGAAAAGTAAAAGATAAAGTAGACATATGGGAGACAACAAGCAGGCAACCCCTTTAGGATGGGCGGGGAGATCCTCCCCTAGGGGGAGGGGACTTCAGGAGGTAAGACTAGGAAGTGTGCACAGAAAAAAGGCCACAGAAGCAGAGAATGTGTGGTGCTGAAGATCTTTATTCACCAGAGGAAGGAAGAGGAAATAGGTGCACTGCCCTGACAGGGAGAGCACCTAAAGGGAAACGGGGTTCCAAAGAGGGAAGGAAGCTGAGGAAAGAAAATATTTTGGATGGCAGAAAAGCTCAAGAACCATGGACCATCGTATGGAAATGAACGAACTCAGAAAAAAGGTGCGCCGTCCCAGATTTAACAAGCACCATGAAGGCTGCTGCACCCTGAGAATTGTGTAACCAAAAGTAGTGCATGCTATATATCTGGAGGGCACAGGAAACAAGTACACTTTCAGATATAAAAAGTCTCCCCCAGGAAATAAGGTGGTCGGATTTAGAGAACTCATGAAAAACGGTGCAACCCCAAGAATAGAGTGACTGGAAAAAGCAGTGAATTCCCTTGTGTAAATACAAATATGTATCCCAAAATTTCAGGATTTGGATCTCATTTTCGGTAGACTCTGGAAATGAGGTGCACTCCCAGATTTTGAAGGAGCAGGGAAAGGAAGTGGCCCCTAAATTTAAGAAATTCTGGAAAGCACGTTGCCAGATTTGGGGCCTGGAAAAGGGAATTCTTCCTCGATTTTGTCGGAATATACGTACCCCCAAAACTTTGGTTATTGGACCCCAGATTTAAGAGTCGCTAATGGGAAGAACCCCAAAATTAGAAAGGGGATGCTTACTCAGACTGGAGGCTCGAAAAGGGAGTGTCCTCCCAGTTTGGGGGTCGTGGGTCAAGGGATACATCCTCAGTTGGGCAGGCTTTGGAAATTTAGATAACATCCCAGGGCTGGAGCTTAAGAAAGGGGGTGCACCGACCACATTTTCTAAAAACTATAGAGAAAGGGGACACTCCCATAGTCTGGCGCTTGAGAAGAGGTGTGCTCCCCAGAATAGGATAAAAGAGTCAATAAAAGAAAACGCGTTCCCAAAGCACAAGGCAACGGCAGGGGTTGCTGGTGGAGCTCTCGAGGGCCACACAGCTCAGGCTCCGGCCCTAGCGCTTACACCCCACCCCCAACACGGCCAGCTCCGCGCCCCGGGCCCCGCACCCCGCGGCCCAGCCCCCTCGGGAGTCGCTGATTGGCCGCAGCCACCGTCACTCCTGAGGGCAGCCCTAGGGATTGGGCGCCGCTCGCACGCCCGCCACGCTCTCAGCAGCGGTCCCCGGGCCTCCCTCCGGGCTGGGCGAGCCGGGCCAGACGGGGAGCGGGGCCGGGTAGCAGACCGGAGCAGCGGTGGCGTCCGTCATCGTCCCCGCCCGCAAGGCGCGCGCGCGACGCAGGCCCGGCCCGACCCGACCCTGCCCCAGCCAGCCGGCTTCACCTCGCCGCGCCTTGCCGCGAGCTCACCTCACAGCCCCGCTCCGGCTGCTCCGCTCCGGGTCCAACCGACTGAAGGACTCTGCGTGCTGCGCACCACGTGACCCCAGGGACGCGCCCAGCGTATCCCCCGCCCCCCACACACACGCACCATCGACTCCACCGAGTGACGCAGCGCCTCAGCTGCCCCGCCTTCGGCCCCGCCCCACCCGATCACCGTGGCGACGGCTCGGGCGGGACACGCCCACTGCCCTGACGCGCGGGAACAGGCCTTCTCCCGGGTCCGAAGCACGAAGTCCCCTCTCACTCGTATCCATTGTGATCACACGAAGGCCAGGACTGGACACTATCCATCACCTGTTAATTTTGCCTCCTGAATGCATCTCGAAGCCTCCTACTTCTCTCCATCCTGTTGCCAGCACTCCAGGCTAGTCCACCATCACCTCTCTCCTAGATGATGGTTGTCCTCTCCACCCAATTACTCTTTCCCCTTCCAATCCATTCACACTCAGACAGCGGGAGCTTTTCAAAACGCAACTATATTCACAGCCATCCCCTGCTCAAAGCCCGTTGCCCACTGTTCTTCAGATTAAGATCTAAATCTTCACTGTGTGCCAGGCTCTTCAGAGTCTGTACCTAACTTTCCTCTCACATTGGCACGCATTCAGCTCCCCCACATTCTCAGTTCTCAGCATCTTTCAAGTTCTCAAACAAGCCAGGTTCCTTTCCACCTCAGGGCCTTTGCACTCATCCCCCCCCCCCACTCCGCTTCACTTCATTAGCTCCTAGGAAAGGATTCCAATTGCTGGTGTGGAGAGGAGCAGTATTCTGCCTCAGGGGACCAGGTCGGAGTTGCAGCCACCCCCCAAGGGTCTGAGATGTTTTCCCAGTGGGACTTGGGAAGTTCCAAAGAGGAATGCTTAACATTTGTTATTTAGCAAGGCAATAATGACTTTATTTTACTTTGGAAAAACAGGGCAGCTAGATTGCACTTTTTAAATGTAAATGTAATCATGTCACTGCTCTGCTTAGAACAACCAATCTCTCCATCACATCCTCCACCCTTGCTATTTCTCTGGCCACATTGACTTTCTATCATTTCTATGGTTCTCTCCAAGCTCTGTCCAGGCACTGGGCCATTGACTAGGCTGTTGCTTTTTGCAAAACTAACCCTTTAACAAGTTTCAGTTTGTCATCTCTTCAGTGAGGTCCTCTTTGACTACATTAGTTAGAAAGTGCTCCCCTTGATCTCCTGCCTCGTACAGGGCAATTGCTCTCTACCTTATCACTGTTCATTTTCATCAGAGCACTTAACATAGTTTGTAATTATTTAATTTGTTTGTTCTCTTGGTTTTATTTGTCTTTTTCCCCAAATTAGAGCTAGGAACTATCTTGTATCTACTGAATTGTCAGAACCTGACAAATAGTAGATGCTCATTATGTATCTGTGGAAGGAATGAAAGGAAAGAGAATATTTGGCGGAAAAATGATAATTGAAAATAATGAGTAGATTCTTCTTTAATGACCTGGCTCCATGGGGGGGGTCTTTTCAAATCTGGACTGGAGGCTGAAGAGAGGATTTCCTGAGCTGATGTAGTCAGGGCAGAGGGCGGTGCTTAGGGAGAGCTTCTAGGAAACCAGGGACAAAATGTTCAGCTGTACACACTTTGACAACACATATACAAAAGTTGTAACCATACAGAGAAGATTAGTGTGGCCCCTGCCCAAGGATAACATGCAAATTAGTGAAGTGTTCCCTATTTTTTAAAAAATTGAAAACACCTTCTGGAATTTGCGGACCAAAACTACCTACATGAACTCGGCTAAGGGCTCAGATACAGGAAGAAAGGACCTTCCCAGGATCCTCTGGGTTTATGTTTATTAACATGAAATTGCTCAGATTTTAGTGGCTATTGTAGCATATAGAGAATTTTTTTGCCCCGCAACCAAAGTCATGCCACGAATCCATAGCCCCATACAAATATAACGTTTCTTTACTTATTCAATCTGCACATATCAAGACCCAGGCTTGAGCTGAGCATCAAAGACACAGAGCAGGGGACTTCGTTGGCAGTCCAGTGGTTAAGACTCCGTGCTTCCACTGCAGAGGGAACGGGTTTGATACCTGGTGGGTGGGATCCCACATGCTGGCAGTGCAGCAAAAAAAAAAAGACACAGAACAGAATGAGATTTAGGCCCTGCTCTCAAGGAGTTTACATCCTGGTAAAGAAATCATCACAATTTGTAAGTTAAAATTCTTTTTGTCTGTTGCAAGTACAAACATGGACACTGTTGCAAGTACAAACAAAAGAAACATGTATTACAAGGATGTTTGGGGGCCCAAGAGCATGCACAGGAGGGCAGCCTTGGAAAATAAGCCGCACAGAGCAGCTCCAGCAAGAAGCAAGAAACAGCAGCTTCTGCAGCCAGCAGCACCACACATCACAGCTGGGATTCAATCTTAACATCCTTTGTCTTTGAGTCACTCACTCAAGAGGCAAAGTCTTGGCGGGGAGCTGATGTTGATTGGTCAATCTCAGGTCACATGGATTAGTCTAGGCTGCCAGGGGAAGAGAGAAACGATTTGCCCCTAAGGATATCCCCCCAAATGAAAAGAGAGCGGGGAGGACTGATGCTGGCCAGACAAAAATAACTTCATACAAGTATGAATAAAATACCTTGGGAGTTAAGCTTTTCCTGATTAAAAAACCTGTGGAGGGCTGCCCTGGTGGCGCAGTGGTTAAGAATCCACCTGCCGATGCAGGGGACACGGGTTCGAGCCCTGGTCCAGGAAGATCACACATGCCGCAGAGCAACTAAGCCCATGCGCCACAACTACTGAGCCTGCACTCTAGAGCCCACGAGCCACAACTACTGAGCCCGAGTGCCACAACTACTGAAGCCCGTGCGCCCAGAGCCCATGCTGCACAACAGGAGAAGCCACCGCAATGAGAAGACCGCGCATTATAACAAAGAGTAGCCCCTGCTCACCACAACCAGAGAAAGCCTGCGTGGAGCAACGAAGATGCAACGCAGCCAAAAATAAATAAATAAAATAAACAAATTTAAAAAAATAAAACCTGCGGAAACCTGGCTTGCTTGCTTCTGAACTGAACAGTCCTGCGCTGCTAGTCATAGAACCCCAGTTTGAAAAGTTCTGGTCTAAACTCCAGGTCTCACCACTGCCTCTTTAGCAGCTTCCATCATTCTGCCTTAAGGTCCTCCCCAGCATCTCACTAGTAGTTGGTCTCAACCTCCCAATTCTTTCTTACCTAGAACCTTTCTTTGTCTAGATAGGCATTCAATTAATAGTTGTGATTGAGTGAACAAGTGATAGAATGAATGTACAGCAGCCTCAACTCCAGAGAGTAGAATCTCTCCAACCATTTCAGAACTGTGGTACCAGCACATAAGATGACAGCTCCAGGGCTTCCCTGGTGGCGCAGTGGTTGAGAATCCGCCTGCCGATGCAGGGGATACGGGTTCGTGCCCCGGTCCGGGAAGATCCCACATGCCGCGGAGCGGCTGGGCCCGTGAGCCATGGCCGCTGAGCCTGCGCGTCCGGAGCCTGTGCTCCGCAACGGGAGAGGCCACAACAGAGGGAGGCCCGCATACCACAAAAAAAAAAAAAAGATGACAGCTCTACAATGAAACCCTACATACACACGAGAATATACTGTAGCACCAGAGATATTCAATACCTGCATGGAAGTGTCCTTTCTCTCCCTAAGCATCACTTTTCTTCAACTGTAAAATGGGATGATATTTACCCTCATTCACAGAATTGTCACGATTAAGTTAAATAATATGTGAGAGTGTACTGTAAACTGCATAGTTCTATATAAATGATTTTCCAATTGCCTTCTTACTAGATTCATTGTCTACAGTATTCAATGTCCCTAGCTAAAGAAAAGCAGAATTAAAGAACTGAGATAGGATATTCAATTAGAAAACTGATCTTTCTCAAGCTCTACCCAGCAAACCTTTATACTCGGCCCTTATGCAACCCCAAGGCATTTACAATCAGTCTGTCAAAGGAAAAGGGGAAAACTAAAACAGAAAAGCAAGCCCCTTGGCTGTGACTCACACCCACAGATCCCATGTACTCAGAGTATCACCAAGCCTGAGCATGTCAGTCTCCAAAGCAGGAACAGGAGTATGACATCTGCAGCACCAAGCTGAGTGTGAGAACTCAGGAAGTCGGAAACCACAGTCACAGCAGCATCTGAGGTCCAAGACGCTCCACAAGGCACCAGGGGCCCAAGGGAAGTGGGTTGAGTCTTTGCCCTGGTCTGAGGTCTCTCTAATCTGGGCCTGATGGAAAGTTCCTGAGCTCCTCAAGCCTTACTGCTCTCCAAGTGAGGGGGAGGAGAATTAAGTAGGAATTCCAATATGTTTCCAGCGTTTTGCAAGATTATAAGGAGGGGGTAGGGGCAGGGAGAGATGGACGTTTTTTATTCTTGTTATAGCCACTAAAGAGAGTGATAAAATCCACCTGGACCACTTCAAGGGCAGGGACTATGTTCTGTTCTCCTTTGTCCTTTGGGAGTCCCAGTACCTAGCACTGTTCCCTGTAATTTAAGCATACTTAATACTTGCTTCTTGTGGGTTGAAACTTTTGCCAGTTTAGAGATAAAGAGAAAGGGGGAGGAGTTTAGCCCCAGGGACTACTGGAATGGAAGCTATAAAGAAGTCAATTAAAGAAACAGTCTCTAAAAATCTGCTAGACTCCAGTTCACTCCCCAGATTTCTTGTAATTTAATTTTAAATAGTCATGCTGTCCCATGATTGAATGCCAGAAATTATATAAAAGGTATACAATACAAAGTCTCCCTCAAATTTTTGTTCCTCATTTATCTTGTTTCCATTGGTAACCACTCCTTTTTTTTTTTCTCGTTGCCACGCCACACTGCATGCGAGATCTTCGCTCCTGCACCAGAGATCGAACCCATGCCCCCTGCTGTGGAAGCACTGGGTCCTAACCACTGCACCACCAACTCTTACTTTCTTATGAATCCTTTCAGTATCTCTTTATGAGTATAAGCAAAGCTGAATATAAGTTCAAATATATTTTGAACGTCTTACGCAAAAGAAAGCATTGATACATGGTGTTCTCCACCTTAATTTTGTCACTAAACACACTTTGGACACCTTGTACATTTTGTACAATGGTATAAAAATAATTTTCTCATTATCTTGTTTTATTTTACTGCTACATAGTATTTCTTGTGTGGATATACTATAACTTGCTTAATCAGTCCCCTATTTAAGGACATTTGGGTTGTTTCCAATCCCTGGCAATTTATTTTTTTATTTTTTATTTTTTATTTTTTTTATTTTTTAGCATCTTTATTGGAGTATAACTGTTTTACAATGGTGTGTTAGTTTCTGCTTTACAACAAAGTGAATCAGTTATACATATACATTATGTTCCCAGCTGGCAATTTAAAAATTATGTTCCATTTAGAAATAGTTCAACACATGTGTGCAGACAGAACTGTAGTCTATTCTCTGATATGGGAAAACTGAGCCACAGGGGTATATGCATTTATAATTTTGATAGAGATTGCAAGTTACCCACTATAGATTCCCCCAAAATATAACTCCACAGTTGCAAGATGTGTTACAAGTCATCTTTACTTGTAACACTTAAAATCTGCAATTTATTTATAGCTTAAGAAATAGAAATGCTTTCAAGATTATTCCCATAATGTTATTCTCACTTACATGCATTCTTGATAGTGAAATGAGTGATGTTCCAGTTATCTAGCTAGGAATGTGTACAACCCACTTCCACAGCCATGTATTTCACACATGTCATCACCATACAGGTGATGACATGTTTTTGCCCCACCATTCAGCTTGCAGGATCTTAGTTTCCCGACCAGATATTGAACCCAGGGCCCAGCAGTGAGAGCGCTGAGTCCTAACCACTGGACCACCAGGGAATTCCCACTATGTGTCTGATGGTCTCAGGGCTATAGGGAAATGAGACGGAATGGAGGCTAAGGAAGAATAACTCAAAGAGGGACCATTCACTTTGTTTCCAATGTTTATAAACAATGTTGCAATAAACAATTCCCTTACTGACGATCATTCACAATGATGTTTCCAGTTGCTTACAGACAATACTTCAATAAACAGCCTTGTACATTCAAAAAAGAAAAAAGAGAGGAAAATGTGGGGCTGTGTCTCGCTTAATGGAAATTGTGAAGCAAATGTGTGATTGAATGTATTAGTACAATTGTGTGCATTTGAGGTTAAAAAAGGTAGGGGGGAGGTGAAGAACATTGATAATTGATGCTCTGCCCCTCACACCCCTCTGGACTCCTTCTTGCCTGCTTATTGACTCACTAAGACCCAAAATCTCTCCCCTGCTTCTCAGTTGTTACACATTTGTGAGTTTGAAATCTAACCTCCTTGATGTCACCCTACCCAACCCAGCTCACAGATCCCCTGGGCCTAAAAAAAGTCACTGAAGTCCAATCTAGATTCCAAATTCCACGCTCTAAATAGTACCTCCAAAAAACTCGTTGGATGACAATTATGGAAAAACGGGTAATCACAGGTACACTCACACCTTATTCCACTTCCCTTGCTTTCCTTGCCTATATCGCTGTCTCTTTTTTTCCTTGCTACTTCATAAGCACTTTTAAGGCCTTTATGCTTTTCAAAGATTTATTTACCCTACATGCTGAATCATCACCCTTCCTCTTCCCACTCCTACAATTGTAGGAGGTAAAATAGAGACAGAAACTAGGCTAAAGTAGAAACTAAAGTGCCGTAAAACCCCAAATGTTGAAATCTTATGAATACATAGAGAGCTGGATCCTACACACTTTGAACTCTCCCTGCCCTAGAGAGCCTGTGTCTTCCCACCAGCGAAGACAGGGGTAAAACCTCTGACTTTTCAAAGGCCAGATGGAGAAATAAGTTATATTTATATTTCCTATAGAGTTTCCAAATTTTCCTTTTACCCCTGCACACCACACTCACCTTTGCCTGTCTCCCCTTCCTATTCTACTTCAAATTTTTATCCCTTTTGGAAAAAAAAATAATGACAATATCTATTGAACATTCACTGTTTGCCAGGCACTTTGCTAAGCCGTTTACATGAATTATTTCATTTAATATTGACAATAACCCATGAAGAGAGGTCCTATGTATTATCATCATTTTGCAGTTGAAAAAATGGAGGCCCAGAGAAGTTAAGTTATTCATCTAAGGTCACATTGCTAAGAATAATTTAAACACAGACAGTTTAACTCCAGTTCTCATGCTTATTAATCCTGAACTCACCAAATTCTCAGTTGAGACTCCTTTAGTTCCCCTGTTCTCAAACTCTCTCCAATCCGGCCAATTCTACAAACTATTCAAGTTGCCATTCTAACATAATACTAATGATAAGCAAAGTGACCCTTTAAAAACATGTCAAATCATCCACTCCTCTGCACAAACCCTTATAATGTTGTCCCCACTCTAACTGAAAGTAAATTCAAAATCTTTACCTACCAGCCATTCTTGATCTGCCTCTTGTGTTCTCCGGCTCTCTGACCTCAAATTCTGTTCTCTCTGCTTTGCTCACTCCAGTTGCACTAGCATCCTTGCTTTTTCTTGAACACACTAATCTCACGTCTCCCTGGGGTTTTATACTTGCTGTTCCCTCTGCCTGGAAAAATCTACCCCCAGATACCCATAAGACTGAGCACCTCATTTCCTTCTGATCTCTGTTCAAGGGTCATTTTATCATAGAGGCTTTCCCTACCACTCTAAATAAAACAGTATCCTTTCTTTCTCTATCTCCCTTAATCTCATTCATTTTTCTTCAAAGCACTTATCACCACCCAGTATATTACATATTTATTTTTCTGTTAATAATCTGTTTCATATCTTTAGAATTTGAAATTCTTGAGTGCAGAGACTTTGTCTTCTTTATTGCTATATCCCCAGCTCATGGAATGCTACCCAGCATAAAACTGGTGCTTAATATTTTGCATGAATGATAATGCTAAATAATATTTTTGGAGTGCTTCCATTACACCAGGCATTCTAAGTACTTTACATATGTATTTTCTCACTTAATCTTTATAACAATCTTATGAGATTTAACAACCTTTTTAATGTGATGTCCAAAACTTTTCAGTGGCCTATGAACAACTAGCTCTCTGAGAAAAAAAGAAAAGGTTGATTTGTAACATTTGTGATATCTGTAGTATAAATAATCACACTGTGGCTGATTTAAGACTACTAATATGAGATCAACTGGCTCACAAAATTCCTGGACACTTATTAATTTACTCATAAGCTGGTATGAGTCTGCTGCAGCACACCACTGCTACTATTCTTAGCAGAGCATGGAAACCTCTTCACAAATTAGCCCTTATCAATCTTTCCAATGGAATCTCCTCTGACTCTCCAACTTGCCCACACAGCCCACTTTCAAATCATGAAGAATTCCTGTCTGTGTAAGAACATGCCCTGCTTGTTCTATACTTAATTGTCATTGGGCAATGTACTTTATTTCTGAGAAGTTCTTTCATCCTTCCTCACTTTGGCTCTGTACTGATGCACCTTCAAAGCAACACCAACTAATTCAACAAACAGTAGTTACACAACCAGCACATTCCATGCAGAATGTTAGGAGCTGGGGGGTAGAGATAAAGGAGAAGCAGTTGATATTCCCAGAGTAGCTCACAATCTGTTAGTGAAGGCAAATGCATAAGCAATGAAGTTGAATTACAGTCTAAGAGGAGCAATAATGAGGGATTGATTGAGTCTAACAAGGGTGAGCAGGATCAAGACCAACTTCCTAAAGGAAATAAAACACAAACATCTTTACAGACAGACATTTTCAAGGCAGGGAGATACAGGCAATTTGAGAGTTCTGGAACAGATTGAGAAAGTGCTGTAGAATACACAATTAGGCTTCCTGGACCCCTCTTTGCTCCCCAAACCCTCAGTGGGAAACTCTATTCCACTCCATTATAGAAGAATTGCCAATGGGCAAGTGGTCAAAATCAATGAATAGTCACGAACATGGGGGAAATACAATAATAAGTCAATATCTTGAGAAATGTTTGCCAAAATCTTATACTTGTTGGTTATCAGCAAATCATAGCCAACAAACTAGGTGGCCATGGATCAAAGAATGTCATAGAACTTGATAGACCTGTTCAATCAGTTAGAAACATTGGAAAATATAGCAAAAAGCATTGTTGGTGGAATATGGAGAAAAGTACACATAATAAATATATAATTATAATAAAACTTATAAAATTAAACTATGTGTCAGGCACTGATTTATATGCTTTACTTGTATTAACTCATTTAATTTTGCCACAGTTTTATAAAGCAGGTTCTATTATTATCCCACAGATATTTCACTGAGAAAACTGAGACTTAAGACAGGTTAAATAACCCACTCAATGTCACAGACATACAGCTGAATGCTGGAGCCAGCCTGTACTGGCTTGCAAGAGCTGATTATTAAATATACAGTTGCTAGGTTAAAATAGGCCATAGTGGAAATATTTACACTATGAACATTGGCAAACTCTATACATCAGGCTTCCTTTTTTTAAAAAAATTATTTATTTATTTTACTTATTTTTGGCTGCATTGGGTCTCCGTTGCTGCACAGGGGCTCTCTCTAGTTGTGGCGAGTGGGGCTACTCTTCATTGCGGAGCATGGGCTTCTCATTGCCGTGGCTTCTCTTGCTGTGCGAGCACGGGCTCTAGGTACATGGGCTTCAGTAGTTGTGGCATGCGGTGGGCTCAGTAGTTGTGGCTCACAGGCTCTAGAGCACAGACTCAGTAGTTGTAGTGCACGGGCTTAGTTGCTCCGCAGCATGCGGGATCTTCCCGGACGAGGGCTTGAACCCATGTCCCCTACATTGGCAGGCAGATTCTTAACCTTGGCACCACCAGGGAAGTCCCTCTTTTTCTTTTTTTTTAAGAGCAAATTTATCAGCACACCATTGGTAGTCTTAGGTACTATTCCAGGCCCTGGGGATATAATAATAAACAAAATAAACAAAAATCTCAGACTTCATGAAGTTTGAATTACAATGAAATTGTAATTCAAATAGTCTAATGTAATTAAATAGTCTAATGGTGGGAGATAGACAATGAACAAATAAATAAAATATATGGTATGTCAGATGATGACAAGTCCTATGGAGAAGAGTAAAAGGGGTAATAAGTATGGCACGCTACCATTTTATTTTTTATTATTTATTTATTTATTTTTGGCTGCACTGCTCAGCATGCAGGATCCCAGTTCCCCGACCAGGGATGGAACCTGCCGCACTCCCTGCATTTGAAGCCTGGAGTCTTAACCACTGGACTGCCAGGGAAGTCGCCACGCTACCATTTTAATTTTTTTTATAAATTTATTTATTTTATTTTTGGCTGTGTTGGGTCTTCATTGCTGCACTCAGGCTTTTTCTAGTTGAGGCAAGCGGGGACTACTCTTCCTTGCGGTGCATGGACTTCTCATTGCGGTGGCTTCTCTTGCTGTGGAGCACAGGCTCTAGGTGCGCCAGCTTCAGTAGTTGTGGCTCGCGGGCTCTAGAGCACAGGCTCAGTAGTTGTGGTGCACAGGCTTAGTTGCTCCATGGGCTGTGGGATTTTCCCGGACCAGGGCTCGAACCTGTGTCCCCTGCATTGGCAGGTGGATTCTTAACCACTGTGCCACCAGGGAAGCCACTACCATTTTATTTTATTTTATTTTATTTTATTTTTAAATTTATTTTGGCTGCGCCAGGTCTTAGTTGCAGCAAGCGGGATCTTCGTTGTGGCATGTGGGCTTCTTAGTTGCGGCATGCAAACTCTTAATTGCAGCATGCATGTGGGATCCAGTTCCCCCACCAGGGATCAAACCCAGGCCCCCTACATTGGGAGCGCAGAGTCTTACCCACTGGACCACTAGGGAAGTCCCTCCACGCTACCATTTTAAAAAGGATGGTCAGGGAAGGCCTCACTGAGAAGGTAACATCTGATTATTACCTTAAGGATATAGGAAGGAGCAAGACCTGCATCTCTCTTGGAGGGGAGTGTCAAGGGTCTAAGAAGCACAGACATACCTAGGTACTTAAGGGACAGCAAAGAGGCCAGTTAACTGGAACAGACACAGAAAGGGGGAATCTGCAAAGGAGAGTGTGATAACTGTAATTAGGCATTATTTTTTTTTACTTAAAAAGAAGGTCTTGGTAGACATAGCTGGATAAATCATAAACTAATAGCAAAAATATAGCTCATGTTTATTGAATGTTTCCTGTGAGTCAGACACTGTGCTAAGTGCTCCACATACATTATCTTACTTAATCTTCCCCATATTATTTTACTTAATCCTCAGAGCAGTCTGTGAGGCTGGGGAAACAAACTTAACTGTGAGTATAAGTAAATTGCACAGAATTATAATATGTAGGGGAACAGATGAGAGCCTGTGTGTGTTCCTACCTGCTCTATCACCTACCCTTCCCTATTAGAATTGGTAAGTGAATTTGTTCGATCCACAGGATTAATCTGAGTGAAGATGTTTCAGTGTAATTGTAGGGCCACAGAGGGGTGTTATTAGGCGTATGGGTGTGACTTGGCATATGATTATGAAAACAAAAACCTATAGACCTTAAGAAAGGCATTAAGAATTAACTGGAAGGATAATTTTAACTGAGGGTAATGGGAAAAGACACACAAAGAAGGTAGCACTTGAATTGGACCTTGAAGAGTAAATATCAGATGCTTATATATCAGTCAAGGTCATGTAGGGTGGTAGAGACCACGTGTTATTTGAAGAGAAACAATTTGATATAATGGGTTGTCAACCACATAACTGAAAAGTAAAAGGAGAAATCTGAGCTATCATGAAGGTAGTAATTGCAGGAACATCTACAACCCTTAGGGCTGAGAGAACAAAAGGAAGAGGTTGAAATTATTAAAACACATAAACTTAGAGGAGGTACAAAACAGAACTGAAACAGACCTCTGAAGAGGAGGCACAGCTTGGTGGGTGCTTGTGTTTCTGAACTCAGAGGGGCTGGGATCAAGACCTGTGTGAAGGAGGCACTGGGCAGTCAGTGCTAACTATACTGATTCTGGAAGTGCTGGAAAAACTGCAAACTGATTCAGCTGTTGTAATGGGAGGGAACTGCCACTGCTGGAATTACGACACTTTGCTGGGATGCAATGGATAGAAATAGGAAGCAAGTAAGAAGGAGGCTTCTATCCTTCCTCCTCCAGCTTTGCAATATCACTCTAGTAGTCTCTATTGGAAGAGCTTAACAGAGAGCCAGCATATAAAGGAGAAATATTGTTTGCAGAGTCTCAGCCCTGAAATCATAGAGCAGAAGGGTGAATTTGGAGCTGAGACAATAGCTAATAACTGACTCACCTTACCTGGTTTAGAAGGCTTTGCATAGGAAAACTGGACAATCACATGTAAAAGAATCAAACTGGACTACTCTCCCACACCATGTACAAAAATAAATTCAAAATTTTTAAATTGTTTATATTTAAAGACTTACATGTAAGACCTGAAACCATGAAACTTCTAGAAGAAAACAAAGGCAGTGCGCTCTTTGACATCGGGCATAGTAATATTTTTTTGGATATGTCTCCTCAGGCAAGGGAAACAAAAGCAAAACAAACAAATGGGACTACATCAAACTAAAAAGCTTTTGCACAGTGAAGGAAACCATCAACAAAATGAAAAGTCCACCTACTGAATGGGAAAAGATATTTGCAAATGATATATCCCATAGGGGTTAAAATACAAAGAACTCATACAACTCAACATCAAAAAAAAAAAAAAAAAACCCGATTAAAAACTAGGTAGAGGATCTGAAAAGGCATTTTTTCAAAGAAGACATACAGATGGCCAATAGGAACATGAGAAGATGCTCAACATCATTAATCATCATGGAAATGTAAATCAAAACCACAATGAGATATCACCTCACATCTGTCAGAATGGCTATCACCAAAAAGACAACATGTGGGACTTCCCTGGTGGCACAGTGGTTAAGAATCCACCTGCCGGGCTTCCCTGGTGGCGCAGTGGTTGAGAGTCCGCTTGCCGATGCAGGGGCCACGGTCTGGAGCCTGTGCTCCGCAGCGGGAGAGGCCACAGCAGTGAGAGGCCCGCGTACCGCAAAAAAAAAAAAAAGAATCCACCTGCCAACACAGGGGACACGGGTTCGAGCCCTCGTCCAGGAATATCCCACATGCCGCGGAGCAACTAAGCCCGTGTGCCACAACTACTGAGCCTGCGCTCTAGAGCCCGCAAGCCACAACTACTGAGCCCATGCGTGTAGAGCCCGTGCTTGGCAACAAGAGAAGCCACCGCAGTGAGAAGCCTGTGCACCGCAACGAAGAGCAGCCCCCACTCGCTGCAACTAGAGAAAGCCCACGCCCAGGAACAAAGACCCAACTCAGCCAAAAATAAATAAATAAATAAATAAATAAATAAATAAATAAAAAGACAACAAATGTTGGCAAAGATGTAGAGAAAAGAGAACACTTGTTCACTGTTGGTGGGAATGTAAATTGGTCCACTACTATGGAAAACAGTGTGGAGATTCCTCAAAAAACTAAAAATAGAACTAGCCAGATCCAACAATTCCACTCCTGGGTACTTATACAAAGAAAACAAAAATACTAATTCAAAAAGATACATGCAGACTTCCCTGGTGGCTCAGTGGTTAAGAATCCTCCTGCCAATGCAGGGGACACAGGTTCGAGCCCTGTTCTGGGAAGATCCCACATGCTGTGGAGCAACTAAGCCCACGTGCCACAACTACTGAAGCCCACGCGCCTAGAGCCCGTGCCCCGCAACGAGAGAAGCCACTTCAGTGAGAAGCATGCGCACCGCAAGGGAGAGCAGTCCTCACTCGCCGCAACTAGAGAAAGCCTGTGCACAGCAACGAAGACACAACGCAGCCAAAAAAAAAAAAATGATACATGCACCCCTATGTTCATTGCAGCATTATCTATAATAGCTAAGCTATATGGAAGCAACCAAAGTGCCCATCAACAGATTAATGGAGGGACTTCCCTGGTGGTCCAGTGGCTAAGACTCCACGCTCCCAATGCAGGGAGTCTGGGTTTGATCCCTGGTCAGGGAGCTAGATCCCACATGCATGCCGCAACTAAGAAGCCCACATGCCGCAAGTAAAAGATCCCCCATGCTGCAACTAAGACCCGGTGCAGCCTAAATAAATACATAAATAAATAAATAAAAAGATGGATAAAGAAGATGTGGTATATATATACAATGGGATATTAGCCACAAAAAAGAATGAACTCATGTTATTTGCAACAACAAGGATGGACCTAGAGGATATTATGTTAAGTGAAATAAGTCAGACAGAGAAAGACAAATCCTGTATGATTTCACTTATATGTGGAATCTAAAAAACAAATGAACAAACATAACAAAGTAGAAACAGAGTCATAGATTCTGAGAACAAACAGGAGGTTGCCAGAGGGGAGGGAGATCAGGGGTGGAGAGAAATAAGTGAAGGAGGTTGAGAGGTACAAACTTTCAGTTGCAAAATAAATGTCATGGGTATGAAATATACAGTGTGGGGGATATAGTCAATAATTATGTAATATCTTTGTATGGTAACACGTAATAACTAGACTTATCATGGTGAACATTTTGAAATGCATTGAAATATTGAATCATTATATTGTGTAACAGGAACTAACATAGTGTTGTAGGTCAATTATGCATCAACAACAAGCAAGCAAACAAACATAGGAAATGAGATCAGATTTGTGGTTACCAGAGGTGAGGAGTTCGGGGGATGGGGAATTGGATGAAAGCAGTCAAAAGGTACAAACCTCCAGTTAAAAGATAAGAACTGGAGGGGCTTCCCTGGTGGTGCAGTGGTTGAGAGTCCGCCTGTTGATGCAGGGGACACGGGTTCATGCCCCGGTCTGGGAAGATCCCATATGCCATGGAGCAGCTGGGCCCGTGAGCCACGGCCGCTGAGCCTGCGCGTCCGGAGCCTGTGCTCCGCAAAGGGAGAGGCCACAACAGTGAGAGGTCCGCATACCGCAAAAAAAAAAAAAAAAAAAAAAAGATAAGAACTGGGGATGTAATGTATAACATGATAAATATAATTAACACTGTTGTGTGTTATATATGAAAGTTGTTAGGAGAGCAAATCCTAGGAGATCCTCTCACAAGGAAAAAAATTTTTTTATTTCTTTAATTTTGTATCTATATGAGATGATAGGTGTTCACTCAACTTATTGTGGTAATCATTTCATGATGTATGTAAGTCAAATTGTTATGTTGTATAATTTAAACTTACACAGTGCTGTATGTCAGTTATATCTCAATACAACTGAAAGAAAAATTAAAAGGTGGCTTTGCATGGTCTGGATCTTCACAAGCTTCTTTGCTATAGCCACATGGCCTCTGGCAGGTCCTTAAAGACACCATACATACTCCCTGTTGCTACAAGGACTTCTGCAGATTTTATTCTTTGACTAGAATGTTCCACCTATTAAATGCTCTTTCTCACACTAAATATACTTTCATAACACCAGACACCTCTCTTGTAGCACTTGTCACAGTTGTACATCTTCATTTACTGATACAGTCTTTTGATCAAAGCCTGTCTCCTCCAGCTAGAATGTAAGGTTCAGGAGGACAGGAACCATGACTGTTTTTGCACTCCATTGTTTTCCCAGTGCCTACTTCAGTGACTGATACATAATAGAAATTCAATATACATTTGTTTAAAATTATTTCAAAATCCTGAAAATAGTGAAACATGAGATGTGTTCTAGAAAGCAGGGATTTGGGGGGCTTTTATCTCCTTGTAGCATCTTGCTTTAGATTCTGGAGGTCCTTAGAAGACCCCTCTCTTTCTTCTTTCCCCTTCCTTCCTTCCTTCCATCCTTCCTTCCTTCCTTCTCTTCTTTTTTAAACTGAGGTAAAATTCATATAACACAAAAGAAAATTAACAATTAGCCATGCTAAACTATCCAATTTTTGTCATTTCCTGCATTCACAATGTTGTGTAACCATCGCCACTAGCTAGTTCTAGAACATTTTCATTATTCCAAAAGGAAATCTCATACTCATTAAGTAGTCATACCTAGGAGTGGAATTGCTGGGTTGTATGGTTAATTCTATACTTAATTTTTTTTTTAATTTAAATTTTATTTTTGGCTGTGTTGGGTCTTCGTGGCTGTCCGTGGGCTTTCTCTAGTTGCGGCGAGCAGGGGCTACTCTTCATTGTGGTGCAAGGGCTTCTCATTGCAGTGGCTTCTCTTGTTGCGGAGCACGGGCTCTAGGCGCACGGGCTTCAGTAGTTGTGGTGCATAGGCTCGGTAGTTGTGGCCGTGGGCTCCAGAGCACAGGCTCAGTAGTTGTGGCACATGGGCTTAGTTGCTCCACGGCATGTGGGATCTTCCCAGACCAGGGCCCAAACCCGTGTCCCCTGCATTGGCAGGCATATTTTTAACCACTGCGCCACCAGGGAAGTCCCCATACTTAACTTTTTGAGGAACTGCCAAACTATTTTCCACAACAGTTGTACCATTTTACATTCCCACTAGCAATGTCTAAGGGTTCCACTTTCTCCATATTCTTACCAAAAGCTCTTGCTTCCTTTACAACCACTGCACACAAGTCATGTTCATACTGCACATATTCCAACTCTGATGTTTCATTTCTATCTTGAGTTAGGACCTGGTTATTTGGAGATGTTTGTGCAAGTCATGTCTCTTTGGGCCTCTTCCAGAAAATGATTGTTAAGGAACGTTTCTTCCTGCTACAAAAAAAAAAATCTTTTTGAGTCTGTTAGAGACACACTTTTAGAGATGCTGCCTTTCTGGGCTATTCATTTTCATTCACTTGTATCACAGAATCACATGCTTTTCATTCAAAATCACCGTGGGTTGATGCTTCTTTTGTTTTTCATCCATCATTTTCAAGGTATATCTCCATCTTGTGATGCCTTGTGAGCAGGATCTTCCTCTCCATTGCTAAATTTGCTTAAATTCGAAAACTTTTGCAATGTTGTGTTTGATTACATTTCTTTTTGCTTCCGTTAGCAGATTTTTTTAAAAAAATTAATTAATTTTTGGCTGTGTTGGGTCTCCGTTTCTATGCGAGGGCTTTCTCTAGTTGTGGCAAGTGGGGGCCACTCGCCGTGCGCAGGCCTATCATTCTCGCACCCTCTCTTGTTGTGGAGCACAGGCTCCAGATGCGCAGGCTCAGTAGTGACGGCTGACAGGCCTAGTTGCTCCGCAGCATGTGGGATCTTCCCAGACCAGGGCTCGAACCCATGTCCCCTGCATTAGCAGGCAGACTCTCAACCACTGCGCCACCAGGGAAGCCCCCATTGTCAGGTGTTTTAAAACAATACTCTGCCTCCTAATTTGCAACGTTTTATCCATGTCTCTGGTTGTCAAATCATAATATTTTGGAATAAAATATATTGCTTTCTCTGGTCCTCTAAGCTTGCTTCTGCCATTCCTTCACTTTAAATAAAATTAATATTACCCAATTTGTATGCATTTGTCAAAACTCATATATTGGTAAAATTAAGATTTTTGCATTTCACTGTAGGTAAAATTTACCTCATTAAAGAAAAAAAAAGAATTGTGAACTACTAAACTCAAGTTTAAAATATGCAATGCTGAAGAGTTTAGGGATGATGTGTACTGATGTCTGTAATTTTGAAAAGAATTAAAAAATTAAGATGGATAGAAGGATGGAAAGAGGGATAGGTAGATGAATAGATACGTGGTAAAGCAAATATTGAAAAATGTTAAATTTAAAATAATTGGTAGGCATACGTTCTATTCTCTCAACCTCTCTGATAATTTTCATAGTAAAATGTAAAAAAAAAAGCAAACCTCCTTAAGTGCTCAGATGACCTATGTCAATCAGCTCTTTGCAGAAAATTCTGTGATCACTTCCACCATAGTCTGATCCCATCAATTTATTTCATCCAATTCAAGTAAACAAACAAAATTTAGAGGAATAAATGGGATAATGTATAAAAATGGTTTATACACTGTGAAGAGCTACATAAACATGCTATTATTAGTTCTATGATGGTCAAAGCATTGAGCTTGCATAAAATCTTAATACAAACACTATCTTGAACATAATTTTGTTCCTTCAAGAGCTCTCTAACTAATCTAGAAACTTTTGAAGGAAAGAGACTGTGTTTTTTATTTATTTGGTACTCACAAATTGTCCACTGAGTGCCAAAAATTCAGAGGGTACTAAATAAACAGAGAATGAATCAGTAAATGGCACATTTCACAGATTGAACTCTAAAAGAAGAGGGGAGGGGCAAGATAGGAGTAGGGTATTAAGAGGTACAACCTATTATGTATAAAATAAATAAACTACAAGGATATATTGTACAGAACAGGAAATATAGCCAACATTTTATAACTATAAATGGAGTATAATCTATAAAAATTTTGAATCAACATGTAGAACATGTGGAACTAATATAGTATTATCAATCAACTATACCTTAATCAAAATAAAACCCACAAACCTCTAAAAGAGTATTTTATTATATTTATTTTTATTTATTTTTAAAATTTTTCTAATTTTAATTATGCTTTATTATTTGATCTACATGCTATTTATGATTGTATTGATTAATTTTAAATTCTTTTTTTTTAAAACCCCACATTTGTTTATTTATTTATTTTTTTGGCTGTGTTGGGTCTTCGTTTCTGTGCAATGGCTTTCTCTAGTTGTGGCAAGCGGGGGCCACTCTTCATCGCGGTGCGCGGGCCTCTCACTATCGCGGCCTCTCTTGTTGCGGAGCACAGGCTCCAGACGTGCAGGCTCAGTAGTTGTGGCTCACAGGCCTAGTTGCTCCGTGGCATGTGGGATCTTCCCAGATCAGGGCTCGAACCCGTGTCCCCTGCATTAGCAGGCAGATAAAAGAGTATTTTAAATTTTCAGTTATACTTTATTGAATTTTTGTTATTTTTATTTTCAATCTAAAATAGTGTTTTGCGGTACTTCCCTGGTGGCGCAGTGGTTAAGAATCAGCCTGCCAATGCAGGGGACAAGGGTTCGATCCCTGGTCTGGGAAGATTCCACATGTCGCGGAACAACTAAGCCCGCGAGCCACAACTACTGAAGCCCGCATGCCTACAGCCTGTGCTCCACAAGAAGAGAAGCCACCGCAACGAGAAGCCCACACACCGCAACAAAGAGTAGCCTCTGCTTGCCACAACTAGAGAAAGCCCATGTTCAGCAATAAAAACCCAATGCAGCCAAAAATAAATGAATGAATAAATAAATAAATAAATAAATAAAATAGTGTTTTGCAGGAGTTCCCTCGTGGCTTAGTAGTTAGGATTCTGGGCTTTCACTGCCATGGCCCAGGTTCAGTCCCTGGTTGGGAGACTGAGATCCTGCAAGCCACATGGCGCAGCCAAAAAATAAATAAAAGTGTTTATTTATTTATTTATTTATGGCTGCGTTGGGTCTTTGTTGCTACGTTATTTCTCTAGTTGCAGTGAGTGGGGGTTACTCTTTATTATGGTGCGCGGTTTCTTGTTGCGGTGGCTTCTCTTGTTGCGGAGCACAGGCTCTAGGCACGCAGGCTTCATTGGTTGCAGTGCACGCGCTCGTAGTTGTGGCTTGTGGGCTCTAGAGCACAGGCTCAGTAGTTGTGGCACATGGGCTTAGTTGCTCCGCGGCATGTGGGATCTTACCAGACCAGGGCCCAAACCCGTGTCCCCTGCATTGGCAGGCAGATTCTTAACCACTGAGCCACCAGGGAAGCCCCTTGCACAATCCGTCTGTTCATCGGATGGACGGGGGACAAATAAGTGGCTGGTGATGTAACCCTGCGAGGGCTCATCTTTTAATAACTAACCATTTACAAATTTATGCAAATTCCTTTTGGATATGTCACTACAATGCCACTGACATTATGGCCAGTAGACAGGCAAGTATTTGAAACAAATGCCAAATTCAAAGTCTAAGTAGATTTATTAGAAAATCAAGTACAAAGTGGGGGTGGGGGAGGGGCATGATTTGATCTGCTCAAATCAGACAAAAGTCATATGGGTGGCAAAATTACCTCCATCAGTATGAAATGGGATTGAGATTCTCATTGTTATGGAGACTTAAGGGTGGGGGGGAAGCTCACTGTGCCCTCAGTGGCTCAAGAATTGCTGGAATCTGTCTGGGAAAACCATGCAAACACAGTGTTTGGTCCAGGTCAGAAACTCTGGCCCATCAGGAACCTTGGTCCGCTAAGATAATATCTGAATTCTCTTGGAATGTTAAACTCAAAAATAGTAAAACCCTTTCAAGTGGCCTTTTTATACAGATAAGATTAAAGTCTTAAAACTTTCATATTAAGGTTAAGAATAGTTTGTATGGATCTGTATTTAAATTGTAATGTTTAAGGGAACTTGGCATACTAGAAATTCAAATAAAAAAATGTGTGATTGAGTAATTGACTTGAGATTTGTGATTTTAATTGGAAAGGTATGAGACTACATTAGAATACTTTAAGAAGTTTTAAAACTCACTCTATTTGTGATTTTAATTTTTTAGATTTAGGAGAATTGTTTACATACTTGGGAAAGTTTTAAAATACTAAAAAATAATACATCATGTTAAATTGATAAAAGCATACTAAATTTGAGGAAACTTGTCTAACATAAATGGGACTGAGTTTTTGAAGGGAGTTTAATCCATTCAACTGGAATTCAACTCAATATTAACAGCAAAAGTGAAGATGATTCTAAAATTTTATTTAGTTAGATTCATAAATAAAACAAATTTTCTAAGTCAGTCTTAAAGACTCAAGGAAAACTGGATAAAAATGCACTTACTATATAAGTTGAATATTAGCTTTTAAAATGCAAGTGTGAAAAACAAAAACAAACAAAAAATAAAATGCAAGTGTGAAAAATAGCATCCCCTGTCCATAAAAATGAAAAATAGCATCCCCTGTCCATAAAAATCATATGTGGACATTAAAAAACTCACATTGGCAAAATATATTTAATTTTCAGCCAAATTCTCTAAGCATAATATCTGTTACCTCCTTTATCCCTGGCGCTTAGTTATGCTGTGGTCTCCTCTTCATAAGTTTTAAGATAGAATGATATTCTTGGTGCTGGTGATGATTTATCCCAATGACCTTCACAGCAAATGACTCGAGAACAAAATGATGAAAGGGCAATGAGTCCATGCGCCAGACAGAGTGAGAGACGTTTTGCAAAGAGAATGAAAAGCATATTATGTTATTAATATTTCCTTTTAAATATATAAAAATACTTTTGTTTTAGAGACTGAGTTTTCCAGCAGGTGTTTCTTGATTGTGTGCTCAATTGCCAGGTTCACTCTGATATTCCTGGAACAGAAAACAATTTAAGGGATATTCAATACTCAAGTGACTTAGAGCTTAAACCTTTCTCTTTTCAAATAAGAAGTCTAGAGGTTAAGGTCCAATTCTGTCACGTTCCCAAACAAAGAAAAAAATTAAGAAGGGGCCACCACCTATGCTTTAATATTGGCATAATTAACAAGTCACAACACTTAAAGGGAAAAGAGAGGCAAAGGCTAGCTTGTCTTTTCTGATATATTATGCGTCAATATAATGTGGTGATTTTCAACATTTAAAAAATGAACGGACTTTCCTGGTAGCGCAGTGGTTAAGACTGTGCTCCCAATGCAGGGGGCCCGGGTTTGATCTCTGGCCCAGGAACTAGATCCCACATGCATGCCGTAACTAAGGAGCCCACGTGCCTCAACTAAGAAGCCGGCAAGCTGCAACTAAGCAGCCCGCCTGTCACAACTAAGACCCGATGCAACCAAATAAATAAATATTTTAAAAAATAAAATAAAAAATGAAAAGAGGATCTGAGTTTTCAGGAAAAGAAGTTAAGGGAATATTACTAATTATGCAAAATCTATTAACCCTCTAAAAGAAACACGAGTGGAAAGTTAATCCGAAATGGAAAACCTCTCCATACTTTCCTGTAAATAATTTTGCTTAGAAATAACAGAAGTAAACTGTCTTGAGGATTAAATATTTGCCAGGCATTTTACAGCTATTATCTCATTCGATCCTCACTATACTCCTATTAGGCTTTCATTCATTTTCATTTATTTATTACATGTCCACCTGGCTGGGTATGTGGCTAAGCGCTGAGAATTCACTAGTGAGCATTATCGGCCTATGTCAGGATCAAGAAGTTAAGTAATTATACTATACTCTTCACAGGAGGAAAGGGAGGGTAGGCTCTGAGAGGTTAATTTACTTGCCCAAGGTCACACAGTGCTGAAGCAGTTACAAACTCATTTCAAATCTTTGCCCTCAATCATTAAGCTGTCAACAGACTTCAAGATTGTCTCCCTCGATTTTTTGCTTGTAAGTTATCTTTCCAAATTTTTTCAAGCATTTTTATCTCAGAGTTAAAAGTCTTATAGTCAATGATCTCTGTGCCCTCCGCTTTTTCACCGTGTAGACCAAAGAACAAGCGGTGAATGTACACTCTAACCGCCAGGCATCTGGGCGACTTCAGGGGCGAAGAGCCAAGTTCCAGGGGGATGGGGGCCATTTTTGAAGAAACAATAGCAACCCCGACACAAGGCCAGACTATAAATTCGAGGGTCACAAAGCTGGTCCACTGCCAAGAGAAGCAGTGTTTTTTCACCTTCTCTTTGCCTTTTTCCACTACTTCCAAGGCTGTTTTGAAGCTCGACAGTCGCCGCAGTGCCTAGTCCACTGGCTCCATAAGGCCGAGAAATCTAATTTTTTATGCTACACCCTTAGCCCCCTACGCCTGTACGTCTCTTTTCGACTTCTCTCTCACATGCTTTTCACTCCATCTTCACCCCGGTGGATAATCTATATATAAGCGTTTCGTTTTTGTCTATCGCCATATGGACTAGGTAGCTTTACGGCGACCTTGACAGACAGCTAGGTGGGAAGCTCGCGGGAGGGGGGGAGAGCCGTCAGCGCTTAGGGAGAAACCTTCTGATAGCCGTTGGGAGGTGCCACGAGGGGGCGGTGACCATCATGCTCCACTCAGCGGTGAGTTTTCTAGAATATTGACAGGAAGCGTACCAACTGTCTTTGCGCTAGCAACTTGCGCTATCTCGCGAGACGTGGACGCCAATCTGGAGGGGGGAGTCAAAAGCGCCTCTCTGAGTGGGGGATGGGAATATCCGTGGCGCAATCATTGCGCGAGATTAGGCCACGGTCGCTGGGCCCTATGCCTAGATCTCGCGATATTTCCGCTTCTCCAGACTGAAACTAAGAGCAGCTTCTCGCGAGAGCCCGTGCTGAGGGCTCTGTGAGGCCCCGTGTGTTTGTGTGTGTGTATGTGTGTTGGTGAATGTGAGTACAGGGAAGCCGCGGCCGCCATTTCAGAGAGCTTGCAGACGCTGTCGCAGGGGTGGATCCTCCGCTGCCGAAGCCGCCGTCCTGAACTCCCGCGCGGGCTCTTCTAATCCCATTGTTTCTTTTAGATTCGCTTGGGCCTATCCGCCCTCGGAGCCCGAAATTCGGGCTGGGTGGTACTGCGGCCTGGGCCTAGCGGCTTAACAGTAGCAACAGCGGCGGCAGTAGCAACCCCCCTCTTTCCGAATACGAGCACCGCAGGGGCCCCGAAAGCCCGCACAGGTAAGGAGGCGTCGCGGACCCCCGTATTTGCAGGGCTTTTCTGAGGTGTGGTTCTTTTCTGGGTTGAGGGGCACTCCTTAGGCGGTCTTAAGCGACGGGGTTGGGGGGGGCAGGTTTTCGAGAAATGGGCTTCATTTCGAAGACCGCGCCCTTCTTTTCCGGTCGGGTAGATTTCAGGGTTTTCGGGGGACATGGGCTCCAGAGAGGCCTCGGGCAGATGGCGATCTGTCCCTTCGAGGCCTGGGACGACCGCGACCTCCCAACATGGCGCCAGCCGAACGCTGCCTTGGCACCGAACTCCTCCCAACCGAGGGAGTTTCCCTTTGCCCCTAAAATGGCAGCGCGGGTTTTTGCGCGGAAAGAGGCGCTTTCGATCGATGGTCTCGGGTTGTTTTTTGAGGCATTACAGGCTTTGTAAAAATCGGATACTTAATCTGCTTTAGCGTGTTCGGTCTTGGGGACATCTCAGGTTTAATTGTCAAGCCTACTAAAGTGCGTCGTCGCACCTTAGTCGTTTTGTGAGGTGTCTCTGAAGTTTTGGAATATGTCCGGTAAGAAGGAAATTTAACAAAATTTAAAATTGTTTACTCACTGAATGTTTCATTCTTATTCTTTATCTAGGCGTTCAGAGAAAATGGCAGACGATATTGATATTGAAGCAATGCTTGAGGCTCCTTACAAGAAGGTGAGAAAAAACAAGTCGGTGAGGTGTATCTATTTCTTAATTTAGCATTATTCACGAAACTACTGCTGAAATGTAAACTAACCTCCCCGGAGCCCTCTTGATTTATCTTATCAGAGATGCATTAAGTGTAACTTACAAAAGTAAATATATGCTATTGATGTAATAATATTGTGCAGTAGTTTCACTTCAGCGTGATGAATAAATGCCCATCTATCTCTCTTTGTAGACTTGCCTAACGATATCTCACCTCTACTCCCATGAATTCACCTTTGATTCCAGTGTGAACTGTCAATCATAAGGTAGTAATTGAGTGACTTATCGCTGTACCGTGGTCCCCTAGGTAAAATGACTCAACTAAGAATTACCAGCTCCAGTTTGGTATAGCAAAAAGGTGAATGTAGTGGTTTGGGAAAGCAGCAGGGGTCCAAGAATAACACAGCATAACCAGTCTGTGGCAAGCAAATCTTAAATAAGACAAGTCTTACAAGAAGAAATGGGTGAGATTTAAAAATTTATCCTATACATAAGACTGGTAATAGTCAATATTAAAACAGGCAGGTGATGATCTGCTCAGTTAAAAATTACTAAAATTCTTGGATCCCTGAATAAAAAAAAATTCTTAAAGCAAAAGAGGCAATATCACAACTTGAGTCACTTGATGACTGTTTAACTGTTCTCCATATTTTATTTTTAATTAGTCCCTGCCATAATATTTCACACAAAAAACTACAAAGGAGTTATTTTGACTAATAATACAGTCTTTGACCCATTTCAGTATCACAGTAAAAGTGTCTTTTCATTCTTTCACCAGTTGGTGGTGAAAATAGCAGTATGCATGCGTTATCACTGATGTCACAAACTGTAAGCTTTGTAAGTTAGCACTTATACTCCTATAACTGATGTGATCAAACTTGAAAGTAAACATTGCGCTAAACCTTTTAAAAATAATACATTTGTTTTGGAGTGTATAGCTCGACCATGTGGTACCAATTTGGATGAATTCTTTAAAGCTTTGAATAGTGTATGTAGTTTTGTAATGCTTAGACTCTTGAAGCGCTACTTTCTATTTTAATGTTAAGATTCTGTCTTAGTTTAACATGGATGTAATTCCATGTAAACAGGTATGGAAATAGGACTGGTCGATTATTAATTGACTTTCTTGGGTTCTTGGGAGTCAACATTACTAAAGCAGTGTGAATCCCTGTTTGCTTCAGGGCGAGATGTGTGACAGAGGTGGCATCAAGCTCTTACAGTCCCAACCCTCCAACGGAAATGGGCGAAGATCTCAGGAATGGCATCGGTCACAGGAAATCGATAGTGGCTGGCTGCTAGCATGGCCACATGGGGCTTAGGCAGAAATAGAGCCATGGTACTGACCAAAGGGGCCATAGCACATGGAATAAAACTCAAAACAGGACTTCATTCATGTTTTATAGAAATTCTATTTAACCACTTCAACACTGTAAATCTGGATAACTTACTATCTAACTATGTAAGAAAATAAAATTTAACGTGTTAATATGCATTTTTATTTTTGTATCTTGATGACTTAATTGTAAGCAACAAAGTGGTTAAACACATACCCATCTAAATTTTTTTATAGCCTTCCATGTTAAACTATAAATAAGTAATTAGTTTTAAAATTGTTTTGTATTTTCTTATTCCTATTCCCTTTACCCTTTGACAACTTGAAATGTTACCACTTCGTCCTCATGATGTTCTTCTATCAACCCTGCTTAGGATGAGAACAAGTTGAGCAGTGCCAACGGCCATGAAGAACGTAGCAAAAAGTAAGTTTTAAGAAGGGACCTGGGTTGGGGGGAGCTATATGTGATTGAGATTTTAAGTTGTATTCCTGTGGCTAAAGCATCAAACCCAAGGTTCTCTCCTGAAGGGTTTCTTTGCCTTTTTTAGAAAAGTAGGTTCTTTACCTTCTGGGATGAGACACTATTTGAGGATGTAAAACTATGGACTCTTTCCTTAATTTCAGGAATTGGTGTCAGGGACTTTTTGGACACCTTGCCCTCCTCAAGTCTCCATCCATGACAATCTGGATAAGAGTTCTAGTGTTAGAGCTTGTCTTTTGTCTTAAATTTATTAACTTTGGCTTAATATTATTTGATGTTATCAATAAAACTATTATATCCACTGAAGATGGTTAGAAAGAAGAAGGTACTAACCAGGCTGTGGAGAAGTATTGTTTGCCCTGAATTACTGAAGGAGTCAGAGCTGTGAATTATTTATGCTCCTTGATGCTCCTAAAGGTTCTTTCTGTAGTAATGTTATAGCACACTTAAGTACTTCTTAATGTTCCTCTTACATGGCTTTCATCCTCTTAAGCTTTTTAAACTCTGATAGACTTAATAGTGAGAATGGAGTTTCAAAAAACTATGAATATTTATGCCTGTCATTTGGGTTAAAGAAGTAACCCTTAATAGGAACTCTGATACAGACTAGTACAGAGTATAGTATACAAGAAGTCTAAATAGATGCACTTTATAAAATTTGATCCTGTTTTTGGAGTTTTCCTTCAGCTCTAAAATCATTGAGTCTTAACATCACATGGTCTGTATTATAAGCATTAAGACATTTTATTAGCCTTCGTGATGTCATATTCAAACGTTCTGTCATGTTCGTGACCCCATAATATATAATGAAAAATGATGTAGAATAAGCCACTTATTTGGTTCTTTTTGGCGCTTTCTTCTAAGAGCTCTAAGTGCTTTATAATATACTACATCAATATCCTCACAAGTTTGTAACGTAGGTTAATATAATTTCATAAAATAGATGACATAGACTGGATTGTCCAGGTTTTGCTACACCGATATTCTTACCCCTAGAATACTGTAGTAATGGATCATAATGATATAATTTGTAGGACATGTCGTATATTTTTTCTGTTTGGGTGGGAGTCTGTTATAGTTCCTCACTAATCACGTTAAGGGTATTGGGTTGGGTTTAGTCTTGAATTGTTATAATTTGAGGCAGTCAACCAATCTTTGCGTGGTGTAACGTCCTCTGATTTTAGACCTTTTACCAAAGTAAGTTTGCTAATTAATCATTGTGATTTGCAATTCTGTAATCAAAAGAAAACCCAGGAATGGGTAACCAAATAAATTGAAATTATCCAATCTCTAGATATCAGGCCAAGTGGATGGATAAAGATCTCACTCTAAGTGCCAAAAGAATGAGGACCTACACTATAGGGCACATACCTTCTTTGTTGTACCATTCTTACATGTCATTCCTTGCTACTAATACCATCTCCAGTTTATATTTGTTAATCATGCTACAGCTAAGCTCATTAAGACTTACCAGTCTTTTACAAGGAAATTTAGCATCAAGTCCTAAGTCCAATGGGACTAAATAGAAGAACGGACAATTTAATTGGCCATAGGATTCTTTGTTTAAGGGAAGAACCTTTTCAAAACTTGAGCTATCATCTAGTTTCTTTTGAAATGTACAAATTATTTCTCTGTCAGACTTCTCATTCTCCTCATTCTCAAAGTTGATTAAATAAATGACTCCCTTGGTCAGTCAGTAACTTCACCCATTTTTTTTCTGAAGGGAATTAATCTTTCAAATTAATTTGAAAGTTATCTAGAAAAATTTTTGTAGTTAGGGATAAATTATAAAACAAACAATGTTCTTGTGTGTTAGTTTTTAGTGTAAATTAGGTCTCTTAACCAAAGGAACGTGCCATGTGCATTTTTCATCCTAAAACGTCATCGTTTTTTAAAAGCCATTGAGTATTGGGATGTAGTTTCAGGGTAGTAAGAAAATGCACATTATGAGAAATTGAGAGTTGACTGACTCGTAAATGTTTTCTTTTAAAAAATAGTAATTCTCATTACATACACTCAATTGATTTCAGGTAATAGTAAAAGGAACTAAGTTTAATATTAATGCAAATTGGTTGTCTATTAGCCTTCTTTCTGAACAGCTATACCCCTGAGCTTGGCAAGACCTCATAGTATGCCTTTTTAAGTACCTGAGCTTGCCTTCATGGGAGTATTATTTGTTAGTATAACCAGTTTTGCAAAGTCTCAACCAGCATCCATTCAGTTAAGTTCTTTTGGAATTTCTCAAAAAAGGATAAAAAACAATAAATGACACAGTTGAAATATTTTGGCTACTGTGGTGTGGATTATCTATAAATTTTGGAATAAATGACTTTTCTATTTTTTTTTCTTATTTTCCAGAGTACTTTGCATTTAAAATTTAGATCTTCTTACATGGAAGAGGTCAAATCCAGTTATAGCAAAACACCTTTACAGCAGAGGCCATATAACCAAAAAGTCCAAAGGCCCAGCCCAGTGGACGATTTACTTCAATGATGTTCAGTACAAAATTCCACTGCCACTAAAGACTTTGGAAAGTCCCTTTTAAGTTGTAACAGGATTTGACTATTAGTGTGGATTTTGATAACCCTTCTTTAGTTAACTTAATAAATGTTCTTTGAAGCTTCATCTTGTTATAGAGAAGTACACTGCTTTCTTGCACCCTTAAATTTTTGTCTGGGCTTTATAAAGAGGATTATATTTCTGAATGTCTTAGTATGTTGCTGTCTTTTAACCTGTCTGGGGTTGCCTTCAGATGTGGGTGGGGACTCATTTATAAAAAGTCCTAGGAAGACCTTAAGTTGAAATTAGCTCTCCAATTTTCGAGTCCTTTCCTTTGGCGCAATAAATTTTGGGCCTAAAAAGAGGTAATTTGGGAGGTTGGATGCCTCTCTGCAATGGACCATTTATGAGCAGAGCAAAACTTTATTTGTCCTTTTTGTGGGGGATGGAGTTTTTACTTTGTCCCCTAATTGATAATATTTAGGATTTTTGATTATAGCTATCTCAGAATTCTTTAATCTAAGAGACAGTTTCAGGTTTTTAGGCAACAAAGTTGGAATGTTATCTGTTGCCCTTCTGGGCATTGCTTTGATGACGTCTGTATAAGTAATGAGTGTAGCCTAATTTTCTGTCATGTGCTACCTAGCATATACATTTCTGACAGTCAGGTGGATTATCTTGAAATTTTAGACAAAGTTTCTGCCTCCTTGGAAAGCTCTACATCTCCTTGTGATTGGAGTGTGGGTTTCAAGATTCCAGAAGGTGGGTGTCTTCATTTTCTATTTTCAATGCACTCTAAGATGACCTGCTTACAGGTTCTCTGAGGCAGACTTCAATTGCTCTTGTGCTAACTTTGCTTTGATAAGGACTAAACAGTTAATTCAATTTCCAAATGATGTAGTTGTCAAAATGTTTCATAATCTTTTAGCCACTACAAAATGACATTTAAGTGGATAAGTTTTAATTTGAAATGTCTTTCAATTTATATTGAAATATCTGAAGGCACCTCTAAAATTTGGGTGATGACAGAGGTACAGATTATAAAAATTATGGAATGAGTGGGTGGTATGCTGTGAGGAATACAGAAATGAACAGGAAGATACACGACTGACTGGCTTTTTTACCTTTCAGAGTTTGAGAATTTATAAAGATTTATAAAGGTGTTGATTCTTCCTTTTGGTTGTACCCCACAGGCTTGTATAAACTGGCATAAAAATGGCATATTTCAATATCTGGTGTACTCATTGTAACTTGAAAGTATCTGAAGTGGTCATATTGAAGTCTAGGAATGTCAGATTGCATTTTACTGCATTAGTTTTATTGTCCTTTGTCATTATTTGTAATAATTTTGCCCATAAAAACCGAAATAGTGATGCCTGTATGGCCCTTTGAAAGTATATAATATTCATATGTGCAAATTGGGTCAAAATTGGTTTACTTAAGAGAAATTAGTGTATTTAATGGCAACTTTTTTATATGATCCAACACTAATACTTAATGTTAAAGTATTCTGTTGTAACTTTGATTTTATTACTGTATGTTTCAGATTACAGTTATAACTTAGTTGGCCAGATATGATAGACTTTATTTAAAAGTTCACGGGACTTCCCTGGTACTCCAGTGGTTGGGACTCTGTGCTCCCACTGCAGGGGGCATGGGGTTCGATCCCTGGTCAGGGTAAGATAACAGCCTGCATGCTGTGCAGCATGGCCAAAAAAAAAAAAACCATGTAAAAGTTCAGGTTTTGATTTATACCTACCAATAAGTCCTCTCCTTGTTAAAGCTCTAGCTGACTCTCAAGAAAGATCATTATAGTCCCTCTCACTCAGATGATTCATTGTCAACTGGCTGCTGATTTTCAGTAGTAGAAGGCAAAGGTGGGGTGTTGTTTGCCTTACCTAGGAATTATTTTTCCACGTGATGATTATGTATCATTGTATGATAGTAAAAATAGCAAAATGTATCTGACCATAAAAGGAAGTATATTTTTACAGATTCTTAAATCAGCAAGATAATGGTGACTTTTTTCTTCTCAGGAGGAAAAAAAGCAAGAGCAGAAGTCGTAGTCATGAAAGAAAAAGAAGCAAAAGTAAGGAACGGAAGCGAAGTAGAGATAGAGAAAGGAAAAAGAGCAAAAGCCGTGAAAGGAAGCGAAGTAGAAGCAAAGAAAGGAGACGGAGCCGTTCAAGAAGTCGAGATCGCAGATTCAGAGGCCGCTACAGAAGTCCTTAGTATGTAACTATAATTATGATGATATTGGTTTGAGAGATTTTTCTGGGTATCCAGATGGCAGCGTAACTGGAGTGACTTGAATTGTGGAATTTTATTTTTCAATATGATCAGTTAAAAAGTATTAAATAAGGATTTTGGCATTGAAAAGTTCAGTAGAAATGCAGTGTGTGGACAGATACATAACGTTTGTTTTACTAGGCATGCAGAACATTTCTGTTACTCCATCTAAAAATATTATTACTGTGTGCCAATTCAAACTAAAGCACTAAAGTGCTTTTTTAAAAAGATTTGATATTGTAGTGCCAAATACGTGAAAGCTTAAAGGTTTGTGAGCTATCACAGTATCCTTTACTGAACATAAAGTTATTTAAAATTTTAAAGCTCATATGGATACAAATTGCAAAATACGTGTAGTCAGTCAAATACATAGTTAACAATCTTGTCTGTGTGGCTGTTTTCAGCTGAAATGACAGACCAGTTGTGAATGTAGTGCATGCTTCTTGATAATGATCACACATCTTTGTATTTAAGGTGTTTTAATAGTAAGAACGCACTAAAACTGCTTTTGAAGGTTCAATCACTATGGAAATTCTGATGTGGTTAAACATGTTGGAAATGTTTCATTAATAGTAATTTTTAAAAAGCTAAAATGTATTAATGACTTTGGAAAGAGCCTTCTTGCAACTCTTTAAGCAGTTCAGTCTAACAATCCCTAGTGATTTATGATGTTCCTTCCTATTAGTAAATATACTGTTGTAAACTGTGGCATATGTTAAAATTAACAGTTTTAACATTAAAACTTAAATGGTTTAAGATTGAATTCAAAGACAACAGTCCTGAATCAGAACCTTGGCTCTTTAAATTGGTTAAACATTCTAAGAAACATTCTTAAGCTTTAGTTTTCTCATCTTTTGAGAAGGAGGTAACCACTGACAGGCTATTGAGTCTTGAATGAGAAGAGAATGTAAATTAGAGCACCCACAATACTGCTATTGATGAAATGTTTTGGTATTATTTGAAGCCAATAAAGTTAGTAATACTTGGAGTTCTGATTCAGGTTTTTCAATAAAAAGGATTCCACTCCTTGTCCTCTAAGGTCCTCTTAGCTGATTATTTTATAAACTTGTTAACAGCTTAAAAAGGACCACAATGTTATTTTAAGTCTGAGTGCTTTATTAGAAAATACTTGGCTTTTTGTCCAATTTATCAAAATTTACTGCATTCTTTTTTACCAGAATGAACTAAATAGGGGGGAAGGATTACTTTAATAAATTCTGAATACTATTATCTCATCAGTGATGAATACTTGAAGTCAGCCTGTGATTCTGGTCTGACTAAAACTCACTTGGTTCTTATGTTTGGTTTCAGGTGATTTTTAACTACCAAGGCAGTAACTGAAACTTTTGTAATTGAAGGGGAAAGAAAATAGCTTATAGACTCTTACTTATCCAGTAAATATGTATTCTTAATGATCACTTTTAGTGTGCTTTGCAAAGGACCCATTTAATACAATTTTATTTGGAACTGCTTGGGTGTTATATGTGCATGTAGAGTCCATGAAAACAAATCCAAATTTGGATTGAAGACCACCATATATTTTCATTTTGCTACCCATCTGGTAAAGGATAGCAGGATGAGCACTAAGGGACATCTGATCTGACCTTTTAACTTAGTTTGGTCTTTCAAAATAAAAGGGCCATAAACTACTGGGCCTTTTTAGAATATTCTAGGCTACAGAATAAAGCTTGTTAAAAAGTTACTCTTGTGATCTTTTTCGAAAACACTCCTTTAATATGTCAAGTCGCGAAAAAAGAATTTTCCTGAGGGATTGATGAACTTCCTTCACATCTTTACTGTGGACTGTTGTCAAAAAGAACTGAAGTGTGTGACATGCTACATATGCTTATATGCAGTCTTGGAGACTTATGTTAAATGAAAAAGTTGGAGTTTCATGATTATGGAAAGAATTAGTTCCTTTATTTTTCAAAAGAAATTCCTCAAGGGAATTCCGTGGCAGTCCAGTGGTTAGGACTCTGCGCTTTCACTGCCTGGGGCCTGGGTTCGATCCCTGGTTGAGGAACTAAGATCCCACAAGCCACGCGGTGTGGCCTGAAAAAAAAAAAAAGAGTTCCTCAAACAAGAAGACGTACCTGAATATTGTATATGTATGTATATATGAGCACATGTGTATTCCTTAGGAAGGATCTGCAAAGATGCACACCAAATTGTTAATTATAGTTAGTCCTGGTGTGAGGGAAGTTCAGGATAATTTTCACTTTGTGTCTTTTTTTTTCCCCCCTAAATCTCAGGAATGTATTCATAAATATGTAGTTAAAGAGAACTAGACTGAAAATTGAGCATTTTCAGAATATTAAAAATTTTGAGGCTGTAACCTTTGGTCTTGGCACCTCTCAGTGGTCCAGGATGGATAACTGTAAGAGCAGTTTGCCTGGGATAGAGTTGAGAAGAAAAAGTCTCTTTATTTCCTCTTCATAATTGAGGTGGAAAACAAGCAGCCTAAACAATGTTAAACTTGCTGGAGAGCGCATGAACGCGATCTTAGCAAGACCCTAACCCTGTAACTAGTGTAATTTTGTGTTTCCTTTTTAGCTCCGGACCAAAATTTAACAGTGCCATCCGAGGAAAGATTGGGTTGCCTCATAGCATCAAATTAAGGTTTTTAAACATACTTCTGAATTGTTTAAATTGTTTTTCAAGGAACTAATGTGGTGTACTTGTTTGGGTAACTTTTGAAACTTTTTAACTTTGCAGCAGACGACGTTCCCGAAGCAAAAGTCCATTCAGAAAAGACAAGAGCCCAGTGAGGTAACTGCTGTCCCTATTTCCTTTGTTTTGTAGTTTTAGCTTTTACAAAGTTTTTACAATTTATGCTACTGCTAAATGTAATGACTTATAGTAATTTGGATCATATTAAATCTTGATTCGTTTTGCAATTCCAGTATTATTTTTAAAAGATTTATGTATTTATTTGTTTTTGGCTGAGTTGGGTCTTCGTTGCTGCACGCGGGCTTTCTCTAGTCGCAGCGAGCGGGGGCTATTCTTTGTTGTGGTGCGCGGGCTTCTCATCACGGTGGCCTCTCGTTGTGGAGCACGGCCTCTAGGCGTGTGCCAGGGCTTCAGTAGTTGTGGCGCACGGGCTTAGTTGCTCTGCGGCATGTGGGATCTTCCCGGACCAGGGCTCGAACCATGTCCCCTGCATTGGCAGGCGGATTGTTAACCACTGCGCCGCCAGGGTAGTCCAATTCTAGTATTATTAATGTGAATTTCTAAGTTTTCAATAACTTGCATGTGAGAAGAACAGAGCAGAAATTACCACTTTAATGTGTAGATGTTACATGTGCTTTTATTTCCCTTTTATAGTAGCTAAAATTTTTTAATGGTAGCTGTAGAAAACTTTAGAATTGACTCACTTTTGGAGTTAATAAATTTTAAGTTATTGAAATAACTTCTTGTGGGAAAGTAGTTGAAATAGTCATGAGTTTTATCATTTGGCTCCCTTACTTGAGAAGAGTATTTAATTTCCAAAATCGTAACCGAATTGACTTGTTTTCAAGTAGTAATATTATGTTTTTGAGTGTTTCTGTGAGGTATTTTCTTCTTAAAAAAAGATAAAACTTATCTATCCAGTCTACCATTTTGGTTCAAGGAACGTTTTGTTAACATGATAGCATTGTTTTTTACTGATGTTCTGGCTTCCCTTAAAAGGTACCTTTTAACTTTTGAGTCTATCTTCTTGTTTGACGTATTCTAATCCTAGGATTTAGTGATAGCCTTAATGTTCTTAAAGGCGCTCTTTGTAACAGATACTGAGTTTTTATTTAATATTTAGTTTTCTTTCATGGGGAAACTCCCGTTTAGTTCTCATTCTTTGGATATAGTCAGCTTTGTACCTCTGTTTTACGGTAATAGGTTTAAAATTAATTGCAGATTTCTCAAAGGGATGTAACGTGAGCTTTGTAAAGTTCTTCTGGAGAATGTCCAGAACATGGTTAAGAAAGAGCATGTTTATGCTTACGTTTTTAAGGATTTACTTAGAACCTTAATCTTAGTAGAATTATTTATAATAATGTCAGTAAGACATTGTTATTTTTCCTTGACATTCATTAAGTTAAATTTATCTATTGAGCTCTTTTACTTTTCTCACATATTTGGGCACTTTTAGTTTCCTCTGTAAATTTAGAAGTGTATACCATCTATTTGTAAGCATGAATAAATTAAATCCCACTATTGTTATTTGTCTAGATAATCTCTTGCTTTTCATTTTTGACTTGTTAATTGTTACTGTCTCTGTATTCTATAACCGTCAAAAAGTATTTTTTCGGGTATTGAATTTGTAGAGTCTTAGTAAGACTGATCTAATTCTGATAAACAGCTGCCTCAGTATTCCATGTATCTATCTCAGTTTGTGAAAAATTCTTAAGAGTCAAATAGTTTTCATCATTTGAGGTTTTACTCGCAAGTTTGTCATTTGTGATTATGAAACTTAATTTTATTTTATGATTTCCTTTTGGGGAAACATCCTTTCTACTAATTTGGACCAGTCCAACATTAGTGTGGACTCAGGGGTTATTACTTGTGACTATCATTAAACTCTCAGGCTTCTGATTGGCCCTTTATTATCCTGGAGAGAGTACCATTTGTAAGATTGAGAGGCCAGTGGACTTTGGTCCTGATAATGTAAGATAGTATCAGAAGAAACATTTAGAAATTATCGTTATATTGAAGACATTGAGTCACATTGAATTATTTTATGGACATTTTATATACATCATAGTTAAAATGGGCTTGGCAGTAGTGACAAACTGGTTTCAGGAAAGTTTATTCTGTTTACTGAAAATGTGCATTAAAAGTTATTTTAAAAGAATAAGTTATAAAGTTAATTCTATATTCTTTACCCGTGTTAGGGAGCCTATTGATAATCTGACGCCTGAGGAAAGAGATGCAAGGACCGTTTTCTGCATGCAGCTGGCAGCAAGAATTCGGCCAAGGGATTTGGAAGAGTTTTTCTCCACAGTAGGAAAGGTAATCTCAGCCTATTTACAGAGCTAATTTAAGTAGAAACTGTAAACAACATTTTAGTAATTGTCAGTGTGACATAAAATGAGAAAACATTTTTTTGTTTGGTGGAATTTAGTTAGGGAATTTTTTTTTTTTTTTTAATATTTATTTATTTGGCTGCATTGGGTCTTAATTGCGGCATGCAAACTCTTAGTTGCGGCATGTGGGATCTAGTTCCCTGACCAGGGATCGAACCCGGCCCCCTGCATTGGGAGTGGAGAGTCTTAGCCACTGGACGAAGTCCAGGAAATTTATTTTTGATACCATTTCTTTTTGCCTCACTTGGAAGTTAATAGTGTTGGAATTGATGTATGTTGATAAATGAATTGGGCCTACAAATTTACCTATTTAAAAAAAATCTTTTTAATGGCTTGCTTTACAATATCATTAGTATGCCTCTTGTCTTTTGAAATTATTATACTTACTGTGAATGGTTGCACAAACAGAACCTAAAGTGTGTGTTTTCTTTTTAGGTTCGAGATGTGAGGATGATTTCTGATAGAAATTCAAGACGTTCCAAAGGAATTGCTTATGTGGAATTTGTCGATGTTAGCTCAGTGCCTCTAGCAATAGGATTAACTGGCCAGCGGGTTTTAGGAGTGCCAATCATAGTACAGGCGTCACAGGTAACTTTTTTCTTGGTTAAGAATTTGATCATTGGTTGTGTTAGAAACCTGCTGTTGCTTAGTGTTGTGTTGTAATGCCTTGAGCCTTACACAATCACCACTTCCTACCATAAGTCAGATGTTCTCAGGGTAGCTTTTTAAAAAAAATTTGCCTTGATTTCTTTGATAATTGTGTATTCTTAATAACATCCTATTCCATTTTAATGTAAGTTGTAAATACCTATTTCATGAAAAAGACTTGAGAACTTGTTCTAGAATTTTACTGATTTGTGATGACTTCTTATTGGGGGATAGAAGCATCTAAGAACATGTTTTCCCCTTCCTGTCTTTTAAATGGAATGATTTTGACATTTTTAGTAAATTTAATATTTTCACTGTTTTAAAATACATAGTTGTGGGGCTTCCCTGGTGGCGCAGTGGTTGCGCGTCCGCCTGCCGATGCAGGGGAACCGGGTTCGTGCCCCGGTGTGGGAGGATCCCACATGCCGTGGAGCGGCTGGGCCCGTGAGCCATGGCCGT